>NW_008347814.1:681221-700677 GCF_000622305.1 Nannospalax galili
AAGGCCTATCTATAGAATCTAATTTTTATTTCCAAATGTCCTTCAGTATGGGTCCATCCATTGGAGTCTAGTTACCCTACCAAGAGTTCTGTCCTTAAAAGAGACCTGCAAAGACATAAATTTTATACCTTAGGTATAAATTCTAAGAATTTGTCAAATTTGGACTAAAAGTATGAAAGTAAAGTTGAGATACCCTCAAAACAATAGGCTAAACAATATGATCAAAAGTAGAGCAAGGATATCAAGAGTTATTCAAAATATCTCCAAAAGAGTGGCTGGGATGCCATGAACAGTTGTGCAGGTAGTATCTTTGACAAAGTGCCCATCAAGGAAGCAAGCTTATACTGCATGCTGCAAGTTAAGTGCCCTCAGGAATCTTCCAGACACTGATGAAGGCAGTCCCAACAGCAGAAGTTGACTTAGAGTGTGAACCACAATGAATTTTAGGAAAATGCATCATTACAGGAATCGACCTATTCGCCTTAAGGCAAACTGGGGACTTGTCTGAGGTTCTCTAGCAGGTGGGACACAGATCAGTACCCAGCACTTCCCTACTAAACACTTTATATGGGTCTTGTGAAGAACAGAAAGCCAATGCTTAGACTTGAACTCTGAGAACCCCCATTTAGATGTAGGAAGGCTCCAGGTAGTCAGAAATAGTCAAGGATTTCAGTCCATACCATCATTTGCATCACCAAACATTAGATCCCACATATGGAAATCAAGGAAATTGAAGACAAAAATCCAGGGCGAAGATTGCATAGGATGGAAACTTAAATCCTAGGAGAGAGCCCTCTTGAAGTCCTCAAGGGGCAGGGAAGAGTTACTGGATTCTTTTCCTGAAATGGAGTGTCTGGGGGTCTGGCCTAGCCAGCCTTTGCTGTGGGTGTATCACCAAACATTAGATCCCACATATGGAAATCAAGGAAATTGAAGACAAAAATCCAGGGCGAAGATTGCATAGAATGGAAACTTAAATCCTAGGAGAGAGCCCTCTTGAAGTCCCCAAGGGGCAGGGAAGAGATACTGGATTCTTTTCCTGAAATGGAGTGTCTGGGGGTCTGGCCTAGCCAGCCTTTGCTGTGGGTGTGGATGACACTCCTTCTTGGGGACAGAGACCAAACAGAAGTTAGCCCCAAAAGAAGAGATGGGAGCTGATTTTCCACACAATCAGAGGGATGGAAGAGGGGAGACAAAGGGTTCCCAGATTGCATTCAAATAGAGATGAGGGGGCTGGGGGAGCCAACACCAGATGGACTCAATTTTCTGTATAAAAATCAGGTGAGGTCATCCTACGAATGTGTGTGGGAGGGGTTGAGGGGCAAATGCAGAATGGAAAACAGGAGAGAACGGCTGTTTTTGAAGTTTTTAGCCTTAAATGTTCTGCACAGGGGTGGTCAGGATTAGGTAACTAGGGATTTGTTTTGTTTTCAGCAGAAAGACCCACAAAGGAGAAAATTCAAGGTATTTATTCATTGTCATTGATTTAAGCATTGTGATTTAATGCCTGTTTTAAGAAATTGCTATGTGTAGTAAAAAAAAAAAAATCTTTCAACGTTAGCAATGATATAGAATTTCTTTTTTCATATTGAAAAGTGCTTGTGTATTTAGAGTGTGGCTCAGATTTTTCAGAGTTGCCCATTGTGTGTCCGCTGCACCCAGATGGAGCAGACTATCAGCCAAACCCAGATCTCACCATGGCCCCTCCAGTCTCGCCTGCCCCTCCCAAGGGAAGCCCATGTCCTGATTGCTAACAGCTTGCATCAGTTTTGCCTAAAATGAAATGAACTTTAAAGTCAGTCTGTTCCTGCTAGGAAAACCCATGGGTAAGATCTGAAGTTATTCATTTACCTTTCAAATGTGGGGTAATGGAGTTCACCCAGTTCTGTTCCAGTAGAAGTGCTGCTTGTACAGAAGTGAGCAAGGAGAGCTTTCCAGAAGCTTGACCAAAGCAAGCTCATGGGGCGAATGGCAGAGAGAGCACCCCAGTTGTTCCCTTTCAATTCAGTTACATTGGCCCTGGTTCCCCAGCATGGATGGGCAGAGGGATGTGGGGAAGTGTCAGATTTCAGGAAAAGGACTGGGACAATGCCACTTGACCCAACATGTGCTTACCAAGTCATTTTTCTCCAGCTCAGAGTGTGGTAAGAAGAATAAAGCCACAACTAACTACAATGAAAGAAGGGTCACAGCACAGCACAAATCACTCTGGTCTCCAAATATACACCAGGTAATACCAAACAAATAGTTCTGTGTACCTCTGCTGAGGGAACAGCACCCAATGGCATCACGTCAGTGGCAGGACACATTGGGCTTCAGCTTTTTAGACCATAGGTGATAATCCATGGAAGGCTTCCACAGGTTCCATGCACCTGATAGGATTTATCTTGCTGGTCTAGCCCTTAGCACACAGTAGGTAATCAATAGATGTGTATTTAATGCATGAATCAATGAACAGATCCTGGTATATTTCAGAGCAAAGGATTCTTAAGGCATCCAAATCTTTATTCTCTTTAGCCCAATATGTGGACCACTATAGCCAGAGCCTGAAAAGTGAGTTAATTATATTTCAGTGAGTGATACTTGTATTACTTTTCTTTTTTTTAAATATTTTATTTATTATTTTTATTTTACGTGTATACGTATATTGCCTGCATGTAGGTAAGCGCACCCATGTCGTGCAATTCCCGCAGAGGACAGAAAAGGCTGTTGGATTCCCTGGAACTGGAGTTATGGACAGTCGTTAGCTGCCATGTGGGTGCTGGGATTCAAACCTGGGTCTTCTGCAAGAACAGTCAGTGTTCATAACTGCTGAGCCATCTCTCCAGCCCCAAGTTACTTTTCTTATCACTCTGACAAAATACCTGAAAAAAACAAGGAAAGAAAGTTTATTTGGGCTCATAGTTTCAGAAGACATGTAGTCCATCATGGCAGGGAAGGTACGGCAGCAGGAGCATGAAGCAGCTGGAAGCTGATCATATTGCTGTCAAGTCAGGAAGAGAGCTGACAGGAAGCAGGGCTGGGCTATCAAACCTTGATGTCTGATGGCCCCTGTAATTGACTTCTAGCCAGGCTCCACCATCTAAATGTTCTACAGCCTTCTAAAACAGTGCTACCAGCTGAAGACCATATGCTCAAATACAAGAGCCTACAGGGACGTTTCACATTCAAACTACAACATTGTGCCCTTGTTCCCATAGGCACAAGTCTATCTCATAACACAACATGCATTTATTCTAACTTCAAAAGTCTCCATAGTCTTTAGGGAGACTGTTCAAAAGTCCAAAGTTTCTTCTGAGACTCAAAGCAATTTTTTCACTGTCAGCACCTATAAAAGAATACAAAATTATATATATTTCCAATATACAATGACATAGCAAAAAATTCTGATTTCAAAAGGGAGTAATTGGGATATAGCAAAGAAAAAATAGTCCAAAGCAAGGCCAAAACCCAACAGGGAAAACACAAAATTCTATAGCTCCATGTCAGGCATCTAGAACTCATGATGAAATTATCTGAGCTCCAAAAGCCTTGGGTATCCCTGCCCTTTCAGCTCTGCCACCTGCAACAAACATAGTATTTTTCTTGGGCCAGCATCACTTCGTGCCTGAAACTTTGTTCAGAGGATGTCCCAAAGTGCTGATGTCTCCAACATCCTGGGTGGAGACCTCTCTACTTTCTCAGCTTCATGCAATGTCCTCTCGGGGCCTCCTTATCCGAAGCCCAACCCTGTTACACATTTCCTTGCTGCAGTGATCTCCTGGAACATTGCACAAGCCTCCATAACACCTTGTCTCTTACATGCCTGCAAAATCAGTACAATGTGGATAATGCTGCCAATTTCTATTACTGGCTCTAGATATAGTGTGGCCCCCTGTAGTGACATTTTCTTGTCTTATCAACTGAGTCTAGGGAGACACTTTGTTGAGCAGAGAACTCCTTCAGTGGCATTCTAGGCTCAGCTATCTCCTTTTAAATTAACTTGCATTTTCATAAACAAGAACCTAAGTGAAGTCCAGGCACCTCCCCTATTGTCCTAGTGCAGAGCACTAAATTTCTCTATAACGGAGCTAATTTCTTTAACAATTATTACAGCTGCCAGCACCCACCTTGTCTGCATCTTTAAACTTGCATATGCTCCTTTCCTCTCCACACAGCACATTCTTCATATCTTTCTGTTCTACTTGTTGCTGTCTCTCTCTGAAGACCTGGGTAAGAGAAATGATCACCATGCCACAGCCTGAATGCTAGCCTGTCTTTAAATTTTCTCCATCAAACAAATTAGTCCATTACTTTTTAGTTGGCTTCACTCAGTCTGCAGCATAGGCAGAAAGCAGGGCAGACTATATCTAGAGCCAGCAATAGAGGTTGGCAGATTTTTTTACCATTAATGTAACACCACTGACCTCTAGTCTAGTTCCTGATAGAGTGCTTTTCCCCTCTAAAACCCCATGAGCTAGGCCTCCACTTTCCACATTTCTTTTGGCATTCTTGTCTTCCACGGTCCCAGGGGGAATATCCATTAAGCTCCACTAACAACATTCTAGGGCATTTCTAGCCCAAAGTTCCAAACTCTTCCATATTCTTTCCACAAACCAATTCCAAAGGACTAAGAACTACATGGTCAGGTTTAGCACAGCAACAGCCCTACTCCTCAATGAAAATTTTCTGTATTAGTTACTTTTCTTGTTGCTGTGAAAAAATGCTAGACAAAAGCAACTTAAGGAAGGTTTCATTGTGACCTACAGTCATGGTGAAGAAGGCATGGTGACAGGAATACGAAGTGACAGGTCACACCACATCCACACTCAGGTTGCAGAGAGTGGACTGGAAGTGGAGCTAAGCTACACAGCCTCAAACTCGTCCTCCAGTGACTCACTTCTTTTCATGAGGTTCCTAAAGTCCCTACAACCTTCCAAAACAGTGCTTTCAGCTAAGGACCAAGTGTTCAAAGACACAAATCTGTGTGTGTGTGTGGGGGGGGCATTTCACATTCAAACTACACATATTTCATGTCTCCGAGCTTGTCCCTGACTTTGACATATCTCAGAGTTTCCATGAATATTCACAGAAGCTCTGGCAGGTTCCATGCACTCTGTGAATCTTTTCCCTAACATACCCAGGGCCTGCTGTGACTGAAGCAATGGAAGGTAGCTGTAGGACTCCAGTTCTCTATGTCGGGGTGGAGGCACACCTGAGTTTCTTTTCCTGTTTTGTGATAAAGTATTCTGACAAAAGCAGCTTAAGGGAGAAAGGTGTATTTGAACTCCCAATTCCAGATGCAGTCAGTTTATCATGCTGGGGAAGTCAAGGCAGCAGGTGCTTAAAGCAGTTGGTCACATCACATCTATAATCAGGAAACAGCTCAATGAACGCACAGTCAGCTCACTTTCTCTATTTTATGCAGTCCAGGATCCCCTGCCCAGGGGCTAGTCCCTTCCCACAATTAAGATAGGTCTTCCTACACCAGTTAATGTAATGTTCAGAGGTCTGGCTCCCAACTTATTCTAGATTCTGTCAAGTTGATAACATTAGCCACCACAAGACACATTCTACTCTTTGTGCGAAAACTGACAAATTCATGGTCAGAATTCTGTGTCCACTTAGGTCAAGGTGATGGCGAATAATATTAGCCTCTTAAGTTTAACAGTAGAGATACCGTACCACAAAAGAGTGATACCCCTAATGCCAAGGGACAGACATACCCAGAAGTGACATCCCAAGGCACAGATATACCTACAGTTTAGCTATTTGCTAGCCAGCCATCTCATCGGAGCACAGGGCTGTTGGCCCCCATGTTCCCCAATTCTCTAGTGAGTACATGCGTTAGATGAGCTACATCTGGACCTCTGTGAAGCTGTGGAGGAATTGTCATTCACAGCTCTGCTTCCTGAAGTGAGGTGCTCCAGCAGCAGTACCACTGCCACCTAGGAGCTTGTTAGAAATGCAGAATCTCAGGCTTCAGGGTCTAGTGCAGACCCAGGGAGTCAGAACCTGCATCTTGACAGTCTCCAGGGGTTTCATCTGCGTGCTGGATAGCTTTGGTGTCAACTTGACACACCTGGGTTGAGGGAGCCTCAACTGGGGAATTGCCTTCATTGGACTGTCCTATGGCAATGTCTGTGAGGCATCTTCTTGATTTTTGTGTGACGTGGGAGGGCCCAGCACATTGTGGGTGGTGCCACCCCTGGGCAGGTGGGCGTGTTGAATAAGAAAGCAGAATGAGCAGGGGCCAGGGGAGCAAGCTAGTAAGCAGCGTTCCTCCATGGCCTGTGCTCCAGCTCCTGCCTCCAGGCTCCTGCCCTGAGTTCCTACCTTGGGCTCCCGGATGAACTGTGACCCCGGATATGTAAGCTAAATAACCCTTTCCTCCCCAAGTTGGTAGTGGTCAGAGTATTTTGTCACAGCAATAGAGAACAAACTAGGACAATCTGTACAGTAAAACCTTGCGAAGCAAGCACTGTCTTTAGGCAGCTGGGAACTCACCAGTTCAGAAGTGAGCATTTTTAAGTTCTTTGGTTTCACTCTGAGGTCCCTTGCTGCCCCCTATGGGCCAAATCCTAACAGCGACAGGCAGACTTTACAAATCAATCTAGGGAATGACATCGTACTTTTTTTCTGTTGTGATCAGAGGCACATGCAGCAAAGTGGAAGTTCTGGAAATGCCCAGGTGCCATGCCTCGCTGCTGCATCTGTAAACACAGCTGACTCCTGTACTTAAAGGAACCACACTTCTCTCTCACAAGGGCTCTGAAAAGAGAAACATGATGTCAATCTGAGGATTTATTTTTCTATGGCTCATAGAAAAATGAATGGAGAAAGCATACTTTTCAGTGGCCCGGCGTGCGTTTTTCCTTTAAAATTGAATGTCTATGTCAGGCTTTTGAACTGTTTGTAGGATGGGTCAGAAGTACAATTCTGTAAGGATGGCCTCTGAACCCTGAGAGGTGCAAGCTTTGGTGTATTCATTTAGCATGCTTTATAAGTGGAATCTGATCCTTTTTTTGCGCGAGGGAGAACCATGGGCATTCCTAGAGCATCCATTCCAGTTAGTGGCTGGAGTAGAGTCAGGAGGAAGAGGATGGGCAAGCATGGACCGATGGACTCTGAGGACAGAACTTATCTGACCAGTGAGGGCACACAGTCCGGGGACAAGAACCACAATCAAGCTTCACAAGTGAAAGTTTCTCATACATTTAGCAAAGCTTTCATAGGTCCTGCAACAGCTGTGGGGTCTTTGTTATCAACCTTGTAGTCCCATGGGAACTTCCCAGTCAGCTGACCACCAGAGTAAGAGTCCTTAGTTCTTAGACCAACCTCTAGGCACAGAGTCAACTTGAAGTACTCACGGGGCCACTGTTCCCTTCCCCTTGAATACATAGCATGACTCTACTCTGACACTTCACACCACCTGGGCCCTTCTACTCCATCTGCTATTACCACCCCTCCTCCTTAATCACCACCCCTGACTTTGATTAAGTCTAATGTATTACTTCAGGTTCTCACATGCCCTGTTATTTATTGGTTCATTAAATGAACACCTATGTTTATTGAGCAGCTCTGAAACTTAAGTATTGGTTAGTATTGGGAGTGCTTCAGTAAAAAAGCAGGTTGACCCCTTGAACTTCTGGAGCTGCACTGTCATTAGCCATATGTGGCTATTTACATTTTAATTGACTGGGATTATGTAAAGTTAAAAATTAATAGCCTCAGTAAACCACCTTTTAGGTGACTGATAGTCATGGTTAGCTAGTGGCTAACAGAACTGGACAGAGAACTTTCCAGAATTACAGGAAGCTCTACTGGATAGCACCACCTGGGAACTTTTATTCATTCTGATAGTGAGTGATAGATGATAATGCATATTATGACAAAGAGCTAAAAAAGCTAAATGTCAAGAAAACAAACAAAATTAAAAATGAGCTATAGAACTGAACAGAAAGCTCTCAAAAGAAAAAAAATACAGGGGCTAGAGAGATGGCTCAGTGGTTAAGAGTACTGGCTGCTCTTGCAGAAGACCCAGGTTCCATTCCCAGCACCCACGTAGTAGCTAACAACCGTCTGTAACTCAAGTTCCAAAGGATCTATGCCCTCTTCTGGCCTCCGAGGGCATTTCATGACATGGGTGTACTTACATATATGCAGGCAACACACCCACACACATAAAAATAATAAAGAAAATAGTAAAAAAAGAAAAAAAAATACAAATAGCTAGTAAGCACTTTAAAAAGTGTTCAACATCTCTAGCCAGCAGAGAAATGCAGATCAAAAGTCCTTTAAGATTCAGTCTCAGCCCAGTCAAAATGGCCATCATCAGGAATACAAATGATAGCAAATCCTGGCATGGATATGGGGAAAGGGGACACTGGTGGTGAGAGTGTAAACTGGTGTACCTACTTTGGAAATCAATCTAGAGGTTTCTCAAAATACTAGAACTAGAATGGTCAGAGGACCCAGCTATACCACTCCTGGGCATGTACCCAAAGGACTTTATATCCTGCTACAGAGACACTCACATATCCATGCTCATTGCTGCTCTAGTTAGAATAGCTAGAAAATGGAAGTAACCTAGATGTCTGTTAACTAATGAATGGATAAGGAAAATAGTATGGATACACAATGGAATTTTATAATTTTGTAAAGAAAAGTGAAATCATGAAATTTTCAGTTAAATGGAGGAAACTGGAAAAAATTATAACTGAGTGAAGTAACCCAGACTATTGGGGTGGATGCATTAAGAGAGGGGAGATAGTAGAACATAGGTAAAACTAGTAAAGAGGGAAAATGCCGGGGGCAGAAAAGTTTAAGCAGGGAGGGGAGATGGGGGAACTGAGAAGACGGGGGAAGTGTTAATCATAATAAAGAGTATATGAACCTACCATCTTTCAACCCAATTGTAAAATACAACTGAAGAGAATAAAATGTATGTGATATAAAAGAAGGGGGCGGAATACTGGGAGGTAAAGACTTAAGTGAGGATGTAAGCAAGGAGATGTGGAGAGCAAAAGGTAAGGGGCAGATTAACAAATACTAAGGCATAAATGGAAACCCACTAGTTAGTTCATAAGCTATGTAAAAATATAATTACAAAAAGGAGTTTGAACATAGGTATCCTGCATGGGTAGACACTGCTGCTCTCAGAAGACATGAACTATTGAATGAAAATATCAGTGTTAGCCATGGGATACCTCCTTATGAGTATTGGTCAAGGAAGCCCCAGAGACCCCCCCCCAAACACAGGGTGTTGCTATTGCTCTTGATTGCCCACAATGTTGGAGGGTAAGAGCCTATTGCTAAAGACACCATAGGTTTTGGTTACAGGATATAGAGAAGTCATCTCAAATTGACCAGGAAACTTGCACCCTGCTGGCTAGCTTTCATAATGCCAGGAGATGCTATGCAGAAGGGGAAATGACATCTGTAGTCTTATCCAGTGCTGGACTCTGAATGCTACATTACCAACATGCCAGACAAGATGTGCACTTTGGTTCAATAGTGGCACGACTATTAGGAGGTAACCAACCACCTTTAAAATTAGATTTAAGGACTGTGACACAGGAGGGAATTAATGCCTAGTAATGTAAACCTAGTTAAAAGCTCATGGCTGGGGAGGTCATGAGCCCTGAGGAATAATCTATTTTGCTAAATGATTATATTGTCAAATTACCTTCTAAATATTTATGTTTATACCCATAGATCTGTGCTGCTCTTGGTTTCGGCCAGAGAAGTTTCTTTTTGCAGTGGACAGTGGTTAATACAGAGGCTCATAACTGGTCAACTGAGAATAAGTGACTGTGAGTGCTCAGCCTAAAACAGGATGTCTATATCACCCTTACCCTCCCCTACCAAGGTTCAGGGAACATCACAGAAGAAAGGGTGGAAAGAATGTAAGTGCCAGAGGATGGGAACGAATGCTGTGAAATGCTGTATCCTAGACGAGTTCACAGCAGCTGTGGTTACCTTGCACAAACCTGCACAAAATCAAGGCAGTCAAAGTTCCAGCATGAGTAGGGGAAAGGGCTCACAAGGCCTCACCCTTAGCTGAGGATCTTTCCACAGTTGATGGCTGCTAAGGGAAGGAGAGCTACTTTTCTTTGGACTCGTGGCTGCTGGTAGGTTTCTCATGATGGTCATACCCATGCACATATGGGCAGGACTAATGGGTTATATAAAGAAAAGACATGAAGTTGGGAGGGAGATATGCTGGGGAGTCCCAAGGGGGAGTTGGAAGAGGGGAGTGGGGATGGATTTGATCAAAATGCACATGTGTATGAAATTTTCAAATAGTAAATTAAAAATATATTAAAATACAAGTATCTTGCCTGAGATTCCTCCCCCACGACATTTTAAAAAACTTTTAATTAAATTTTTGTGTATTTCATACAGAACATCTTAATCAACTTTATACCTCCTTCCCCATTGGTGCCCACACATGCCCATCCCTACTGGATTTCATACAGTCTGTCATTTGTGTTAAGGCCTATCATATCAAGTTAGTGTCTCCAAACATTTTTCAGTGCAAGTTCATCCACTGAGGTCTAGTCAGCCTATCTAGAGTCCCTCCCTTTAAGATCAGTTCTTCCTCACCGAGCAATAATCAGCTGTGAATAATTCTTCAAGTAAGATTGGGGCCTGTTGTGCATTTTCACAGCTCTGTGCTGGGTTTTTGTCTGCCTGAGTTTGCATGGGTCTTGTGCATGCTGACACCATTGCTGTAGGTTCATACAAGAAGGGTTCCAGGAGCCTGGAGGACTCTATTTCCATATGTTCATACACCTCCTCCCTGGCTCTTACAATCTTTCTACCCCCTCTTTCACAATGGTCCTTGAGCCCTGGGTGGGTAGATTTTAATATAGGAGTCCTGTCCAAGGACCCATGCAGAGATGCTTATTCTCTGCATTTTGGCCATTTGTGACCTTTTGTGTTCTTGGTCCTCTATTGTATAAGGGAGCTTCATTGATGAGAAAGATGCATTAGTGTTCTCTTTATCCCTTGTTCTGTGTTCTGTGAGCCTTAGGTTTAGAGGTTGCATCCTAGATGTGCCACTTAGGCTTGGGAAATTCACAGACAATCTTTGTGTATGACCAGTTGTGGAACTCTGTAACAATCTCTGTCTGTTGAAAAAGAAGCTTCTTTGACAGGTGGTTATTGAGATACTTGTCTGTAAATTTAAGGATCCACATTTTGCACATAGTAAGAAATTACATTTGTCTAGGGATGTGACAGCCTTTGGGTTTTCTCTAAGATCTATGACCGCTCCAGTCATACGTATTTGTCTAGGTTTACAGTATCAAACATGAGTTTCCTCCCATTGAATGGGATTTAAGTTCAGTTAGGTAGCTGTTAATTATCTACAAGGTAAAAGTGATACTACAATGTCGTTTGCTGTGCCAGTCATTGATGTGGCTGTGGTAATAGCCTGTGTAATTTTGGGAGTCTCTTGGACTACCTTGGCCAACAGAGGGTTTCTCTTGTCTGGCACTGTTTCTTTTTATGTAGCTTTTAGCTATATACATGGACTCATACAGAGATATTGTATGTGTAATTTTCAGTAAGTTTTTGAACTAATATAATTTCCTTTTTTAATACTAGCTAGGCACTATTTATCTTTGCTCTCTCTCCCTGATGAATGCTCCCTCCATGACTTCCCCATTTAAAGTCCATTTCCCCCGTTTCTCCCTTGATAATTCCTGTCTGCCATGGTCCTACCTCCCTTGAGCTCTTTCTCCGGTATCCCCATAGTTCCTTGTATAACCCTCTCTCTCCTCCTCCCATTTAAATACTCTCATTTTACACATTTCCCCCTTAGTAAAACCTATCTCCTACTGCTCTTCTCTTTCAGATTTCTTCTTTCCCTTGTCCTCCCTGGTTACTTTCCATTTTCTTGGTTCCTGCAGTTATATCAGGCTATATATTCATATATAAGGATTTAGTACTAGGATCCACAGATAAGGGAGAATATATGTCATTTATTTTTCTGAATCTGTGTTGCTTCACTTAATGTAACAGTTTCTAGTTCCATCCATTTACCTGCAAATTTCCTTATTTCATCTTTCTTTACTGCTGAATAGAACTCCATTGTATAAATGTACCACATTTTCATTATCCACTCGTCAGTTGAGGAACACTTAGGTTGCTTCCATCTCTTAGCTATTGTGAAAAGAGCAGCAAGAAACATGGATGTACAAATATCTCAGCAATAGGATGAGTCCTTTGGGTATATGTCAAGGAGTGGTATAACTAGGTCATATTGTAGGTTCATTTTTAGTTTTTAAAGAGCTTGTCACACTGCTTTCCATAGGGGCTTTTTAAAAGATGTTTCTTAGCTATTTTTATTTCTTCTTTTGAGAACTCCCTTTTCAGATCTTCAGCCCGTCTTTTAATTGGGTCATTTATTTTCTTGATTCTTTGTTTTTGAGTTCTTTATATATTCTGGATGTTAAATCTTTGTCAGATGTGTCACTGGCAAAGATTTTTCTCCCACTCTGTGTGTTTTCATTTTCTTGGTTGCTTCTTTTTTAAAAAAATTATTTATTACCATTTTAAGGTGTAAACATTTTAATTAACTTTTAATATATATATATATTATTTATTATGTTTATTTTATGTGTATCAGTTCATTGCCTGCATGTATGTGAGTGCACCTATGTCACGTAAGGCTGCAGAGGTCAGAAGAGGGCTTCAGACTTCCCTGGAACTGGAGTGTGCACCTATGTCCTGCAATGCCACGGAGATCAGAAGGGGTGTCGGATTCCCCTGGAACTGGAGTTAAGGACGGTTCGTAGCCATCTTGTGGGTGCTGGGAATCGAACTCGGGTCCTCTGCAAGAGAAGTTAGTGCTCTTAACCTCTGAGCCATCTCTCTAGCCCCTTAACTGATTTTTTTTTATATTTCATACAGAACATATCAAACAACCTTTATCATCTTTATACCCCCATCCCCACTGGCACCCTCCCATAGCCTTGCCCTGCTACTGGAGCCCATATACTCTGTCATCCCTGTTACTGCCCACTGTGTTGTCAGTGCCCCCAGCCATTCCCCAGTGCAAGTCCATCTGTTGAGTCTAGTCAGCCTGTCTAGAGTCCCTTGTTTTAGGAAGATCAGCTCTTCTTCACCTAGAAGCAATCAGTCGCCAACATTCCTTTAGATAAGATTGGGGTCTGCTGTTCATTTTCCCAGTTCTATGCTGGGTTACTGTCTGCCTGAGTTTGTATGGGACTTGTGTATGCTGACACCTATGCCATCAAATCATATGGGCAGGTTCCTAGGAGCTTGTAGGACTCTGTTTCCATATGGTCATGCACCTCCTCCCTTTGATGTACAGAAGCTTTTTAGTTTAATGAGGTCCCACTTGTTGATTGTTGACCTTAATTCCTGAGCAACTGATGTCCGATTTAGAAAGTCCTTTCCTACACCTGTATCTTGTAGGTTACTGCCAATGCTTTCTTCTAACTCTTTCAGAGTTTCAGGTTCCTCATTGAGGTCTTTAATCTATTTGGAGTTGACATTTGTGCAAGGTGAAAGATAAGCATCTCGTTTCATTCTTCTACAGGTGGAGATCCGGTTTTGCCAGTACCATTTATTGAAGATGCTGTCTTTCCTCCATTGTGTGTTCTTGGCACCTTTGTCAAATATCAGGTGGCTGAAATTGTGAGTACTTATATTTAGGCCTTCAAGTGTGTTCCATTGATCTATGTGTCTATTTTTGTGGCAGTACCATGCTGTTTTATGACCATAGCTCTGTAATACAGTTTAAGATCTGGTATAATAATCCCCCGCACCCCCACAGCAGAATTGCTCTTTGTGCTCATGTTGCTTTGGCTACCCAGGGTCTTTTGTACTTCCATACTAATTTAAGGATAGTTTTTCCTAATTCTGTGAAGTATGTCATGGGGATTTTGATTGGGATTGCACTGAATCTATATATTGTTTTTGGTAGGATGGTCATTTTCACAATATGAATTCTTCTAATCCATGAGCATGGGAGGTCCTTCCATTCTCTGATGTCTTCCCCAATCTCTTTCTTTAAAGATTTAAATCTTTCTTTGTGGAGATCTTTGATGTCTTAGGTGAGGTTTATTCTGAGGCTTGTTTTTTTTTTTTTTTTTAGGGTATTGTGGATGGGTGGGTTTCCATGCACTCTGATTGCTTGTTAGTGAGTTATATAGAAAGACTACTGATTTTTGTAGATTAATTTTGTAACCTGTCACTTTACTGAAAGTGTCAATCAGTTCTAGGAGTTTTCTGGTGGAATTTTATCATCTGCAAAAAAGGGATAATTTGACCTCTTCTTTTCCGATGAATACTCCTTTAATTTCCTTGTCTTGTCTTACTGCTCTAGCAAGAGTTTCAAGCACTATATTATAAAGGAGTGGAAGTATTGGGCATCCTTGTGTTTCCTGATTTTAGTGGGAATGCTTCCAGTTTTTTTCATTTAGAATGATGTTGGTTATGGGTTTGTTGTATATAGTTTTAATTATGTTGAGGTATGTTCCCTCCAGTCCAATTCCCTTTACGACTTTTATCATGAATGCATGCTGAATTTTGTCAAGGCCTTTTTCTGCACCTATTCAGATGACTGTGTGATTTTTGTATTTGAGTCCATTTATATGATTTATGACATTTATTGACATGCATATCCTGCATCTCTGGAGTAAAGCCTACTTGATCATGGTGGATGATCTTTCTGGTGTGTGTCTGTATGTGGTTTGTAAGTAGTTTGTTGATAATTTTTGCATCTATTTCATTAAGGATGTGGGTCTATAGTTTTCTTTTTTGGTTGTGTCTTTACCTGGTTTTGGTATTAGGGTGATGTTGAGGACCTTTGACAGTTTATGGCTGCTAGGGGAAGGAGAGCTATTTTTCTTTGGACTTGTGGCTGCTGGTAGGTTTCCCATGCTCCAGTGGATGGTCACATCCATGCACATATGGGCAGGACTAATTCACTCAGTGGGTAATACAAAGAAAAGACATGAAGTTGGGAGGGAGATATGTTGGGGAGTTCCAAGGGGAAGTTAGAAGAAGGGAGTAGGGGGTGGATTTGATCAAAATGTATATGTGTATGAAATTTTCAAAGAATAAATTAAAATGTATTAAAAATACAGTTATCTTGTCTGAGATTTTAAAAAAAGAATGTTATGTGCATTAAAGCATCAGGTAAAGTTGTATAGAAAGGACTCAAGGGTGAAAGAGGGGATGGAGGTGATGGATTTGAGGTGAAGGGGCTGTTGCTATAACCATGGGCTCTAGTGTTCACTTGTCTGGCACCACACTGCTGTTTGTTCTACTCATCTGGCTAATAGCCTGGGTGTTGATAAGTCCTTGATGGTCATATAGTAAGAACTGCAGGTTTCTGTAGCTACAGTATTGCTAAAGTGAGCTGCTGAGAGGTGCTTGTGTGCTTTTAAAGACAACAAATCTGTGGGGCTGGAGAGATGGGGCAGCAGTTAAGAGCACTGGCTGCTTTCGTAGAGGTCTGGGTTCAATTTCCAGCACCCATATGGCAGTTAACAACTGTCAGTAAATTCAGTTCCAGGGGATCTGACACCCTCTTCTGGCCTTCAAGGATACTACACGCACTTCGTGCACTCACATCATACAGGCAAAGCACGCATACAATTAAAAAAAAAAAAGACAGAGGCATGTATTTGTCTGTAACCCCAGCACTGGGGAGGTAGAGGCAGGGAGATCAGGAATTCACGGTCATCCTCAGCTACATTGCAAGTTCAAAGGACAGCGTGGGCTACATGAGACCTGTCTCAAACGAGCAAACAGCTTCCACATGAACTATTAATGACTTGAAAGTAACCATTACCCAATGCTGGAGTCCCGTTGATCTCTGTCACTTCTCAGTAAGGCCACAAGATGGCAGCAGTAGCTTCTGAAAGCCACTGGCATGGTTCAATTTCCAGTACAAAATGTGAGCATCTATTAGAAATGGAAAAACAAAATAAAAAACCCTCTGGGGACAATATGAGATGTAAAATAGCACCTGTACAATTAACAAAGGGTAATTATAATCATGGTATGCCCCAGAATTCAAACTGAATTCATATAGCGATCAGAGGACTAGAGTCCTGTGTTACTGATCCAACGCTGGGCCTGGGTGTCAGTTCACTGGCCGTTACTGTTGGGATGTTGTCCTTCTCTCAGTTCTTACGTTTAAATGCTTTAAAATTCTTCAGGATAGAGCTGGAGAGATGGCTCAGTGGTTAAGAGTACTGGCTGCTCTTGCAGAGGAGCCAGGTTCAGTTCCCAGTACCCACTGTCCCTAACTCCAGTTCCAGAGGATCTAATACCCTCTTCTGATCTTTGAGGGCACTACACACATGTAGTGTACTTACATACACACAGAGAAAACACTTGTATACATACACATAAAAATAAAAATTAAATTAAAATCCTTCAGGTTTTTTTTCTCTACCTTTTAAAATGAAAAGAGAATCTTTCTTGACTGATCTATTGATTTTCCATCAGCTTCATGTAAAACAATAAGTGAAAAAAAAAATCTATACATTTGTTCCCAATTGTGATCTTGCAAGTAAAAGGCAAGCTGCCATGTTCAACATCTGGGATTCATCATGGCTGCTCTGTTACCTCACTGATGGGCACACATCTCTCCCAAATGTTCAAAAAAAGGCTGGGGCGGGGGGGCGGCCATAAGAAGCTGCAAGGAAGCAAAACAGTCTCCAGGACTCAAAGCTTGCCTGTAGCCAGGTATGTGAAGACTGCAGAGGGGGAGACTGCTTCAAGGCCTGCTTTATCTAAACATTAGGCACATACTGAATCAAAGCCCTGCCCCTTGATGCACAAGTGACCTGGGGTGTCTCCTGAGCAGGAAGCCTGAGTAAGAGCTTTTTGCAAGAAAGGAGACAAAGCCAGGAATCAAGAAGTCATGGTTAAATTAACATACTAGGACTAAATTACAACATCAGAATTTGAACTTGGCTCTCCACTTTTGGCCAAGAACAACAATCTGGAACTTGTATAAGGCCAGAAGTTGACCAGCTGTTTAGTGACATGAAATTTAGCTCAAGGCAAATAGAAGACATATTTCTTTATCCCTTTCCTGTTCTTCACCCTTTGCCCTCACTTTACTTTCTCCTCCTCTAAGTGACCATGTATCACAGGAGCAATTATAAGTGTACCACACAAACACAGAATATCAGATACACTTAGAATTGTTCAAATCCTTTGATGCCCTAATTTTACACCCCAGAGTCCAGCTTAAGGAACTATACCTAGTATAGAAAAAAAAACTTAATATGAAAAAATATGCTTAAAGCCAGCATTATTTAAGTTGTGAACATTTTGGGCTGGGTTCGTTAGATATGTATTAATAGAAAATGATCAAATGTAATTTATTATATGCACATAGTTGTTTTGTTAAGTTGTCATGAAAAGAATGTGGGTGGAGGCCAGACAGATACAGAAAATGGTTATTAATTAGTAGAACAAAGAAGAAAAATGTGTGCTATTTTGTGATGATGGTTATGATTGAATTTTTCAAAAGAAAAAGACTATGAAAGGAAAAAAATTACAAAATACAGAGTGGTTGTTCCAAGTATAATTCTAAAGCTAATTATCTTTGATAATTTCAAATTTTTCTTTAATTTTTTATATGCATTTATTTCTCTCTGTGTGTGTGTGTGTGTGTGTGTGTGTGTGTGTGTGTGCACGCACACATGTGCTTGTCCATGCACCTGTGTCAGGGTGGAGGTCATAGTATGACCTGTTGAAATTGGTTCTCTCCTTCCACTATACAGGGTCCTGGGATCAAAGTCAGGTCCTCAGGCTTGGCAGCAATCACCCTTACCCGCTGAACCATCTCACCAACCATCTAAATATGTTTAATAGAATAGAAAATATATACTTACTAAAACCTTTATTTTGAATTTAAAAAAAATTTTACAGTTCTTTCACCTGAAAAAAAACCTTTGTCTTCTCTTCATCTTTGTCTCTCAGCCTTAAAATGAAAACCCTGAACTCAAGTCTCAAACTGGTTGATTTGAAGAAGCAGCTGGGCCATTCTGGGCTCTTCCCAGGCTGCTCAGACAGCTGGGGTCCAGACAGGAAGCTCTATGAGTAGAAGGAGGTGATGGGATGGCCTAGCCCGGATGCCCTGAGCCCTGAGCCTGGTGCATTCTAGCCATGCCGTTTCTTCTAGAAAAATGTTAACTTTTCAAAATATTTGTTTTTATTGAATTTTGGTGTATTTCATACAGAACATCTCAATCAATCTTAATCATCTTTATATCCCTGTCCCCAACAGCATCCTCCCATAGTCCCCCCACTGGAGCCCATATACTCTGTCATCTGTGTTAAGGCCCACTGTGTCAAGTCAGTGTCCCCAGACATTCCCCAGTGCAAGTCCATCCACTGAGGTCTAGTAAGCTTATCTAGAGTCCTTTGTTTTAGGAAGATCATCTTTTCTTCACCTAGCAGCAATCAGTTGCCAATATTTCTTCAGATAAGATTGGGGGTCTGCTGTTCATTTTCCCAGTTCTATACTGGGTTTTTGCCTGCCTAAGTTTGCATGGGATTGTGTATGCTGACACCATTGCCATAGCATCATATGAGCAGGTTCCCAAGAGCTTGTAGGACTCTGTTTCCATATGGTCCTGCACTTCCTCCCTGGCTCTTACAATCTTTCTGCCCCCTCTTCCTCGATGGTCCCTTGGATGGGTGAAGTTTAATAAAGGAGTCCTGTCCAAGGACCAGCATTCAGCAGATTCTTGATCTTTACACTTTGGCCATTTGTAACCGTTTGTGTTCCTGTCCCTCCACTGCATGAGGGAGCTTCATTAATGAGAGCTGAGAGATTCATTGGTGTCCTCTTTTTTACCCCTGTTCTATGTTCCATGAGCTTTAGGTGTAGAGGTTGTATGTATTGCACTTAGGCCTGGGCAATTCATAGACAATGTCTGTATGTGACTAGTTGTGGTAATAGTTTCCAACTGGTGCAAAATGAGCTTCTTTGATAAGTGGTGACTGGGATATTTGTCTGTAAATATAAGGATACATATTTTGCACATAGTAAGAAATCACATTAGTCTAGGGATGTGACAGTCTTGGGGTTTTCTCTAAAATCTACAACCACTCCAGCTATGTGTATTTGGTTATGTTTACAGTACCACACTTGAGTTTCTTCCCATTCAGTGTGCTTTTAGTCCAATCAGGTAGCTGTTTGTCCCCGACCACTTTCCGTCTTGCCGGCAAGAACGACGCGGGAGGACAAGTCAGGATCCTTCTGCAGCAGTTTATTGTATGCGCATCTTACACTCTTAGAAGCTTAAAGACCGAAGACGCCGAGAAGCGGGAGAGCGGTTGCTTATATAGTCTAAAGGTCCCATCTATGACGTATAAGAAGCGGATTGGTTGCTGGAGATCACGCCACGGGAGGAGGCGAGGGAGAGCAGGCTCTTGTGCACGCCCCTTATGGGCGCAGCAGGATGTT
>NW_008347814.1:706124-715107 GCF_000622305.1 Nannospalax galili
TGTTTCAGGTCAGTTGTAGGTCTATTGCTCCAAATCCTGTGTCTGAAGTATGTTCTGTGTTCAGCAGTCAGGACTTACCTTCAAGTTCTGGGAGGTTATCAAGGGCTGTGGCAATAGCCTGAGTAATTTGGGGAGTCTCTTGGACCACCATGGCCAACAACTCAAAGGAAGGTTTCTCCTGTCTGGCACTGTTTCTTGTTATGTAGCCTTTAGCTATACACATAGACTTATGTAGAGATAATGTATGTGTAATTTGTCATTAGGTTGTTGGACTAATATGATTCCTTCTGGTTTTAAATAGTTAGGCATTACTTATCTCTCCTATCTCTCACTGTCTAATCCTTCTGCTATGGTTTCCCCATTTTCCCTATTTCTCCCTTGATAATACCAGTCTCCTATGGTCTCACCTCTTGAGCTCCTTCTTTCCCTTTATCCCCAAGTTTCCTTGTATAACCCTCTCTCCCTCCTCCCATTTAAATAGCCCCATTTTTATCCATTTATCCCTTAATCACACCTGTTTCCTACTGTTATTCTCTTTCAGGTTATTTCTTTTCCTTTACCTCCCTGTTTCCTTTCCATTATCCTGGTTCCTGTGGTTATGTCTGGTTACACACTCATTTATCAGCATCTGGTTTTAGAATCCACATATGAGGGAGAACATATGTCGATTTCTTTTTCTGAGTCTGTGTTACTTCACTTAGTATAACAGTTTCTAGTTCCATCCATTTACCTGCAAATTTCATGATTTCATCTTTCTTTACCACTGAGTAGAACTGTAAATGTACCACATTTTCATTATCCACTCATCAGCTGAAGGACACTTTGGTTGCTTCCACCTTTTAGCTATTGTGAAAAGAGCAGCAACAAGCATGGATGTACAAAATGTTTCTGCAATAGGATGAGTCCTTTGGGTATATGCCAAGGAGTGGTATAACTGGGTCAAATGGTAGGTTCATTTTTAGCTTTTTTAAGAGTTTTTCACACTGCTTTGCATAAGAGTTGCACAAGTTTGCAATCCCACCAGCAGTGGACGAGCATTCCCCTTTCTCCACATCCTCTCCAACATTTGGTATAATTTGTTCTCTTGATCTTAGCCAATCTGACTGGGGTAAGATGAAATATTAAAGTAGTTTTAATTTGCATTTCCATAATTACTAACAAGGTTGACCCATAGATTCTTAGTGGAACAAATTTGAGGACCCAAATATGAGTACATACAATTTCAGCCACCTGATATTTGACAATGGGGCCAAGAACATTCACTGGAGGAAAGACAGCATCTTCAGCAAATGGTGCTGGCAAAACTGGATCTGCACCTGTAGAAGAATGAGACCCTTATTTTTCACCCCGCACAAACGTCAACTCCAAATGGATCAAAGACCTCAATGTGAAGCCTGAAACTCTTATACTGTTAGAAGAAAACATTGGCAATAACCTACAAGATATAGGTGTAGGAAAGGATTTTCTAAACTGGACATCAATTGCTCAGGAATTAAGGTCAAGAATCAACAAGTGGGACCTAATTAAACTAAAAAGCTTCTGTACATCAAAGGAAGCAACCAAGGAAGTGAAGAGAAAACCCATATAGTGGGAAAAAAATCTTCACCAGTGACACATTTGATAGAGGTTTAACATCCAGAATATATAAAGAACTCAAAAAAAATGAAGAATCAAGAAAGCAAGTAACCCAATGAAAAGATGGGCTAAGGGTCTAAACAGAGAATTCTCAAAAGAAGAAATAAAGATGGCCAAGAAACATCGTAAAAGGTGAAAATGTTAACTTTGTTTTTGAGACAGGGTCTCACTGTGTAGCCCTGGCTCACCTGGAACTCTGTGGCGTTCAGGCTGGGCTCAAGCTCACAGGGAGCCATCTGCCTCTGACTCCTGAATGCTGGGATCAAAGGTGTGCATCACCATGCCTGCTAAAATGTTAACATTTTAAAGATTTTAAAAAGTTATTTGTGCATGCGTGCATGTGCGTGTATGTATGTGCATGTATGATGTTCATATGTGTGGGGAGGCCAGGAGAGGGTGCTGGATCCTCTGGAGCTGAAGTTGCAGGCAGTTTTGAGCCACCAGACACAGGTGCTGGGAACTGAGCCTGGGTCCTCTGCAAGAGCAACAAATGCTCCTAACCACTGACCCATCTCTCCAATCTCTAAAATATTTAACTGTTGATAATGATGGAGAATATGAACTCAAATATTTTATATATCATTGCTAACCATTTTTGGAATAACAGTTGGGTATATAATTTCCCAAAGTAAGAGGGAAGAAAAAGCAAGGAGAACCCGAGAATGGGAGAGGGAAGGAAGGATTGGATGAAGGGCCTATAGAACAACACAGCGAAGACCAAGGAACAGATGAAGGCTCTTCGGAATGAAACCTCAAAGGCCAAGGAATGGAGGAAGGATCCACAGAATGACACAGTGAAGACCAAAAGACGCTTTTCATTTTTAAAGAAAGTGAATGTTTTAAATCTCTTCAGGAAAAGATAGATATATTTTGGTTCAAAACAACATTAAATTTTATTTGGATTCATAATAGTACAATGAAAGCTTAAAAAAAAACTAGGAGAAAAAGATGGTGAACTAGAGACACTGGCTACTTTATTGGGCTTTATGAGAGATTGACACAAAAGGTGTGTGGCTGTAGGGAGATATGGAGAGGCAGAGGGGTGCAAAACAGAGGCCAGGTGAAACCCAGAAACAGAAGACCTTGGAACTGTAAGAGAAACAGATGGCCCAAACATGAGCCCCTGGCTGCGTGGGAGATGGGAAACGCCCCATCCATAGGCAAAAGAGAGAAGGAAAGTCATAGAACTCTGCAAAGGCAGAATTCCACTGCAGAACTACACTTAAGACAAGGATCTACAGTCTGAGTGCTGGATAAGGGGGTCGCCTGCACTGCCAGCTTAGTCATAGGAGCTGCATAGGTGCCATCTTAAGAGAGAGCCTACCATCTGACCTGGGGATGGGGAGATGGATCAACAGTTAAGAGCATTTGCTACTCTTTCAAAGGACCCAGGTTCAGTTTCCAGCACCTATATCAGGTGGCTCAAAACCACCTGAACTTCAGCTCCAAGGGATCTGATGTTTTCTTCTGGCCTCCAAGGGCACCCCTGTGCATTCATGTGTACACACACACACACACACACACACACACACACACATGGTGGCTATGAATCATCCTTAACTCCAGTTTGAGGGGAATCTGAGGCCTTTTTCTGACCTGACCTCCGTGACATTGCATGACATGGGTGCACTCACATGCACGCAGGCAATGCACTCATACACATAAAAGAAATAATAATAATAATAATAATAATAATAATAATAAAATGAAAACCTTGGGAGCTGGAGAGATCGCTCATCAGTAGAGTGCTTACTGCTTGTTGTGTAGTGGTTTCCTCAGAGATAAGAAACTCCATCCTCTTCATTAACAAGCACGACGTTCTAAGACAGATGAATACACCATCCTGCAGAGAAGATTATTAAGCTTAGGAAATAAGCAACTCAATAGCTTCAGGAAGTCCTTCAAACTGACCATACTGACTAGGCCCTTCTCTTCACTCTCAGATCAGCTGAGCTGCCTGGAAGAGGCTCAGACCAACTGGGCAACCTGGGAAGGGACACTGATCTGCTGAGCTGCCTGTAGGCTGTGCAGTACACTTCAGGTTCCCTGCTTCTATGAGCTGTCACCCATGCTGGTATGGGCTTTTGATGATACTGCTGCCTTTGAGTTATTTCTGCTCTTCTGAGTAATCCCTCACCCATATTCCTGTAAGTAACCCCAGTAACACTCATTGGTTCACTAAGTTAGACTTTGTTGGATCCTTACTTTGGTCTGTCGTGGGTTCCCTATCTGGGGTGAATAGACGGTTGTCCAGTTCTCCCCAGGAATAGTGTCATACAACATTTAATGTTGCAAAAGAGAAGGACTAACTTACTTACAAAAGCAAACCCACGGAGGTTGGGGAGATGGCTCAGTTGGTAAAGTATCTGTTGCACAAATATGAGGACCTCAGGTCAGATCCTCAGCACCCATGTTTTTTTTTTGTTTTGTTTTTTGTTTTTTTTTTTTTTTAAAAAAAACAGACATGGTCATACATATCTGTAACACTAGTGCTGGGGGTAGATATGGAAACAGGTGGATCCCAGAGCATCTTGTCAGCTAATCCAGCCAATCAGTGACCTCTGGATTCAGTGAGAGATCTGGTCTCCTGAAGATGAGGTGGAGAAGAGTGGAAATGGAAGCTATCCGCTGTCAAACTCATGGATATATACATGTGCACCCACAAGCACACATACACAAACATACACACATATATACCACACACCAGTAAACACACGTTTAAAAAACCCCACAAACTCCCCAGCAAATCAATCAGAATAACAGATTTCTCAGCAAAACCCCCAAAGTCTAGAGCCCAGAATGCTGTATTTCAGTCCATGAAAGAAAAATAACTGCTCAGTCCGTGAAGTGCTGAGGACTTCAGTTTGGATCACTAGCACCCAAAAGCCAGGTGTTGTAGTGTGTAACTAATCCTAGCACTGGTGGTGTGGGGGAGGGTAGGTAGTTGGAGTGAATGCTGAGCTGGAGGAGCTCTGAGGCTTTTTGGTCAGTTGCTCTAGCTAATCAGTGAGCTCCAGGTGGAGTGGGAGGGCCTATTTTAAAAAATAAGGTGGAGAGCAAGATGCCGGAGCTTGACCAATGGCCTTTACATGTACATCACCCACACCCACACATGCACATGTACATCTTGTAAACTGAATTCAGCAACACGTTATAAAGATCATATACTATGATTAACTTCGGTTAATTTCAAGGATGCAAAATTAAGTTAACATATGCAAATAGATAAAATACATCACATAAATATAATCAAGGACAAAAATCACATTATCATCTCAAAAGATGCTGAATAAACCTTTGAAAAATGTCAATATCCTTTCATAATAAAAGCACTTAAGAAACTGGAGCTAGAAGGAACTTAGCCCAGTGTCAAAGGGCCGTCTCTGACAAACTGATAGCCAACATTACTAAATGGGTAAAAACTAAAAGTAAAACCAGAAATATGAAACTGGTGTCTACTCTCTTACTCTTATTCAATATGGTGCTTGAATTCTTGGCCAGAGCAATAAGGTAAGAGAAAGAAATAAAAGCTAAACTAACCAAGGAAGAACTCAAATCTCATTTGCAGGTGGCATAATCCTATCAGATCCCCAGCACCCATGTAAATTCTAGCAGGCATAGTGGCCACCTGTAATCCCAATGCTTTGGAGGTAGAGACAGAAGATCCCAGGACATTCTGGACTAAACAGAATTGACATGCTTCACCCTGGTTTAGTGAAAGATCCGCCTCAATAAATAAGTTTGAGAGCAACTGAGGAAGATACCAGACATCAGCTTCAGTCTTAAACACTCAGGTACATGCATATGCATGTGCACCTGTACATAACTTGTGTTCACACACATGCAAACATGTACACATGCTTAACACACAAGCACACACATCTCAAAATGGGTCAAAGACCTAAACATAAGACCTGGAACTTTGAAACTAATAGAGGCAAAATTGGAGAAATACTTTGATGTCTATGCATTGGCAATGACTTTCTGATTAGGACTCCAATAGCCCAGTAGTAACAAGTATTGATATATGTAATTGCATCAATCAAAAAAGCTTCTGCACAGCAAAAGAAACAATTAGAAGAATAAAAAGACAGCCTACAAAATGGAAGAAAATCTTTTATCTGACAAGGGAGTGATAACCAAATTATGTAAAGGACTAAATAAGTTAAACATTGAAAGAATGAATAATCCAAACAAAAGTGGGCAAATGACAAATGAACTGAACTGACACTTTCCCAAGGAAGTACAACTAAGAAAACTAATAAATACATGAAAATATGCTCAATATCTTTAGTCATCAAGGAAATGCAATCAAAATTAACACTGAGATTGTATCTCACCCTGGTTAGAATGGTTATCATCAGAAGAACAACAGCCAGGCATGGCGGCACACGCCGTTAGTCCCAGCACTCAGGAGGCAGAGGCAGGTGGATCTCTGTGAGTTCAAGGCCTGCCTGGCCTACATAGTGAGCTGGGGCTATGGGGAGACCCTGTCTCAAAAAGACAAAACAACAACAACAAACAACAGATATTGGGGAGGAAAACCTTACACAGTGTTGGTGGGAATGTAAATTAGTTCAGCAACTATAGAAACCAGTTTGGAAGTGCCTTAAGAAATTAAAAACAAATAGACTGTTTTAGCTACATTTTTTTCACTGCTTTGACCACAGTGCCTGATAGAAACTACTTAGAGGAGAAAAAAAATCCACACTGACATGCATTTTCAAAGGATTTAAGTCCACTATCGTGGGGAAGGCCCAGTGTGCAGCTCAGTCATGGCAGCAGGAGCCTGTGTGCCAGGGCAGACCAGGAAGCAGAGATTCTGACTGGGAATTACCAGGCCATATCCTTAAAAGGCCCACCCCTAGTGACGTAGCTCTTCCAGCTAAGCCTCCCCTCCTAAGTGTCCTGCAGCTTCTTCAGAGTCAGCAGCTGGGGAACAAGATTCAAAATATGGTTCTGAGGATAAATTTCAGATTCAAACCATAACATGGCACCCTGGGACCCCAAAGGCTGATGGCCAACTTTTAATGCATAATGCCCATTTAGTTCAACTTCAAGAGTTCCTATAGTTTTAATGTTACAAGAGTCCAAAGTCTCTGCACAGACTGAAGGTAATCTCATCTGTAAGTCCCTATAAAATAAAAAGAGTTACATATTAGCAATATACAATGGCTCAGAGTAAATATTCCCAGTCCAAAAGAGAGGAACAGGAGGAAAACATGGAAAGGTTGGGCTAAAGCAAGACTGAAGTTCAGCAGGGCAAACATTAAATTCCAGAATGCCCTGACCAGCATCTGTGGCACATGGTATCATGATGTGAGCACCAGTGGGCTTGGGCAGCACCATCTCTATGACCTTTGCATTTACATATGCATATTCTCTCTCCTGGATCTACTTGGCACCTGCATCTTTCTTCAATAGACATCCCACATTCTTGGCATCTCCAGTATCCTGGGGTTGCTAATCCAATGTAGATGCTACTCTCACAGCTTCATGTACAACCCTGTCTGGGGCTTCTCATATGGAATTATTATATACTGTCTGTTCTCACAAGCTTTTCTCACAAATCTTGATGGAAACCGCCATGAACCCATAAGTCTTATATACTGTATAACTATAAAACCAACCCCTATTGATGCCAAGTTTTGTCATTGGCTTGAGCAGAATTGATGCCCTTGGATCATGGCTACAGTGTGGAATGACTCTTCTGCTAATGAAAATGTTACTTAATTTTGTAACCAAAGCTAATTTTATGTATTGAGATAATTTAACATTACCAAAGCTTGTTTATAATGTAAACAAGTTTACTTATAAACCTAGATGACTAGCTTTAATCCCTTATGACCCTTCCTTACCCTGACTCAGAATGTTTATGTATGTTGTGAGAATATCAAGCACTGAAAGCAGTGAATATTGTTGTAAGCAATGGATTGTTCTTTGCTAATCCCAACAGGTGGGATTAGAGTGATAACATCTGTTTGCTGTTGCTGATCTGGGTCAGGAGAGGTCAGAAGGGACAAAATCCTCTGATAAGACAAGTCCTCTTCTATGTCAGTTTAAATGTGCTGTTTCAATAAGGAGAGAACAAGTCTTTTGTTTGAAAGGAGAGTTCCAAGAGAAATCTGAAGGAACAAGTTCTCCGAACAGATTGGGCTGACTCCTGGTTCTCACCCATGTCAAGGAGTCAGGCTGTCTTTGTCCAGGTGCCACCGTCTTGGCAGCAGTCTCTGAGTGTCTGGGTGGCTGAACGTAGAGCTCTGTGTGAGTAGAACACCCTAAGAGCACCCTGTTCCTCCCCACTCCTCTCCTTCCTCCTCCCCCTGACCCTCCTCCCCACCTCCTCCTCTTCCTCCTCCCCTCCTCCTCCTCCCCTTCCTCTTGTTCCAGGGCAACCTGCCTTTCTTCTTTAGATTGCCACCAATCTCTAACAATTATGACCACTTTGCCTGAAACTTTGGTGAGATTTTTTTTTCTAGACAAACTACACATTTTGATGCCTTAATGAATTACTTCTTGATACTGATTTTCATTATCAACATGATCGAAAGCACCAGAAGTAACTTTGCTACAGCCTGAAATTACTCCACCAAGTAAATTAGTTCATTACTTTTGAATTCAGTCTCATTCACATATTCAGGATATGGATAAAACATTCTTTGCCATAATGAATACCCTTTAGTCCAGTTCCCAGTAAGGTCTGTGTTTCTGTTGAACATTACGAGCATGGTGGTTATTGTCCACATTTCTACCAGCATCCTGGTGTTCCAAACTCCTGCCAATCATCTGTCAAGCTCTGCTTATAGCTAAGCATTCTCCAGCCTGCATCTCTACAGTCTTCCAAATGCCTCCCACAAAGCAGTTCCAGAATAAGAAACCACATGGCCAAGTGTGGTCACAGCAATGGCCCTACTTCTCTGGCATGAATTTTCTCTTTTAGTTACTTTTGCAGCACTGTGACCACAATACCGAAAGAAACACTTTAATGGAGGAAAGATTTTTAGTTCATGATTTCAGAGGGTTTCAGTTCATCATGGTGGGGAAGGCACGGCAACCAGCTCAGTTCATGGCAATAGGGAGTGTATGGTGGAGGCTATTCACATCAGGGCAGGCCAGGAATCAGAGAGCAGGGTCAGAGCCAGGGCCTGGTCTGTAGCCTTCCAAGGGCCCCCCTGTTAACATACTTCCTCTAGCTAAGCACCACTTTCTAAAGTTCCATAGTTGCCTCAAATAGTTCCACCAGCTGGGGAATAAAGTGTTGAAAATAAGAGCACATGGGGGACATTTCTGATTCAAACCATAATAACCACAGTAAGATTCATCTATACCACTCCTGCATATATATATA
>NW_008347814.1:715171-731291 GCF_000622305.1 Nannospalax galili
ATATATATATATATATATCTGAAGTAACCAAAGCCAGCATACAATAAACCTGAAAGGCATGTTTATAAAACACTACTCACTGTGACCAACCCATGAAATCAGCCCAGGTGCCCAACAGTGGATGCTTGTAGTACACCTGATGGAATATTATTCAGCTACAAAGAGCAAAATTGTGCTATCTTCAGAAAGATGGATGAAACTAGAGATTATTATGTTAATCAAAAGATGAGAGACTCAGAAAGACAAACATCACATCTTTCCTTTCACATGTGGAATGTAGAAGAAACTTCAAAGACTTTAAAGTAGAAAGGGACTATTAGGGAAGAGGAGGATAAGAGAGTATGGGGGCGAAGATGATCAAAGTACATTGTATATGTATATGAAATGTTACAACAAAACCCATTACTTCATACAATTAATGCACTAATAAAGCATCAATTAAAATGTCTGAAACATACAAACAAAATTTTGGGTATAAATATTGACATAGCAAAGTAAAATAGATGAAAGAGCTGTAAATCGGACAAATATATTCTTTTCTTTAGTTAAAAAGGACAACCAACAAAGACACAGCAACCATAAACACCTATGACTGAACCCCTAAGCACAGAAATACTTAAATATAAGGAGCAACAGACGGGCTCACAATAGTAGCATGGGACTGTACAGAATACTGAATACGCTCTGTCAAATCACCAGCATTTGTATATCTCATCTCTAAGCAGAAGCTTTGGGCCCTTGGGTGCTGAGAAGGGCAAACCTTGAAATGGCCAAGGTGGTTCAGGCTAGCAAAGTAAGATTAGCAAGGTAGTTTAAGACTTACTTTGTGAGATAGCAAGATGATATTTTGAAAAATTAGTATGCCTCCTTCCCCCTGCATTTCCTCTACCCAAGATCCTTTGCTACCCACCACCCTAACCCTTGGCACATGTGAGTGGTCTACTGTAGAACCAAGCACCAGGGCTGCCCACAGCTACAGATTCCAAAGCTGGTGTACACACAACACAGAGAAATGTAGATTCAATGGCATAGCATTCTATGAACCTGGGAGGAGCTAAGGGCCATGGGAAAGGAGCCCCAGAAAACACTGAATCCTATGCCATAATATGAGTCATTGTCTCAAACTGCTAAGGACAACCCCAGCATTCCCTGTCATTGGCCTGAGATAAACAAGTGTCTGAAGTATTGATGAGGTCACAAGAGAGCTTGTCTGTCCTTCAAGACCTTTCCAGTTTCCATAGGAAAGATAGTTCCCTCAGACTCTATTAAATAGTCAAGGGTATTTGTGTATTTCATCTCTGAATAGTAGAGCTTATATATAAGCCCTTGGGTGCTGAGGGGTGATGATGCTATGAAGGGAAAGCCTTGAACTGGCCAGCATGGCTTAAGCTAGCATGAGTTTGGAATCTTCCTCTAGCAAGGACTGTGCTAGAACACATGTTCCTGTTACAGATCAATTGAAAAGCTGTACACTAGAAACTGTTAATCACATTGTTTCAAGCCTTGATGATACACATATAAAATATAACAGGTCATGTAAAAATCTTCAAGACATGATTTGACTGTAGTAGCAAAAGTCCAATATATCATATAATGAATTAAAAAGTCAAAACAGCTAGAAAAGATTTTTAATTTTTTTTCTTGAACAATATTTGGGCCAAAGAAGAAATCAAAACAATAACCAAAAATGTGTTTATAAAACAAGCAGAGTATCTATTTTGCTTATGAAAATGAGGAATGAAACCCAAGCCATAGTCAGGAGGGAATTGGCATGTGCTGATGTGCTAATTACAGAACAAGAAAGAATAAAATGAATAAAGCATGTCTTCAACAACAGAAATGAAGGAGACTCAAACTGCAGGTGGCATTTTTGGGTTTGGTTGTATAGTTTCCAAAGCCTCTCCTGAATTAAGGAAACTCACTCTGGTGTGAGTCTTAGGCCTGAGCATGTCACTAAGGCTTGGCCAGTTAGACATTTTCTCCTGGAATGTAGATGCTGGAGAGAGTGTTGGGAAGCGGGGAGCACATGGGCTCTCATTGTACTTCCCACATCTGGTCCTGACCAACGGAGCCTGCACACACATCCCAGCCAGGCTAGCTACTCCAGAGGACCCAGAGGCTCCCAGCCCCAAATTCCTCACTCCCACTGGCCCATTTCCCACACCTAGCTCCTTGCACCCCTCCTGTGAATTTTGTGAGCTTCTGGCCTCCAGAATTCCCTTCTCCAACTGTAGGGAAGCTGTGTTCAAAATGGCGCCAACCGCCTCAGTGGGGGGAGGAGCTAAGCAATTGGACCAGGCACAAAAAGTAAGAAAAAGTGTAGGTAATTGGAGACTAACCAGGAGGAAAATGCTTGAGCACCTCGTGATCACCATAGTAGTGCATTGAAAGGAGCCTGCATGCTCTATGTGACCTTCCACAGGATTAGAGGATAGGTTCCTGCCTATGCTAATGATTGTGATTTTTGCCTTTATAAGCGTTGTAACACTTATAATAAATGAGTTCCTGCATGACTAAACTCCCTGCTGCATCTGAGAGTCTCGGGGAGGCGGGTGAACAGGCGAGCAGTGCACTTACCCCTCCTCAGCCCCCATTGCTGAGCTCCATGTCCTGCCTTGCTGGCGGGGCGGAGGCTCGGCATTCTGGTGCCCCATGTGAGGAAACTTTTACAGAGAAGTTCTCAGCCAAGGCTAATTGGGCTCTCGGGGTGAGACCCTTAGCATGGGTAAAGCAACTCCAGCAAAAAGTGACCCGGCCTTAAAGGCTCTTCGATATATACTCAAGAGCCAAGGCTTGGAGCTATCTGATCAGACCACGCGCCAGGTCTGGGAGACAGTGACACTTCTGGCGCCCTGGGTGCCTGTGGCCAATCTCTTCTCCTGGGATACCTGGGAGAGGGTGGAGAGGCTGGCGAAAGAGAGGGAGAAGCACTTTGGGACAGAGCCCGCACTGGGGTTCTACCCCATGATGTTGGCCCTTAAGGGCACCTTCAGTACAGGAGATTCCTCACCTCAGCATTGCCGAGGGATGGTGGGGGAGGGGAGGTGAAGGGCTTGAAGGAGAGGGAAGAGGAACAAGACTCTGGGGACTGGGCACAGTTTGATGCAGAGCGAAAGGAACAACGCAGCACCGAAGGCCCCATGGGAGCACTAGCTGTGGGTGTTAAAGCTAGATTGACTATCAAGGCCAAGGAGGAGACCAAAGAGGCAGACGGGGTTGGTGAGAGAAATTGCCCTGGAGAGAGAGGGAGGGAGCAGCCCCCAGCTTATCAGTCGGGCGGTTCAAATGAGCCCCTCGGCTGGGACCACGACTCCTGATCGCAGCAGGATAGATAAGGGGGGGTGGCAGGGGGGAGGCGGAGAGGCCCCCTTGGCCCCCCCCACCTGAGGGAGCCCACATACACTGATGCTTTTCTGGTGAGAGTGCAGATGGAAACCACCCCTGCCTGTAAGGCGTTCCCAGTAAACTTGGTTCCAGGACCACAGAGGCCAGCCGATTGGTATCCATGGGAACCTAAGGACCTTAAGGAGTTAAGGGCTGTGGTCCTCAGTGATGCCCCAACTCTCCTTGGGCCGAGGCTTTGCTGGAAAACATCACCCACCAGCCATGCATCCCTAGAGATTGGATGGATATGGCTAAGGCAATCCTCCCTAGCAATCAGTTTATCAAATGGCTAGCCTTATATAAAGAGGAGTGTAGAACCATAGCAAAGCAAAATCATGGAGCAAACCTGCAGATCCCCCTTTCCTACGGGTAGCTGATGGGGACTGCTGATGCCTATTCCACTGGAGTACAACAGGCAGCTTTGCCTGCCCTGTACCGGGACCAGGTGAGGCAAGTGGGTCTTGCAGCCTGGAAAAAGCTCAATGAAGGGCCATCAGAGAATCCTCTTGTGGGGCTGAGGCAAAAGGCAAGTGAGCCCCTTGCAGACTTTGTAGACAGAGTAGAGAAGAACCTTGTCAGGAAATTGCCCCCTGGACCTCTGAGGGACGAATTCGCCAGATTAATGGTGTGGGAAGGTATGAATAGCGATCATCAGGGCACCTGCTCAGGCTTGAGGCAGGCCTTGGTCAGCCGCTGGACTGTAGCCTCCCAAGATGTAAGAACTCATAGCCAACAGACACAGGAGCTAACCACTGCCCTGCAGGCCCAGACTGCCTCCCTGACTGATGTCCTGACCCAGGCACTCGTGGTGGCTGGGGGGGGGGGATGTCGAGACACCCGAGCCAATAGAGAGGAGAAAAAAGGGGGGTGTGCTTTAAATGTGGCAAGACAGGATATTTTAAGAGGGACTGCCCAGAGACAGAGTCCCTCGGACCCCCCTGGGGGAAGGGGGGGCTGAAAGCCTAACAAACCCACAACCCCCTGCCCCCATTGCAGGAGGGGGTTCCATTGGAAAAAGGATTGCAGGTCAAGGTTTGACTTAGCAGGCAGACCTTTAAACTAGTTCTGGGGCAGCCTCTAGCCCCGTTACCCAAAGGAGGAAAGATGGAATCACAGGCTCACTGGATGGACCCAATACACCCGGGAGTGAGGCCCAAAATATATTTTTATAGCAGGTAAAAGATTTCTTTGCTTAGTGGACACGGGGGCAGATCGTATGATCCTTCGAAAGGAGGAAGTACCCACGACATGGCCGCTACAGGCTGGCCCTAAAGTGTTGGGGGTGGGGGGACTTTCAAGGTGAGAGGAGGTAAAGAGATTGGTAAAGTGGAGAGACACAGATGGGGCAGAAGGGGAGATACAGCCGCTAGTGGTTGAGGGCCTCCAATCCAATCTCATGGGCCAAGATATCCTGAGCCAGATGGACGCTATGCTGACCACAGAAAATAAGGCCTTTTATGATGACCTCTTAGAGCATGAGGAAGCCAATCACATGCCGCAAAGGGTTGAAGGGGTTAAGGAGCAGGATTTCTCCTATTTTCATAATTACAGGAGAGAGCCCGACAAGATCCCTCAGGTTCACCCCCAATACTAAAGGCCACTGCCCCTCAGGTCCCTTGTATCAAATGGAGAAAGGGACCACCAGTATGGGTGGAGCAGCGGCCCATGACTGAGGTGAAACTTAAGGCTTTTATAGATCTAGTGCAGGAGCAAGTGGTGCTGGGGCACCTTTGCCCCTTGGTCAGTCCTTGGCATACTCCAGTGTTTGTCATCAAAAAGGCTTCAGGAAAGTGGCGAATGCTCCAAGATCTTCAGATGATTAATGATAGAATGAAACTGGTAGGCACCTCCTTGCGAGGGATGCCCTGGATGGCTGCAATACCAGTAGAGTATTCTATTGCAGTTGTGGATATTAAAGACTGTTTCTTCTCCATTCCCCTTAGCCCAAGAGATTGGGAAAAGTTTGCCTTTTCCATTCCCACCTTAAACCATCAGGCCCCTGATAGGAGTTTTGAGTGGACAGTGCTTCCCCAAGGAATGGCCAATAGCCCAGCCTTTTGCCAAAACTATTTGGCCTCTATTCTTCAGCCTTTAATGGTGGGCACTGAAACACTAATATGCTCATATATGGATGATCTTATAATTGGACATATAAAGGCAGTCAAATTACAGCCTTTCCTAAATATAGTGCTACAAAGGCTGAAAAAACACGGTCTCTGGGTAGCGCCTGAAAAGATCCAACATGTGCCTCCTTTAAAAAATCCTAGGCACAGTTACTCCTCACACAGGCCAGCCCCCTTAAACCAACCTTAGACATCCCCAAAGAGCCTACAATCCTACAACTCCAATGGCTAATGGGAGAAATAAATTGGCTCAGGCCCTGGGTAAAGGTCCCCACACAAGCATTGAGCCCCCTCTATCAGCTCCTCATGATGGGACCTCCCCAGACCAAGGTCACATTGGAGGACATACACTGGGAGGCAATTAGGGCCTTCCAGGAGGCCCTAGACATGGGGGCTTCAGTCAGAAGATACTCCCTTAAGCTCCCCTTTTGTTTGTGGGTTATTACAGGAGACAGGCTGGGCATGGCCACATTAGTCCAAGAACAGGAGCCAATGGAATGGGTACATGCTACCCTCTGGGGGTCAACAAAGGGTATACACAACTGGGGATCAACTAGCAGACATGATTATAAGGGGAAGGAGCCTGGCAACTCGAAGGTTTGGGAGAGGTCCTGATAAGATTGTTGTCCCCTACCGCTTAGCGGATTTCAATTGGCTTAGGTGCAGCAATTCAAGAGTGGCAATGGCTCTAGAAGGATATTTTGGAGACATCACTTGCCACTACGGGGCCTCTAAATGGGCCCCAGCCCTTCAACAGCTGCCCCTCAAGGCACCTTCTCTCTTCTCCAAGAGTTTGATCCCCGATGGCTTACATGTATTTACTGATGGGGGTCTGAGCAGGGCTGCTTATGCAGCATTTGGCCCCAACCCTCCTAGGAGGACGGCCCCAGAGGTGTGACTTCCATGCTGCAAAGGGTTCGGCACAATTCAAAGAGATGCTGGCGGTTCTCATGGCTCTTCAAGACCTAAGCTCCCCCTTCAACCTGTACACTGATAGCCTTTATGTGGCTTACCTCCTCCTAGGCTTACCACAGGCCCATATCAAATTAGACTCCAACCCAATTACCACACTTATGGTCTCGATCCAAGGGACCTTGGAGGGCAGAAGCTCCCCCATTTTCATTCAGCATATGTGGAGTCACACAGGGCTACCTGGATTCATTACAGAGGGCAACAACCTGGCTGATTGGCCTCAAATGGGGCCCACATATATACGGCCCAGGAGGCAGCAAACCTTCAGGATCTCACTCACATCAATCAGCGAGGCCTTCGTGCACAGTTTCCCGCTGTCCCAATAAAGGATTTATAGCACATACCTGTAAAGCTTGCCAACCCTATCTAAAGGTGCCCCCCCGACAAGGCCCAGGAGTTAATCCAAGAGGACTACAGCCTAATAAGTTGTGGTAAACGGATGTCACACACTATGCACCTTTTGGAAGGCTTAAGTACATTTTTGTGTCTAGAGACACTTTTTCTCATGCATGTTGGGCTACCGCCCATTCAGGAGAAAATTCCAAACATGCCCAATCACATTTTCTCTAATGCTTTGCTACCCTAGGCTTGCCCTCACAGATAAAGACTGACAATGGCTCCTGTTTCGTCAGTGCCTCAATACAGACTTTCTTTAAAACTTGGGGCATCTCACATTCCACGGGAATACCTTATAACCCACAGGGTCAAGCTATAGTTGAGCAAAATCACCAAACACTCAAAACTCAACTATTTAAACAAAAAGGGGGAATGAGCCCCCATCAGCAACTAGGGATAGCCCTATTTACCATAAACATTTTAAATCACTCAAAAAATACCTTGCAATCTAAATTTCAAGCTCACTGGGGACAAGAAAAACACAAAACCCCAAGTAGAGGTGAGGTGGAAGGACCCAATTATGGGCCACGGGCCAGTGGAGAGGACCGGACCCACTGTTAACGATGGGAAGGGGATTCGGTTGTGTTTTCCCTATGGGAGAAAATAAGCCTATTTGGGTACCAGCCAGAAACCTCAAATATCTCCCCCTACAGGGTGATGGCTCCAACCAAGGTGACTAACAGGGAAAAGACTCTGGTGGAGCCAACACTTGGCCCTTAAGGCCCAGAAGAAACAAACAAAACATAGACAGACACCTCCTCATAATCGCCAAGGGAGACCTACCCTTGAGGAAGCCTTTCTCTCTCTGTCTCTTACAGATCAAAATGAGGAAACTTACCTTCATGCTCATCCTGTCACTCCTGACAATCGAGGAGCTGATGCTAACAAGATCATCTGGACCTATAGAGATCCTGAATCCACATCAGCCCCAAAAGGTCACATGGTTGGTGACCAATGCGGCTACTGGAGTGATTGCCAACAGCACTACCAAGGTGACACCACCGGACACATGGTGGCCTGACCTGGAGGTAGATCTCTGTGCCCTGGTTACCACATCGTGGGATGTCGGTGACTGGACTCAAGGGGGGACCCAGCCTGAATGTGGGGACACAGGACGTGGATGCATATTACCATTAACAAGGTCCCCCAGGGAACCGGCGTGCTCCCGTGTGCTCAAGCAGGATGCATTATTACAGACAGAATTTTATTTGTGCCCAGGGAGTGGTAGAACTTCGCAACAGCTGCACAACTGTGGGGGGCTGATTCTTACTACTGTTATAACTGGGGATGTGAAACCACAGGGATGGGGTATTGGATTAAGGACCGGGGACTGATCACTGTCAAAAGGATAGAGACCTAGACTTTCTGCAAATCCACTATATGGAAGATGTACAAACTTTCATTGCCACCCCCTCTGTATAACCTTTATGGAGGAGGGACGGCGGGCGAGGGGCTGGGACTTGGGGATTGAGACTCTATGTATCTGGACATGACCCTGGTCTCCTCTTTATGGTTAGAAAGCGGGTTGAGCCCCTTGTGAGGCCAATCACACCTGGACCGGCCAACTTGGGGGCCAGGACGGCCAAGCCTTACCCGCCTGCCATGAGCCTCTCCCCCACAGGACTTACACTTTCCCCGCAAAACCTTCATTCAAAACCCAGAGCGAGACCCAATGGGTTTAAGGATCTGACCCCAAAGGGAGGGTCAGAGGTCCTAACGGCTATCCAGTTTGCATATAGAGTTCTCAACTTGACCCGTCCGGACCTTACCTCCTCATGCTGGTTGTGCCTAGAGGCCGGTGTACAGTTGATTGAGGCACTAGGTGTAATAGGAAGGTTTAATTACACCTCTGACGATCAAAAGTGTTGGTGGGGGGGGTTGTCCACCAAGATGAGTGGGCTCTCCATACCTGTGACAGATTACAATCTGATCTGTGTCACTACCTTAGATTATCCCTCCTCCGGGAGGGCTGCTTTAACATAACACAGGTGGCAGCAAATAACAGTAATCAGTGGGTAGTTCCTGCTGACCCAGCGATTTACTGGTTGTGTCAAAAGTCAAGGCTAACACCCTCTCATTGACAGTCCTCACACATACTGATGGGGACACATGTGCCTTGGTAATGCCTTTCCCCCATGTGCTATATCATTCCTGGGGGGAAATGGAGGCATGACAATCACTTAGGTTTAAGAGGGAGTTAGTCACCACCTTAACAGTCTCAACGCTCATGGGACTAGGAATGGGATGGGCAGCCCTAGGGGCCACCTCTCTGGCCCTTTCCAAACAGGGCCTCCGAAGGATTCAGGCAGACATGGATGCAGGCTTAGATAAACTGGAAACGGCGGTAAGGTTCCTCCAACAATCTGTTTCATCGCTGGCACAAGTTACATTACAAAATAGAAGAGGGGGTTAGACCTTTACTTTATGCAACAAGGAGGGCTGTGCCTAGCACTGGAAGAGCTGCTTCTATGTTGACCATTCAGGGGTAATCACAAAAAACTTAGATGAAGTCAGAAAGGAGATTAATAATCGACATGACCAGAGGGACCAATCCCTGTTTGAACAATGGTTTAATGCCTCTCCCTGGTTAACAACGCTAATCTCAACACTGCTGGGACCCTTGGTGATCCTCACCCTTGTTTGCACCTTTGGACCATGTATCTATGCCAGAGTCATGAAAATGATTCGAGGACAAATAGCACAGGTACAAGCTATGGCGATACGTGTCCATTATGACCAGCTCCCTACCTCCCCCATAAAGGAGACATACACCGCCTCAGTGGGGGGAGGAGCTAAGCAATTGGACCAGGCACAAAAAGTAAGAAAAAGTGTAGGTAATTGGAGACTAACCAGGAGGAAAATGCGTGAGCACCTTGTGATCACCATAGTAATGCACTGAAAGGAGCCTGCGTGCTCTACGTGACCTTCCACAGGATTGGAGGATACATTCCCGCCTATGCTAATGATTGTGGTTTTTGCCTTTATAAGCGTTGTAACACTTACAATGAACGAGTTCCTGCATGACTAAACTCCCTGCTGCATCTGAGAGTCTTGGGGAGGCAGGTGAACGGGCGAGCAGTGCACTTACCCCTCCTCAGCCCCCATTGCTGAGCTCCACGTCCTGCCTCGCTGGTGGGGCAGAGGCTCGACATCCAGCCATTCTCTTCCTGCTTCCATGAACTAGTGTCAGTTTCTGTTGCTAACCTCAAAACCTGAGCAAAATAAAGAGAATGTAAAAGGGTAAGGAATGAAATTAACAAGAGAAAAAAAAGTCTATGGCAGTGATGAGTAAATTAAAAAACTGTTGTAAAAGACCAATCAGTCAGTAAGGCTCTCTAATGAGGCAATCATTAGAAAAAAGTGAGAGTTACAAATACTTTTAGAAAGGAAAACTATATATGAAGGACTCCAAAATTTAAAAATTATGAGAGACAATCTACATCTCTAAATTTGAACAAACCAAAGAGGTAAATTATCAAAATCAACTAAAGAAGGAAACTACATTATTGTGGTGGTTAATCTTCACTGTGGATCAACTTCACTGGATTTGGAATCATCCCTGGATGTGCCTGGGAGGGAGTTTCCAGAGAAATGCTCTAAGGAAGGAATATGCACCTGAATGTGGACAGCACCATCCCATGGACTGGGGTCTTAGACTGCATCAAAAGGAAAAAGGGAGAAAGTGAGCTGAGTACCAGTGCTCATCTCTCAGCTTCCTGTCTGAGGATGCAATGTGACCAGCTGCCTCATGTTCCCACAGCTCTGACTGCTCCCTCCGCCATGCCTTTCCCACCAGGATGGACTGTCCCCCTAAAACCATGAGAGAAAAAAGGGATATTTAGTTGGGGGTGGGAGGTGGATCCAAGAGAGTTAAGGGGAAGAGTGGGGAGATAGGATAAAAACGCAATATATTTATAAAATTCCTTAAAAATGGATACAAATATATATTTTAAAACTAATACTAATGACCAAGGAAAAAGTACCAATGACTTGTTTTGAAAAGAACTCAGCTCCTTCTCAAAGGGCACAGATGGAGCCTGTACAATTTAAACTATTCTTGGGTACAGAAGAAGAAAGCAGTTGAGCATCACCTACACAGTCATACACTAACTTGGAACATGGGAGACCCACCTCTCCCAGACCGTTTAGTAGGATCGGGATGGCTCTGAGGACTGGTCATGCTAGTCTGACTCACCATCACCACCCTTGCACCTTTTCTATCTGATGTCAGCTACCCCTTGATCCACTAAGAAGATGCCCACATCTCTCTTATCAGAAGAAGAACACTGTTGATTCCATATTCTCTTAGTCACTGTGAACAAACAGAGGCACACACAACTGTGGTCCTTGTCCAGTCTCACTAGCATGAAGTTAGAGAGAAGACTCAGGCAGGGTTGGGAGCCAGGAGCTAATAGTACCTTCAGCTTTGGTCCTGGAGAAACCCTGGAGCCAAATGGAGGCCAGGGGACAGGCATGAAGCACAAGTCTTCAGAACAAGGTGGGACCTGGTGAGGGTCTACAGAAAGACATTTCTTTAAAGTGGAGACTAAGGGTGGGGGGCAATGTTTGTTTTGGTGTGAAGCATTGCCAAAGTGGGTTCTAGGTCTTAGGAGCTCTTTGAAGACCAGATTCAGGGAGCATAGACTTGATGACACACGAGTTAATAATGCTCCATTTCCCTGGCTGGGCTTTCAAGGCTGAGGGTCCACTAGGGAACGCTGTGTAACTGACACACCCGGGGACTAGTGTGGCGAATTCTCCGGTAAGGAATGGAATGGAAAACGTTGTTTATGATGTTTCAAAAGCTGCGGTTCTTGGTGCAGTTAACAGGGGGCTCAGCTCACCAGCGAGACTAGTACTAAATTTACTAGTAAATTACGAATTAACTCCCTCCCGAGGCGCCAAAATCAGGCAGACTGCACCCAAACCATGCGCCTCACTGCTCACATCCCAGCGTTTCTTTCTCAAATCATACATCTATCCAAAATTCGCAAGGGGAAGGGCGACGTGGTTGCCAGTGTTTCGGAGCAAGTCCTAGAAGGGCAGAGAGGCGTCCAGAACAATCTCAGAGCCAACTGCATCCCTTTCCCTGCCCAGAAAGAAGTCCTGTGTGGCTTTCTGGGATCCGGCGGCCATCTCCACCTCCAGCTTTTTCCCAGGCCCATCTTCTCCGCGACTCAAGTCCTCCAGGTCGCCACGCAACAATGAAGCGTGGGCGGCCCCAGCGGCTTCATTTGCATACCGCCACGGCTCGGCCAATGGGCTGCGCCGGGGCTTTAGAACGCAGTGTTGCCATCTGCGTGCGCGCGTGTGTGCCAGTGTGACAGCGCCGTGGTCGTGGCCGAGGGAGGCGGGCCCGGCGGAGCCTAGGCGCGCGGGGACCTCCCGAGGTGCCCGCTCCGCTCAGCGTGTCCCGGCCGCGTGGCCCGGCGGAGCACGGAGACCACCCCGCTCCAGCCGGGCGCTGTCGCGATGTCGGTGGCGGGGCTCAAGAAGCAGTTCCACAAAGCCAGCCAGGTAGGGAGGCGCGCAGGGACGAGCGAGGGGCACCTGGAGGCGGTGTCCCCGAAAGGATGGCGGGTTGTTAACCCCGGGTCCCCGAGGGGCCTCCCTCAGGCTGGGTTTCCTCCGGCCTAGGAGGACGCTAGGGCGGGTGGCGGTCGCTCGCTCAGTGCTCCGCGCGTTGCGCCTCCTCCCCCCCCGGGGCCCTGGTCCCCGGCTGTACCCCGGGCGGTTGTAAATCTGAATGGTTCTGCGAAGGCGGGAGCAGAGGTGGTAGGCTCAAAGAGCTCCTCCCCCCATGCTCGCCCAGGGGAGGGCCCCAGGGAGCGCGACCCCAGCAGACCTCCCTGGAGTCCCCCAGCCTTTTGGCCGGGAAGCACCCTGGGGTGCGTCCTGCCATCTCTGGGGATGCGAAGTACTTGGCGCCTGGCTGGGCCCTGCCAGTCTCTGCTTGGCTTCCTGGGTCTGGGCTCATTTCCATCGTCCTTCCCTTCCATTCCCTTCCATCATCCCTATGTTGGCCCTGAAATGGCAGTGTGATGGGGAGACCCTAAAGACACTTGTAAACAAACCATGCTAGACACACCTCCGCGCAAGAGGATGGCAGGTGACACAGAGGAGGCTTCATGGAAAGCTTCCAGGAAGAGGAGATGGGTTATTTGAGAATTAAACGTGGCTGGGGGCTGTGGGAGGAGAGGAAGGACACTCTGAACAGAGGAAGGTGGAGAACAGGGAGACGGGAAAACCTGTGCGTGTGTGTGTGTGTGTGTGTGTGTGTGTGTGTGTGTGTGTACCACGAGCAATTGTGCTTTCTAACATTACAGGCTCTTGGAACAGTGGCAGAGCCCACATCTTAAAACCTGTTCACCAGCTGGATCAGATCAGTTGCCCCGCCCACAGCCCTTCCCCAGCTTCAGTTTTGGTAAAACCTAGGTGGACAGATTTAATCTAGAATCAGAATCCATGGCAAGGCCGCACCCTGGCTTCTCCCATACATCAATCCTCAAATTGAAGCTGGAATTAGAAAACTCTTCCTTCCCATCCCAGGGTGACAGACCCTGTTGTCCCGTCACTCACAGCCAGTCCATGAGGAAACTGGGTGATGGCTGTCTCCAGGTGGGGACATAGGGTGGACAGTAGTGCTGTTCAGTGTGATAGAAGTCTTGGAGAAGGGGCCAGTTGGGTGAGAGCACAGATGGTGGATTCATTGTTGCACCACCAGCACTTATAGAGGTCCTTGGGACATTTAGTTATCACTGCCCTTAGGGCATGGGCATATCCTCCTTGACGTACAGGGTTGAGGCCACAATCGGAACTGGTGATCTGGGGCAATTCCCAATTAAAGATTTAAAAACCCGAATTCTGTGCTGGGTGAGGCGGCACACGCCTTTAATTCCTGCACTTGGGAGGCAGAGGCAGACGAATGTCTGCCCTACTTGGTGAGTTCCAGGCTGCTTGGGGCTACACGGAGACCCTGTCTCAAAAAGACCAAAACCAGATCCCCAAACCAACCAACCAAACCAAACCAAACCAAACCAGCCACTTCCCCCCATGGTGAGGAAAGTGGAAACATGCAGGAAAGTCTACATAAAAACGCTCATGGGCCCCACATTCAGGGGCAGTGCTTGCTCAAGTGTTTCCTGAGTACTGAGCACCCCATAAATATTTACTGAAGTTTAGAAGCTGAATAACCTAGGAAGGAAAGAGTGGGGGTGGGGGGGGGGAGAGAGACACAGAGAAAGAGACACAGAGAGAGAGAGAGAGACAGAGAGAGAGAGAGACAGAGACAGAGACAGAGGCAGACAGAGAGTGGTTGAGTGGGTGTTTAAATGTTGGCATTGTTGTCAGCAAGTACTTCTGTGGTAATAGGGCACTGGGGTGGCCCAGAGCCTTCATGGGCAGGGTACCACCAGAGTAATTACAAACCATACTCCTGACATTGTCTTCCTTAGTACTGACAGGGAACGAGTCCCTTATTCTAATATTATTTTCCTCTTCTTGGCTATGGACTTTATAGGAGCAAATGTCCATGATATCTCAGAGCTGTAAGTCCTTGGGTGATTCAGGCTGGCTTCTGACCAGGAACCAGATGAATGGTTGAAATCCTCAGAAGGTATTGGCTTTAAGAAATATGCTAATGACAAGTGGCTTGGTTTAACTACTTAAAATTAGTTAAAAAGGACATGAAAAATGTGAGGGAACCATGGACATTCAGTGGTCACTGTCCTTGGGATAGCTGCATTCCCACTTGGGGTCTAATATGTCCTTCTCTCCCTCCCTCCCTCCCTCCCTCCCTCCCTTCTTTCCTCTCTTCCTTCCTCTGAAATCATTTGTGATTTCATTTGAAAGGAGAGACATCACAGATTCTCTCTGGGCTTAGTATACAAGTACGCTGTGGTAAAGTACCCAAAAGATAAATTTTAAATCTATTCTAGACATCTTTCTCCCTCCCTTGCTCCCTCCCTTCCTCTCTCCCTCCCCTTCTTCCCTGCCTATATCCTTCCCCTCCCTCTCCTCCCTCTCCTCCTCTCTTTCTATAGTGTCTCCTGTAGTCCAATCTGGCCTCCAATTTGCTACATATCCAAGACTGGCCCCAAACATCTTTTCTTTTTTTAATTTTAAAAAGTATTTTTATTAATTCATTGAGAATTTAACACAATATATTTTGCTCATATTCACTCCCAGCTCTTCCCCAAACTTCTCCCAGATCTACCCCACCTCTCAAAACCTCCCATCCAAACTTTATGTCCTCTTTTGTGTGTGTGTTTATGTGTTTTACTTTTAAGTAACCTTGACTCCAATTTGTGCTGCCCATATACTCCTGGAAATGAGGCTATCCACTGTAGTGTGGTAGACAAACCAGGAGTCACACTCTTAAAGGAAAAATTGCTCTCTTTTCCCCAGAAGCCAGCTGACACTCCCTCTCCTAGAAGCCAACAACTGTCCATAGTTTCCAAGTTAGAGATGGGGGTTCATGAATGCTTTCCCATTCCATGCTGGAATGTTGACTGGCTTGATCTTGTGCAGGCAACCACAGCTGCTGTGAGTTCATGAGTACAGTGGTCCTGTCATATCCAGAGACACTATTTTGCTCTGGTTCTTCCAGCTTTCTGGCTCTTTCTGTCCTTTCTGCTGTGATAGTCCTTGAGCCTTGGGGAGGGCCCCAAACTTCTTATCCTGCTTTCATTTCTGGAGTGCTGGAATTGCAGGCATGTAGCACTGTGTGCAGTTAATGCTGTGCTGGAGATCAGACTCTACCAACTAAGCCCAGTTCTACCCCAGCCCCTGTTCTAGAAGTCTTTCAGTTAGATATCATGCAATACAACAGACTTGTTGAAGAAATTAGGCTGGATTTAATTTGGTAAGAGGGAGCAGAGTAATAAAAAATGCCAGATGTTCTCAAACAACGTTTTCACAGTGGGTTTTAATGCATTCAGAACTTTCCTAGAGGCAGGAAAAGGGAGTCCCGGCTGATGTCAATGGCTAATAATTCCCAGGGATTCAGGCCTGGCTCCTTGCCATGATCAGCTCTGTGACCTCAGAAATGTGACTTAACCCATCTGGACCTTGGCCTTCTTCTCTGCTGGATGAATGAGAGAATTCAGAAGCCAGGTCCCTGTGCTAAACTTGATGCAATGTTTGTAGAATTCGGAGTACACTAATACATCTTTTCTTAAAGATTCATTTTTGAAATTTATGTATGTGTGTGTGTGTGTGTGTGTGTGTGTGTGTGTGTGTGTGTG
>NW_008347814.1:731331-760739 GCF_000622305.1 Nannospalax galili
TAGGTGCCTGAGGAATCCAGAAGAGGGCATCAGACCCCTTAGAGCTGGAGTTATTGGCTACCCGAACTGAGTTCTGAGAACTGAACTCGGGTCCTCTAAAGAGCAGTAAGTGCTCTTAATTGCTGAGCCATCTTTCCAGCCCCTGGCCTGTACACTTTATATTGAGTGAGTTGTGTGGTATGTGAGCTGTGTCTCAAACTGTACATATATAATATAGATGCATGCATCTCAGTTCTGAAATTCTTAAGTAATTTACTTTAAACGTTCCAGAGAAAGACAAAGATAATACGGACCTTTTTACGGATGAGAGAATTGGGCTGCGATATGCTGAGGTCATTTTTCTCACCTCTAGGCAGGTGTTAACACCTCAGTTAACAGGTCCTTCTTTCTAATACCTTCCCTGTCATGGAGAAAAGGTCCATATACTTCCTAGAGAATGAATCTCATCCCTGGAGATGATACATTGTGGTGATCACATGCTGACCAACAGGAGGGAGGATGAGATAAATGAAAACGAGTGTCTCTATTGTTACTAATACAATTAGATCCATGCTTGGCCTCAGCATCTGAGACCAGAACCCAGGTCTCTTGAGTTTGTCGCCAAACACTTTTAAAACTCTTTACAGAATGTTGAAATAGAACTGATTATTTTTCTCCTGGTAGAGATGTAGGTGGATCTATTAGAAATCAATGCAAATAGCTCAGAGATGCCCTTGTGGCTTCTGGCTAAGCACGGTGCCTGAGCAATGGAGATACAACATGAGATTACTCATGCAGCCACTCGCTGACTTGTGTTGGCTCTGATTGTTTCATAGTATAGTAGTTTTTCTTGACAGCCTTCATTGTTGACCAGGGAGGCCCAGACTCCACTGGTGGGAGTTCTGGCCTGGACTCTGCACTAATAGTCACATTCTTTCCATTTCAGGACTCTGACCTTCTAGGGCCTTCATTCTTATCAAAGTCTAGGACCAGTATCATTTCTTCTGTTTCCCTCTCTCCTGGGTCTTACCACTCAGTGATTATAGCCTTGTAGGCTCCATGGTAAATTTACTTCTTTTTGCCTTTATGTGGCAATGCTCTTTAATCTCTGTCATGTGACCCAGTAGTGGGAATGGGAAAGCCCATAACACGGCTTTTGGTAACTCTGTCTTCTTGCTCTTTTAATGCATTAAGTAGTAGCAAAAGGGCTAAGTGGTCACAAGGGGCCCTGGCATACTCCTATACAGACACGGACTGTACAGCTGACCATTTATAGGCAAAATCTCCAGAGAAAGATGTCCTTAGTGAATTATGAGATTCTCTAGGGAGAGAGTGAATGGCTCTTGTTTCACTTTCTCATTAGAAAGAAAGATAAAAGTGCACTTGGCAAAATCCATAATGATTTATTTTTTCTCTTAGATGCATCACAAAATATATTTAAGCTAAAACATTCTTGCTCTCTTTCACATTGATTGCTTGACAAATTAATCTGTAAATCTGTGTACCTTGTTTCAAATGTCAGGGTTCTAGGGTGGATGTTCAAACTAAATTGATTTGGATTTTTTAATAGCTGAGAGATAAAATATAATCTAAACATTTCTTTCCACTGGTAACTTTTTGTTTTATAAAGTAGATATTACTCAGGATATCATTTAGAATTTGATTTAAAAATACACTGAGGGTGGGTATGGCAGCACACACATTTAATCCCAGCACTGGGAGCCAGAGATAGGCAGATTTCTGTGAGATCAAGGCCATCCTGGTCTACATCCTGTCTCAAAAACAAACAAAAAGAAAAACCCCAAACCCCCAAATCAAACCAAACCAAACAAACCCAAAATCAAAAAACCAAACACATTGGAAAGCAGAGTCTCTTCCTGCTATTTAAGATTAGCTTTTTAGCTTTATTAACAAATTGAATGAATATAAATTATATTTCCTGTTGGGCGTGGTGGAGCATGCCTTTAACCCCCACCCCTCAAAAAAGACAAAAAATTATATTTTCCAAGGCTAATTGTGTATGTGAATGTCTTGTGTATTTGGGGATGTTATTATTGGCAGGGTTGGGAAGTCCCACTCAGTAGATCAGGGAGGCATTGATTTCAGCTCTTCTAATTCTTTTTTTTTTTTTTTTTTTTTTTTGAGACAGGGTCTCCTTGTAGCCCCAGCTGGCCTGGAACTCGCTATGTAGATCAGTCTGGCCTTGAACTCACAGAGATCCACCTGCCTCTGCCTCCCTAACTCTTTTTTAAGGTATCTTCCCATACGGTGCTTTCTTTACAGTTCCAAGGCCATCCTTGCATACTGCTGTCAGCAGCCTTCCTGGGCCAATCGCTTGCTTTTCCTTCTGACTTTCTAATCCACTGCATGGTAATGTTTTTCCCCTGTACACTAGATACTCCTTCTTTCCTTCTTCCAAGTTTCTCCCTCCCCCTCTCCTGTCTTTCTCCCTCCCTCCCTCCCTCCCTCTCTGTTTCCTTTTTCTTCCTTTCCATCCCTCCTCCTCCTCTCTGTCTTCTCCCCCCCCCATTTCCCTGCCTCCCTCTCCTTTTTCCCCTCTCTACCCCCATTTCCCTTTCTGCTTTCCCTCCCTTTCTTCCCTGCCTCTCTCTCTTTCAGAGTCCCATGTAACCCAGACTGTCTCCAGTTCAACTACGTAGCTGAGGATGATTTTGGACTTCTGATACCTCTAAGTTCTGGGATTACATACAGGTGTGTATCACCCAGCCTGGTTTATGGATATACCTTTCTCTAGCACTAATGCCTTTCACTGCGTTGTCTCCGGTCACCCCTCAGTGGCAGAGCTGCTGCTATTTCAGGCTGTGTGACTTTGGGTCCTCCCTATTAAATTCATAGCTGGTCACCTAGGTCTCTGTTCTTTCCTTCTTATGGGTCACACTTCAAAGGTCCAGAGGCCCCTGTAGGCGCACATAAAAATGTTTCTCTACTTTTCTTAGTGTAGCAGGGAACAAAACACAGGGGCTGGTCACTCTGCTGTGACTGCAAAGCTCATCTCTTATTTTGTCTGGGCCTTTGCTCCTGTGACTGCATCTTTCTTCTGCAGGACATTTCTTTTCTCCTGAGTCATTTCCATTGGCAGTAGACATGAGCTCTCCTATCTTGCAAAAATAAAGGGGAACCCTCTCCTCCCTCTCCTCTCTTCTTTTCTCCCCTCCCTTGCTCAGCAAATGCACTGAGGAAGCTGATGTCCTATGTTTTCTTGTCACTCGTTCTCTTTTCGACTCATTCCGGTTGACTTTTCTCCTGTGCTTGTTTAGGTATCCATGTCCTTCAGCTTGCCAAGTCTGACTATCACTTCCTCTCTGAACTCTCAGCAGCATTTGCCCAGTGGGCCATTTTCTGAGTACAGCACCTGCTGGGGTTCCTCTGGGCTCAGGGGCTGCTCCTTCAGGGCTCGTTCAGGGCTTATCCCTTCTCATCCCTTGACTGCTCAATCCTGCCCTATCCTGGGGCTCTGGCTAAGCAGCAACTCTTTTCTAGATTTACACACTTGTTTCAAGGAGGTTTACCCAGGTTTAGATAAAGTATATCTGAGAACTGCTTAATCTCAAAATGATATTTGTAGCTCAGCTGTTCCTTCTAGATACGGACATGAATCTAATGCCCTCTGACACCTTTCTTCTCAGATATTAGGGGTTGAGATGTGTAAATGTGAACTTTTGATTTTTTCGACCCCACGTATTTTTCTACTGGTGATGGTAAATGTCTACTGAGCTGCTTAAAAAAAGAAATGTGCCGGGCGTGGTAGCGCACACCTTTAGTCCCAGCACTTGGGAGGCAGAGGCAGGCAGATCTCTGTGAGTTCAAGGTCTACACAGTGAGTTCCAGGACAGCTGGGCTACAGGGAGGCCCTGCCTCAAAAAGACAGAAAAAAAAAAAAAAAGAAATGTTTTGATTTCTTTTTCTCATTATCATTTTATCAGTATGCTTTTCCTTCTGGCTCTGCTTTGAAAATATCTCTTTAGTCTATCCGATGTTCTCTGTCTCTGCCACTTTGGCCTGGTCTAGCCATTTTTCCCTTCTCTCATGGCTGCAGTATTCCTAAACTGTTTTCAGACCCTGGTGTGTCTGCCTACCTACAATCTGTTCCCTCACAGTGGTCAAGGTACTCTTAAAACTGCATCTCAGGCTGGATGTGGTGGCACACGCCTTTAATCCAAGCACTCTGGAGGAAGAGGCAGGGGGATTGCTGTGAGTTCAAGGCCAGCGTGGACTACATAGTAAGTTCTAGGCCAGCCGGGGCTACAGGGAGACCCTGTCTCAAAAAGAGCAACAAAACAAAACAAAACCACAAACAACCCCCCCCCCCAAAAAAAACCCTGCATCTCAGGCATTTTTAAAGATGCTGGAAAGAATGTAGAGAAAGGAAATCATCCGCTGTTGGAATCGGGGGATGTAACTTAGAACAGCTGCTGTGGAGAACAGGGCAGAGAGTCCTTACAAACCTCAAACTAGAGCCCTGTGTGATTCAGCTATTCCACTTCTGAATATATATCCAAAGGAAGTCAAAACAGTCTGCCTAAGAGATTTGTGCACCTGTGCTTATTGTAGAATCAGCCATAAGAGTGAAGACATGGAGTTAACCTAGGTGCCTCTCAATGGATGACTAGCTAAAGAAAATGTGACACACAATGCAATAGTATGCAGCCATAAAGAAGAAATGAAATCCGGGGGCTGGAGAGATGGCTCAGCAGTTAAGAACACTGGTTGTTCTTACAGAAGACCTGGGTTTGAATCCCAGAACCCATATGGCAGCTAACAACTGTCGGTAACTCCAGTTCCAGGGGATCAGATGGCCTCTTCTGTCCTCCACAGGGCATTGCATGACACGGGTGCACTTACCTACATGCAGGCGATACACTCATGCACATAAAAGAAAAATAATAAAACATTTTAAAAAGAAGAAATGAAATCCCATCATTTGTAGCAAAAATGGATGGAAGTATAGTGCATTATGTTAAGTAAAATAAACCAGACATAGAAAGGCAAGTGCATGCTGTATATATGTATTGAAATATCACATAAACACAATTACTATGTATAATTAATATGTTAATCAGAATAAAATATATGTCTAAAGAAAAAAATGTTCTTCAGGCCATGCTATTCTGCTGGCTTCTAGTTGTGTGAGAAAATAAAAAACCCAAATGTCAGTCTCCAGCTCTGCTAATTTTCTTTGCCCTGATATTAATATAGCTAAGCACTTTGCTTTTGCTTCAGCCTGCCTATATTATAGTTTTTGAAGTGTGTTGCTTTGAGATACTATAGTCGGGTCCTGTATTACTTTTTTGGTTACTATGACACAATACCTGACAGAGTCAACACAAGGAAGGAAAGATTTATTTTGCTCCAAGATTTGAGAGGAATGTCAGTCTGTCATGGGGTGGGAATGCTTGGCAGTGGGAATGGCTTAGTCTGTAGTGGTAGAAGGGTGGGGAAGACAGCCATTTGCATGGTGCTGCCCAGGAAGCAAAGTGTGCAGGTCCAGAACCAGCAATGAATGATTTCAAAGAGCCACCCCCATGACCCATTTCTAGTAGCCAGGCCTGACCTCCTAAAGGTTCCCAAACTTTCCAAATATCACCACAACTTGGGGAGTGAGCATTCACATTGTGAGTCTGTTGGGGAGGCATTGAAGATTCAAACTGCAAGTCATGCTTCTTTAATTCACTCTTCCAGTCTGTCTTTTAAGTGGTATAATTAGCCATTTACATTTAATGTAATGGTTTCTGTGTTAGGGCTAACGGCTGCCATTTTGGTTTTATTTTTTTGGCTCTGTTTTGCATTTATTTTCTTTTTTCCCACCTTCCTATGTGTCAGTTAAAATGTATTTGAAGTCAACTTGGTTTACATGTGATGTTTTCACATGTGTCTTTTTGTATAGATTGGTGGTAACTATCCCAGCTCTTATAGGATGTGTGAAAGCCCATCACAGTCCCCTTGTGTCACCATTTTACTTCTTCTAATGAAATGTAGAAAACTCATTTACCTTTATTTTCCATCTGTTCCCCCATTTATAATATAATTACATTAAATACTTCCTCTTTCTTCTCTTAGGAGCACATGAAGTAGTGTTGCAATTTATACTTTAACCATCAAAAATAATTCAGAAAATTCGAAGAAGCAGTCTATTTTGCTTGTCCACATTTTTGTATATTTTAATCTTTCTTTTTTCCTTCATTTCTTTCTATTTTTTTCTTTCTTTGTTTAGAGAACTTTCTTGAGAGTAGGGCTGCTGGTGACAATTCCTCTTAATTTGCCTTTATCTGAGCATGTTTTTATTTTTTCTTTACTACTGAAGGGTTTATGCTGTTGGATACAGGATTGTGTTGATGGTTCTTTTCTTTCTGCTCTTTTTTATTTTTTTAAGATATATTTAATTAATTTTTTTGATATAAAATAAATTTTATTTAAATAATTTTTATCTACAGGACATAGCTGCTTTCTTTAGAACAATTCTTTCTGCTCTTGAAAACTATTGGGACACTTTCTTCTGGCCTCCATGGTGTTATATAAGTAGGGGGCCATCAGCCAAAAAGGCTGTGCTTTGAATTCCTACATAATGAATGAAAACCTTCTAATTCAATCCAAAATCTAACTTAGGCGCATTACAAACAGCAGAGTTTTAGCCAATGACAAACTGCCCTGAGCATTCCATGACTTAATAAGGGAGCTGCTTTAGCTGTAGCCAATCAGGTGATTTCATATTGTTTTTGTTTTGCCTATAAAAGCAGCTGCTGACACTGCTGGGCCAGAGCCTCTGAACCCCTTCTGGTTCTGCATGCAGCCCAGCTGTTCCTGGTTTAAAGGTTTTCTTTTCTAGACATTGTTGTTAGTGTATATTAATTATATAAACAATGGGTTTCACTGTGAGATTTTCATGTGCATGTATAATGTACTTTATAGCTCTGTGACCTTCTTCCCATCCACTTTCATGTCTTTAAATTTAGTATTTGTCTTTTTATTTCTGGCTTCTTTCACTTAGCATGATGACCTTAGTTCCATCGTTTTTCCTGTAAATGCCATAGTTTCATTCTTTTTTATGGCCAAATAGAACTCCGTTGGATGTATACACATTTTCCTTTTCCATTTCTCTGTTGTTGGCTATCTAGGGTAGTTCCATATCTTGGCTATTGTGAATGGCATCACAGTACACATGGATGTGGTGGTGGACCTAGAATCCATTGGGTGCACACCGGGAGTGTAAGCTGGGTCATATAGTAGTTCTGTTTTCAGTTTTTGTTTTTTTTTTCAGGACCCTCTATACTGATTTCCATAGTAGCTGAGCTAATTTACATTCCTACCAACAATGTACAAAGGGTTCTTCTACCCCCCATCCACTGCCCCCCACCCCACCCCGCCACTTCTTACCTCTCCAGTGCTTATCCTCTTTGTTTCCTTGGTGATGACCATTCTGACTGGGGTGAGATGGAATGTTACTATAGTCTTGGTTTGCATTTCTCTGATAGTTAAGGATGGCGAACACTTTTTCTTCTATTTATTAGCTATTTGTATGAAGTTTTTCTTTCCTTGTGATTTCTGATGAGAAATCTGTTTAATTTGAGTCACCTTTCTTCTAAATATCAGATGTCATTCTGTTTCTGTTGTCAAGATCTTCAGTGTATCTTTAGTTTTTAGATGTTTGATTCTGCTGTGCCTTGGTGTGGGTTTCTCCTCGGACCTGTTTTGGTATTTTCTTGACTTCTTGAGTCAGTAGGCTTATGTCTTCTGACAAATTTGGAGTTTTCACTTACTTGTTTTGAGTGCCTTATTAGCCCTGTCCTTTCCCCCTCTCTCTTTTTGGGGTTCCAATGACATGAATGTTTAATGTTTTATTGTCACCCATGTCCCTAAGGCCCTGTGTTTTTTCCTCCCAGCCTATTTTCTCTCTGTTTTCCAGACTGGATAATTTGTATCATCCTGTCTTCCAGTTCTCACTTCTTTTCTGTTTCCCACAGATGAGTTGCACACTGATTTTTAAATTCTGACTTCGAAATTTTCAATTCTAGCATTTCATTTGGCTCATCTTCGTGTCTTCTCTTTATTGAGATTTCCTATTTGTTCATTGTTTCAAGTATGTTGACAATTGCTTGTTTGCCCCTTTAAAAATCTTTTTCATCATTTTAGTATTTCTGTCATCCTGGTGTTGACATTGTTTATTGTCTTATTTAACTTGAAATTTTCCTGCTTCTTGGGACGAGTGATTAAAAAAAAAAAAAAGAAATCTGAGCACTTTAGATATGGTGAAACTGTGTATCTTTCCTAAATGCCAAGCTTTGCTGGTTGTGCCTGACACTGCTCTGGTCAGGAAGGGAATCATATGACTTCCAGGTAGAGGTAGGGACCCAGATTCTCCTCTGAGACTCTGCTTGCTCTAGAAGTACAGTTGCTTCCTTGTTGCTGACGGGTGCTGGGAGTTCTGATACTGCCCAGGTCCCCAATGATGCCTCTTTGGGAGGGGTGGAAACTCCCCACCTTGCCTCACTCTATACCATGGAAGGAGTGGGCTCATTACTACTGGAAGAAATGCAAGTCAGATTCTCCAGGGTCTCCATTGACATCATAGGTGGGGAAGGTGGGATTGTTGCTGTGCTATGAGGATGAAAGTCCTTAATTGCCATTCTCTGACACCACCCTGAGGACAAGGAGGGGAAAGGTGATATTAAATCAATTCATTACATCCTGGCCAGGGTGGAAGTCTGGTCTCCCTCTCAACCTTTGATGGTGTGAATGGGGCAGGGCTATAGATCTTTCTGTGCTGTTTGGATGGAATAAAGCAGTTACTTTTTAAATGTTTTCTATCTCACTAGCCTGCACCTTCCTTGGGCTAGAGAGATCAGACCTTAGTTGGATTGCTTTTCTTCTGTGCCCTCTAGCATTTTTAGATTGCCAACTTCTTCATTAGCTTTAAACTTTGGGAACTCACTAACACACCATTTTGGGGGTGGTGTCCAGAGTTCCTAGCAAGTGTGCCTTCTTGTCTTCACCATTGAGTCATCCTGTCCTGTGTTTGTGCTATAGACAATGCCCTAGGCTTTAATCATAGTCACAGGGAGGAAGTTGGGAATGTGGATCTACCGAGGAACTCAGGGCAGAAACCTGGAGGCAGAAGCATGCCTTGGCGAGCACTGCTTACTGGCTTGCTCTCCTGGCCAGTGCTCAATCTTCCTTTTTATACAACCCAGGATACCCAGGTGCTCAGGGGTGGCACCACTCACAGTGGGCTGTGCCCTCCCATATCACTCAACAGTCAAGAAAATGCCCACAGGCCAGTCTGATAGAGAAAATTCCCCCCAGCTGAGCGTTCTTCTTTTTAGGTATGTCAAGTTGACAACTGAAGCTATCCAGCACAATTGACCCCTTGTCAACTTGACACACAAAGACATCACTATTAAATCACAATCTTTCCATTTTTTATCTCTAGGATTTCATGTTAATATTAATATCACAACATACAACGTAGTCCAACTTTAAAAGTCCCACAGTACTTAAAAATTCCAATACCAGGCATGATGGTTCATACCTTTAATCCCAGCACTCAGGAGGCAGAGATAGATGATTTTTGTCAGCTCAGGGCAAGCCTGGGCTACATAGCAAGTTATAGGCCAGCTAGGGCTGCATAGTGAGACCCTGTCTCAAAAAATAAAACAAACAAAAAAACTCAGTGTCTCCCTAAAAACATCCAAAGTCTCCTAATTTGTGGGCTCCTATAAAATAAAAAGCAAATTAAATACTTATTTCAAAAAAGAAGAACTGGGGCACAATCAGATCAAAGCAAAACCAAAATTGAACAGTGTAAATAGCTCAGTGTTTGACACCTAGGGTTCACTCATTATATTCTGGGCTCCAGAAGGCTTGGGAAGTTCCATTTCTCTGGCTTTGCATCCACAAAACACATAGCTAATCCAGTAGGCTTGGGCCCAGTCCACTTTATACCTGCCACTGTCCTTAGAGGGATGGCCACTGGGTCCACATTGCAACTGAGGCTGTACCTTCACCAATGGCCTCTCCTAGACTCACAATGGTGCCAGATCTGAGATCCTCTCTGTGACCCCTTCAATCCTGCAGCTTTTATGCCACCAAAACCAGTACCACATGGGAGATTCTTACTCAATAACAAGTTCTGCTTTCAGCTTGAGATGCAGCCTTGACCTCCTCTGTACCACAGCTTCAGTGTGTTGACTCCCAAGATACTTCCCAGAAGATTTCACCTCATCGATGCTGGTCTCTTGTTAATCACAGCTGATTTTCAGCCCTAGCTGAAGAGTATCCATTGTTCCAGTAAGGCACAAAAGGTTTCACTTCCATAGATTCTTCATTCAAATTACCACACAAATGGTCCTAATAGAGTCTTTGAGGGACTGTCAAACTTCACTCTGAAACTCACAAGCCAGTCCTCCACCATCTGTATTTCTCTTAACATTTTTGTCTTCCAAGCTCCCACAGCATCTCATTAAGCTCTGAGCATGCAATGGCTGTTCCAGTCCAAAGTTCCAAATCCTTCCACAGACAACATGGTCAGATTTGTCACAGCATTACCCTATGTTCCTGGAAACAACTTTTTCTCTAATTCTCTTCTCTATTGGTATGATAAACCACTCTGACCAAAACCAATGTGGGGTGTTTAGAACCTTGATTTTTATATGTAATTTCCTAGTTTTGAATATTGATGATGAAATTTCTAAAAATCTGTGAAGAGGAAAGGATTAGTGTGATGAGTTAAGTGGTCCACTGCTATATGGTTGGCTCTGCCTTCAACATTATAGTTGAGTGTGGATCTGAATTGTTCACCCACAGTTGTCTTTTTCTTAGACTTGGGTAGATGATACCTTCTCACCCACAGTGTTGCCTTTGCTTGCCCAGGGAGCTAAAATGGGTCTCTGCAGAGACAGTTCTTGGCTTTCCATAGAGGATGTTCCTGGAAACCTTGTGAGTAGAACTGATCAGAGCATCTGCTCATGTGAAGACTAGGGCATGATCAGGGAACTGACTGAGAGCTGTCAAGTGGTGATGTCAACCTGACAGTGCTGAGTGGGCAGAGCAGCAGAAGGTGGCTTTGGCAAGGGTGGGCAGCCTCACATGGCTATGGATAAACTGGCAAAAAAAACAAACAAAAACAAAAAAAAAATGAGGCAGAGCTGGGCCTTTGCTCCTAGCGACCTATTTGGAATATTTTGAGATGTGGATTCAAGGATGGGAATCTTCTTTTGAGGCAGATTAATCCCAGCCTGGGTGGACTCATTGAACGTTAGCCTCTCAGAAAAAAAAGTGACATATCTGAAATGGGGCTTAATGAATTTCACATGATTCATAAGATTTGGTTAAAGAAAGTTAAATAAGATTTTTGAACCTTATGCCTTCTGAATCCCTGCTATTCAAATTGGTGTTTACAATCAAGTGCTTTTTCTGAGAAAAGATGGTCACTACCTAAAAATCATAGTTGTGTTTCTTTAAGAGGTAATGGCTTAATCTAATGGAGGACTATCCTGGACCCGAAGTGATGCTGTAAGGTTAGCCTGAAATGCAGAATTTCATAGAGTGAAAATAAAATCCCATCATTTGGTCATGAATATTAAAGATTCAAGTCTTCAGAAACCAATAATTCAAGGCTTGAGAGATGGTTCAGCAGTTCAGAGGACTGGCTGTTCTTCCAGAGGACCTGGTTGGGTTCCCAGCACCCACTTGGCTGCTAACAGCTGTCTGTAGCTCCAGTTCCAGGGAATCCACAGCCCTCTTCTGGCCTCCATGGATATTGCATGCATATGGTGCACTTACATATATGCAGGCAAACCTTCATGTATAAATAAAAAATAAATAATCCCCACCAAGAATTCGCTTATTTCTCTTGCTTTTCTGAAGAGGATGGAGGCCTAGTTGATTTGGAAGAAGACACAGAAATGGGAAAGAGTTTTTTTTTCCCCCGTCTTTCCCTTTTGTCCTCAGCTAGGCATTGTTAAACCAAGTGTATCAAATGTGTTTTGCATTCAGGTCTATAAAGTTTTGTGAAGCTAACTCTGCAGGAATTGAACTTCTGTTAATGTTGGTGGAAAAAGCTTGGACCACACAGGCTGCTGGAATGTATTTGAATGCTTCTTGGGCTTATACAGTGATGTGAGTTGATTTGCTCATCTGGAAAGGGTTACTAATAGACCCACCAGCTGGCTGGGAAGACTACACAGGGAATAGGCTAAAGGCTTTGAAGTAATTGTGAGGGGAGGTACATGGACTATCAGGAAGACATTAGGACTAGGAATTAGGAAAACTAGGTGCCCCGTGTTTGCTCACAAGTGTGACTTGGGGAGACTAACTTAACTTTCTTTGGGGTTTGATTTCCTTGTCTGTAATTAAGGGAGATATGGGACTAACATCAGAAATTATTTAAGGGGTTCCCATTTCTTAGTGCTTTTTGTTTGTACTAACTGTAGTAGGTACTGACGAACTTAATCTTAACAGCAATCTGTTGAAGTACTTATTATTTTCATGAACTCTTTTTATTTTACGTGTATGAGTGTTTGCCTATGTGTGTGTGTGTGTGTGTGTGTGTGTGTGTGTGTGTGTGTGTGTACCATATGCATGTAGTTCCAACAGAGGCCAGAAGAGGGTGTCAGATCACCTGAAACTGGAGTTACAGATGGTTGTGAGTTGCCATGTGGGTGTTGGGAACTAAGCTCAGATCCTCTGTAAAAGCAGCAATTGCTCTTAACTGCTGAGCCATTTCTCCAACCCCTATTGCCATAATTTTGATAAATGGTACCATATGAAGAATTTAAGATAGCCTTTGCAGTAAGTTTTTTACCTTCATAATTGCTTTTAAAAGAATTAGGTTATAAAAACTAAATTATTCTAGAATATAATAATAATTATTATTCTGGGTATTTCTGAGTATTTTATCTTATGTCCCAGGTTTCCAGGTAACCCAGGGCATAGAGAAATACTTGGTGAGTATGTGATGCTGTGTGGATGTAGCCATTCTCTCCCACTTGTCTGCATCCCTAGGGAGTGTGCATATTGTACAAGCACACTTGCTTTCTTTTGCTTTTTTCTTGATTCCTGTCTCTTCCTGGCTTTGACACTGCAGCCATTCTCTGAGCAGTTATTAAAGACCAGCATGCCACACTATCAATCTCTTCCATAATCTACCATGTTCCTTCCTTCTTGGCTGTTTTTGTGGCTCCTTATTTCAGTATTTCCATTTTCATTCCTCAACATCCACTTGCTAAGCCCTGTGTGGATGCCGCCTAACTAAACCTTCCTGCCATCCACCCTTTTCTCCATCTGTGGCTGAATGCCCCTGCTTCACAGAGACTGTGGCTCCTGTCTAACAGAATGGTGTGCTGTGTTGCCATCAGAATAAATTTGATCTGTCACTCCACCTCGCCCAGGGCTCACTGTGGGGTCCTCAAAAGCCTGGGCAGACACTCTAATTTTATTTATGGGGACATCTCTGTGAGTAGCTGCTTCCAGCTGCATTTTCTTGTGGTTAGCCCCCACCTGAACCCCATTCTCCAGCAGCCTTGCGCTCATTCAGGCCTTTTCTGTTTATTACTTCTACTTGGAACCTCCCTCCTGTTTTCAGAGCCTGGCCTAGGACAGCTTGCTTAACTTGAATGTTATTTTGTACTCTTTCTCTCTTTCTCCCCAAGTTGGTGGCTCCCCTCTGTCTCGTGCTGCCCCAGCCTGGTACACATATGGATAATGACAATGCTTGTTGTATTGAAATTTTTCTTGTGTTTTCCTACTAGATATTGCAAACTGGCTCTCACATAGAGGCCTTCAGAAACACTTGCTGTGTGAACGAATGACTGTTTATGTTCATATTCTTTTTTCATGACTGAGCTCACATCTCAGAGAAACCAGGTTTCCCAATTCCTAATAGCTAAACATTCAGATGTTATGCCTAAATTGCAATTTCTCTGCTTTTCAGATTTTTGTTTAATTCTGGCATTTACTTTCTTTTGATATTGGCTTTTATAAGTGAACAATTAGGAGACAATATTTCTAAAAGTAAAAAACAAATTATCTTCATATTCAGGAAAAATGTTGTGCAATTAACGAGCCATTACATGGGACTTAATCATTATACTTATTAACTTTCTTTTGCAGAGCTGCTGTGCAAAGTATTTCAGAGGTTGCCAGGTCTCCTTGAATCCCCATAATAACTTATCCAAAAGGCACTCTAGTGACCCTCCTCCTGCATAGCAAGGAATGAGGGCTTGATAGGGTTAAACAGAGCTTACTCAAGGCCATACAGCTGGAGAGTGGTCATTCCAGGACTCAAGGACAGCCTGTGTGGTTCAAAGCCAGCACAGTACTTGTCAGGATTGCCTGAGATAAGTCTGCAGCTCTCCTCTGGCCTCTTCCCCATGATTCTGAATCATTGGAGATGTATTAGGTGCTCTTGTTATTCATCTGAGTCAGATGTCACCTGCTCACTCTGCATGCTACAGAATAGCTTAAGACAGAGTCTTACCAACTACCACCTTTGGTCAAATATGATCCATTGCCTATTTGTGCCACCCTTCAACTCAGAGCTACTTTTGCATTTTCTTCTAATGGTTGAGAAATATGAAATGGATAAAAACATTATGTGATCTCTAATTTCATGAAATTCAGATTTCCTTGTTCTCTGATAAAGTTTATTGTAACACAACTGTGTTCACTTGCATTTGCATTGTCTATGGCTGCTGTCAGACCACATGGGCAGCTGAGTACCTGTGACAGGCATGCGGTGCACTGAGTGGAAAGGCTGAATTACTACTGCCAAGTCCTTCACAGATAAGATTTGCTAACCCCTGTTCTACATCTAAGGGTCAGTGTATGGCACTATGTACATTTCTGGAGCCCTGAACAAAACACTAAAAATGATTTGTTTAAATGTGCTGTTTAGTTTTATGCTTTTTTGTTTGTTTAAAAAAATTTATATGGGATGCAGACTGGGGAAGGAATCTAAGTACAACTAAGATGTATGAAATGCACAAAAAGTCAATAAGAATATATATTAAAAGTTTTTATTATATTAATTAATTTGTGTGAGTACGTGTGTGTGTGTGTGTGTGTGTGTGTGTGTGTGTGTGTGTACATGTACAGGCACCTCCCACTTGGTGGGCAGAGGTCAGTTCTCGCCTGCCATCTTGTAGGATCCCATTTGTCAGGCCTGTGGGGAAGCATCTCTACCCACTTGAGCCATCTTGCTGCCTTAGTTTTAATTTTTTGAGACACAGTCTCACTCTGTAGCCCAGACTGGCCTTGAACTCAGGATGATCTGTCTCCTAAGTGCTAAGATTACAGGTGTGAGCCACCAAGCCTGGCTACTTGCATGTTTTTTTGAAAGCTCTGTATTTACCTAATAAATCTTAGTTCCTTTTGGTCACCTGGGAAAGACCTGGGTTTGGAACACAGTCTTACTCTGTAGCTCAGGCAATTTAGATCCCCAAAGTCACTTTAGCTAGTGTGGCACCAGACTGTCACACCCTGAACTCTTCCAAGCAAGCATCACCCTGCAGGAAGGTGTATGGGAAGGTGTGGGGGAAGGTGATCACAGTACGTCTGTGTGCATGAGGAGCTCAGAAAGGGTGCCTGGCTTGCAGGTGGTTGGGCATTTTGCTGGCACCTCATTGCATTCTTCATGAGGGAAATGCAGCTTGCTTCCCTGGCTGCGGTTGCTTCTTGCCCCATTATCTTTTCCTTCTTGTTTTAATTCTTCCAACTTCAGCCTTCCCTCTCCTTGGCTTCATTTTGAAAGAGTCCTAATTTGCTTTTCCTGCCCCTTCTTGTCTTATTTTCTCCTGTGCTCAAAATTGAATTTCAGAGTGACATCTTCACGTTCACCTTTCCTCTCTGGCATGACTTTGGTTAAGTATGTGTGTTTTAATCTGTGTGCTGTGTTCTGAGGGAGCAGCTTCTCATACCCCTAGAAGAGAACATGGCCAGGTGCAGCCTCTGTTAACCTGAGTCACTTTATATGATACCAATGGAATGTTCTGGTTTCTGCTGGAGCAGGGGAACCTAAATGCTCTATAGGCTTTACAGAAATTTCATGCTGCAACTATGTGACCCATACTGCACTCTTGTGAACTGTCAGGCATACACACTCAAAGGGATATGATGTGTTTATTCTTGGTGGTGGAGGGGTTTATAAGCAGGGAGTGTGGTCTTTGGGAGTGGAAATCAACATAAAATTAGCTTAAGTGAGAAATTCTTTGGCGCTTGTCATCAACACAGAGGGTGTAATATTGGAAGACCAGCATAGACTTTGTGTGTGTGTATGTATGTACATGCTCCCATGTGCCTGTGTGTATGTGTATGTGCATGTGTGTGTATGGGTTAGAGTTGACTTTGGATATCTTCTTCAGGTGCTCTCCTCTTTGTTTTGAGACAGAATCTCTTACTGAACCTGAAGCTCTTTGACGTGGCGAGGCTAGCTGGCCAGTGAGCTCAGGGGATCCATCTGTCTCATCTCTCTCTGCCTCCCACTCCCAGCACTGAGATTACAGATGTGTGTCACTGTGCCCACATGGATGCTAGAGATTGGAACTCAGCTCTTCATGTTTACTTTACTGAACTGTCTCTCAAGCCTGGAGTATAGACTTATAAGAAGCAAATATTTTTGGATTTCTTTAATTTCCTACCCAGCATGAAAAGTCTCATAGACTGGTAAAATAAGGTATAATATTTGATATAGTTTCTTTTCTGTTTTTAAACTTTTGTTGAATAGTTTTTTTAATGTATATTTTGTATTGAATTTTTGTACGTTTTAATCATATTTAGATCCCCCTCCCCCATCCACTCCCGTCTTAGCCAGACCTTCTGCACTGGATTTCATGCATTCTGTTGCAGCTGGTAAGGCCTATTGATCAAGCTTTTGTACCCACATGTCCTTCAGTGCAAGTTCATCCACTGGAGTCTAGTCCGCCTATCTAGAGTCACTCCCTTCAAGAAGATCAGCTCTCCCTCACCCTGCAGTGATCAGTTGCCAACTAGTTTCTTTTCTTTGATAAGAATCCTGATTTGTTCACTTAGAACTCCCTGGGGACATTTTTGGTGAGGGCAGATGAGTGGGAGACAGTGAGAGGGGCAACTGCATGGGTGTCAGGAGGTGACAGCAGAGTGAGCCCTGCCAGTTGAATGGAGACTTGTCTCTCAGATCTTCTCCACCCCTCCACGACATGACAGCATTTCTATATTCCACTCATGAGATTCTCCACTTCATTTATGGTTTAAAGGCTAGGTACAGTTTTTTCAGATCCCTTCAAGAGGGTTGAGGGGATGTGGGAAGGATGCCAAGGAGGATATCCCTGCTATTTAGTTTGTGCTTCTGGAGAATGTAGCTGGGCTGTGCTAGTTACTTCCTTGGTTTGAGTTTCACCATAAGCAGACTTTGAGCCAAGGAGTTGTGTGGAGTAGGTTTTTTTTTGTTGTTGTTGTTAGTTTGTTTTTGTTGCTGTTTTCAAAGATGATCTCAAAACCAGAAGGGAAATAGGGAAGGGAGCCACTGGAAAGAAGGAAGCCCATACAAGTGCTCTGTTTAGTTAGTTGCCTCTCTTGGTACTGGAGCTGAGTTCCTCTAAGGGAAGGATGACAAGACAGCTTAGATCCCTGAGACTGGTGCAGGCAGGCAGGGGCCTGGGCACTGAGCTACCTTAACTCCCTTAACCATCATTCCCTAAGGGCTGCTGGGACATCACGTTGCACTTCCAGGTTGCCTGGCACATGAGCTAAAGTTGTTGTTTTTGTCCAGGAGGGAACAAGCCCCTAGGCTGAGAGTTGCAGGTGTTGGTAGTAAATAGTCCTGAGCTTGTAGATGCACCCTGTGGGACCAGGCAGGTGCTGGGGGCCACAGGTCGTCCTAGCAGTATCTGCTTTCCTCAGCTACGACGGCAGATGCTGTCTCTGTTCCTCTTCGTTCTGTGACCTTGAGCTCACTGTTATGAGTGATTCTCCTCATCTGTGCAACAGAGATAGTAAAGGATTCACTGTTGACAATGTGTAAGATGAGGATTCGATAGAATTTTTACTCTGTTGTAATCGCTGAATAAATGCTAAATTGTGTTATGTCATTATTGAGTTTCTTCAAGTTCTTTATCAATGTGATTAAATTTACTAAACTTGTTAAATGAGCTGTACCAAAACATCAGGAAAGATGTGTCTGAGTTTAAAAGATGAAAATTAATTTTTTAGTTATTTCTTTGGACATAAAATCATTTCCCCAACTTATTTTTACTTATGTATTTTAAAACACATATAGTACAAAGCTATAACAGAAATTAAATTTTTTATAAATTTTAATTGCTCTATCTTTGTACACATTATGAGATTCTCTGTGGTGTTTTGGTATGCTGGTTAGGTTTTTGTTTTTTTGGTCAGCTTGACTCAGGAAGAGGGACCCTCAATTGAGAAATTTCTTCCATCAGATTGGCCTATGGGCCTGTCTGTGAGGCATTTTCTTGATTGCTGAGTGATATGGGAGGGCCTTGCCTAGTCTGGGCGGTCCTGGGTTGTATAAGAAAGCAAACTGAACACAGGCCAGAGGAGTGAGCCAGTTAGCAGCAGCTCCACGGTCTGTGCTTTACCTGCTTCCTATTCCTGCTCTGCTTGAATTCCTGCCTTGGCTTTCCCCCTGAGGAACTGTGATGTGGAAGTGTAAGCCAAATAAACCCTTTCCTCCCCAAGTTGATTTGGTCAGTGTCTTATCACTGCAATAGAAAGCTAACTAGAACATTTGGTTTATGTGTCCACTGGGTAGTGATTGACCCAGGATAATTACCGTATCCTTTGTCTTACACCTATCACCATTTCTTTAAGGCAAGCTCACTCAAATTCCTTTCTTCTAACTTAATGAGATAAAGCACGATTGTTGATTATCTTCCCCCTGCTGGGCCACAGAACACCAGACTTTATTCTTTCTATCAAACAATAACTGTATCCATTGGCTGACTTCTTCCCTGCTCTGTTCTCTCCATGAGTCTTGTAAACACTGTTTTGTTCTCAGTTTCATCACTGAAAGTTTAGATTCTGCTTAGGAGTGATATCATACAGTCTGTCTTCTGTGCCTGGCTTCTTTCACTTAGCATAATGTCATCGAGATCCATCCATGTTGACATCCATCCATGGTGTCACAAATGACAGCATTCCATGACTCTTGTGGTGGAGTGGAATTCCAATGGGTATCTGTTCCTCACATTCTCTATCCATTCATCTGTGGATGGATACTTAGGCTGATTCTGTAGTTTGGCTATTGTGAAGAGTGCTGCAGTAAACAGGCATGCTGTCCTCTTTTTGACATGTTGATTTCATTTCCTTTGGGTAAAGAGTAGTGGACTGCTGGATCGTGTCATAGCTTTGTTTTTGTTCTGTTGGAGAACCTCCGTGTTGTTCTCTACAATGGCTGAGCTATTGCATTCCCACTAATGGCATGTAAGAGCCTCTTTCTCCAACAGCTTTGCCAGCATTTAATTTTTTGTCTTTTCGGAAACCCCCTTAAGCTATTATTTTATCTTTTTGCTCCTTTGTAGTCTATCAAATAAGTTTATATTTCTGCACATAAGTAGTGACAAACTCCGTTCTTGTTGCTGTTGGTTGCAAAGCAAACGGAAGCCCTGTGCCTGGACTACTTTGCAGGTTTTCTCTCTCCCAATTCTTACAATGCTACAAGGAAGATACTATTGTTTCCACTTTGCAGGTGGGGAAACTGAGGCACATAGACATTGTGAAATGACACAGTTGGTACAGAGAGGGGCCACATGAACAGGGATGATGATGTAGCCCAGGCTTCCTCTCTACTGGAGCCTTTCACTCACTCTGGCTGAAATGGAATTCACCTTGGAAATATGTTTATTATAGCAAGGGACTTTGGGAGCCAGGGCTGTGACACTGGGAGGTCAGGTGGCGCTGGATTTCAGTCATTTGTCACTGGGGCGCTACCCTTTTGAAGCCACCATGCCCCTCTTGCTGTTTTGATACAGTTCATTTCAGAAATGGCTTAATTTATCAGGTTTGACTTCTTACATTAAACCAGAAGACATTCTTTCTGGGACCTGAAATTTCAGGTTGGCAAAGGAAGCAACTCTATTTTTTTTAATCATTTCCTTGGTCCTCTGTGGTCTGTAACCCATTTTTGTATTGCATTGATTTCCTGCTAGTAGTTTTTATTACAAATTGCATTCATTGCTTTGGACATGGTCTCAACTTTTTGTATTCTGTGCTTCTAGCTCCTTATGCATTTCTAATCATGTATCTTTGACCCTCGTAGGGTTTGTCCTGCAAATCTCTTCTTTCTACTGATATTTTAGCTTCTAGACCCTTCTTTAAGTTTTTGCGGATGTTGTTTTGTTTTAAGACAGGGTCTTACTATGTAGCCCTAATTGGCCTGGAACTCCCTATGTAGACCAGGCTAGCTTTGAACTCACAGAGTACTGCCTCTTCCTCTCAAGTGCTAGGATTAAAGACGTGCAATACCATGAGAATTTTCTTGAGTGTTTCCTCAGTATCTTCTTTAGTTCCTTTTGATACATGAGCTGGCTTTTTGATGCTGTCTTGTTTTTAATTTGAACAACTGTATTCTCAGGATAGAGTTCTCGACCTCAGTTTGTCCTTTTTCCAGAGATGGAAAGCTACTGTGAAGCCATACCATAACTTGGAGTAAGTCTTCCCCTCTTGCTTCCTGTGAATCTTATTCTCCCGGCCTACTTACTTTGGCATGGTGAGGTTGCTCTCTTATTTGAAACTACCAACTTTCTTCCTATGTCAGGTGTTTTTCTCTCATGCTCTTTGAAGAGAATAGCCTTTGGGTCTGTCATTTCAGCTGTCAGCCCTGATGAGATGAGAAGGTGGAGGCTGATAGTTTAGCTTTCTCAAAGGAAGGCTGCAGACAACTTTGGGGAACAGAGAGGACCTTGCTCTGGACCAGTGCTATCTAAGGCTGCTTCTATGAAGATGGACGTGTTCTGGGATCTGAACTCTGCCTCCTGTGGTTGCCACTAAGCCATACACAGATATTCTGAATCTTTGAGAATGTGGCTAGTGGGACTGAGATGTAGTTCTAAGGTTTTCTTTATTTTTATTTTATATGTATGAGTATATGGCTTATATGTGCGTAAGCACACTTGTGCGATGTTTGTCAGAAGAGGGTATCAGATTCCCTGGAACTGGAGTTACAGACGGTTAGCTGCCATGTGGGTGCTGGGAACCAAACCCCAGTCCTCTGCAAGAGCAGCCAGTGCTCTTAACCACTGAGCCATCTCTCCTACCTCAGTTCTAAGGTTTTAAAAAAGCTTTAATTAATTAAAATTCAAGGGCTGTAGCGATGGCTTAGCAGTTAAGAGCACTGGCTGCCCTTGAAGAGGACCCAAGTTTGGTTCCTAGCACCCACATGGAGGCTAACAGTGTGAACTCCAGTTCCAGGGGATCCTGTGCCGTCTTCTGGCCTCTGGGGGCAACCGGTATGCACGAGGTACACTTATATACACGCAGGCAAACACTCATACACACAAAAAAGAAAATAAATAAATCTTTAAAAAAATTTAAACAGTCACTGTGGGCACTAACTGTACCAGGTCACACAGTCACTGTGAGTTTAGGGATCACATGTGCTCTGTTTACTGCTGTGTTCCCAGCCCAGTACCTGTCACGTAGACGCTTAGTATCTGTAGAAGCCAGTGAATACAGAGGAAGGGAGGGTCTGGCAGGGACTACTGCAGAGCCAACAGTTCCTTTCTTTTTGGTGTGTCCACTCCAAGTTAGAGGAGGTACTCTGTCCTCATACGTACCTACCACAAGTATTTGTAAGGGTGTCTGTGGGATTCCCATGCCTACGCAGCCACTCTGTGCACCAGTCTAACCAGTGACATCCATCTGTCCCTTAGGAATTCCTCCCTGTTCTACCTTGTCTAGAACTTTCTCAAAGCTGCTGCCAAGCAATTGAGAGTTGCCCTGTTTTAAAAGCTGATCCACATAAATTCTAATTTTATAGCCATTTGCTCATTCCAGGGGGAGTGCTGGGGCTAAGGAGGGAAACAGTTCAGAGTTACTGAGTGAAGATTCTTTTATCACTTTTTCATCCATTTAAAGGGGCTTAGGATGTCTGGATGCAAAACCTTCAGTATTTTTAAGCCTTTACTCCTGACTGTACCTTCCGGCATTGTAAAGTCACCCCTTTGAACCCCCCTTTCTGCCTTCTGCTTTACTTCCGCTCAGCCTGGTGGTGATGTTGCCTCCTGACTTAGTATTGCCCTCACTTGTCCTTACCTCTCAGTACAATACAATGGTATCATTTTAAAGAGTTTTAAGGGAGCAGATAATCATTTAGCTTAACCAGTTTTGATGGTCTTTGTCTATTCTTTAGTGGAGAATTTAAACCATGGATACTATGTCTGCATAGCCGAATACCTGCTCTGGCCACTTAACTTTCCTCCTTCTCCAAGTTCCTCTTCCCATTATCAACTTTTTTATCTCAGACCTTTATTGGAGCATAGTTAGACCATTTGAATAGTGGATCCTGATAAATTTTCCAAAATCCTTAGTAAATATTTATGAATTTGTTTGAAATAAAGAAAACAGCCTTTTCATTCTCTTAGATACAATTCCTTTCTCCCCCTAGTTCTCCTATTACCTGTTTCTCTCTCCTAACTTAGAGCAGTCACTCAAGTATTACTTAATAAGTAATGTTAAAGGTTTTCCTGTGTCTTTCTTAATAATCCTCTTATAAATTATTCCCACATTTACATGAAGCTTGTTTGATATTCACTTTGTGTTTTGAGTTCTTGATTTTCTTACTCTGACATGAAGCACATTTTCAAGTATGTTTTTCATGAAGCTATGCCATATGTTTTTTTCAGACTTTGCATATTTGAAACATCTTTCTTAAGTTGTCTTCTGTCATAAACAACAATGTATCTAAATATAGTAATTGCTCTGCTCTGTCTTCTGAGAACTTTCTGTGTATGTGGTGCTGGGATTGAACCTAGGGCCTCATGTGTGTTAGGCAAGTGCTTTTCCTCTGAGCTATGTTCATAGGCCTCATCTGACACAACTCTTGTTGGAGGCAAAATATTGACATATTGAGGTCATTCTTGCTAATGTGTTTTTGTAGATTCTCTCCCCTTCCCCCTCTCCTCCTCTCTTCTTTCTCCTCTGTCCTCCCTTCCCTCGTTGAATTCTTTTTTTTTTTTTTGGTCTGCTTTGAGGTCCCACTTTGCAACCCAGACTGGCCTCTGGCTCAACCTCCTCTTCCTACCTCAGGCTCCTAAGTGCCGGGATTACAGTCATATGCCATACCTGGTGGCTTCCTTCTTTGAATTCTCATGTGACTCCTTCCTTCTTTATTCTTGACATAGAAAATGCCACCAGAACATGTCTCATAGTGAATCTCTTGCATTAATTTTGTTAATATATGATGATCCATGCCAAACTGGTTGTTTTCATCTGGGAAAGCTTTTTCACCCATCACTGTTTATTGTCTCTACACTGTCTGGGTTTCTTCTGGGGGAGGGGGAAGTGAACTTATTCCTGAGTATCATGTTTGTTCTTTGCACCTTTATTGGTTAACTCAGTTGTCTTTAAAACTTTGGGGGAAGAGTATAGGTCATAGGAAAAGATGTCACTTTCATTATACTTTTTGTTTTTAAGTCATTTTCCCCCTTATTTTGAAGTGAATTTCTTCCCTTTCACTGATTATATTTTTACTATTGTGCAGTCTAGAATTTACTTTTTACTGCCTACCCAGTGGATTTTTCTTTCTTTCTTTTTTTTTTTTTTGGAAGTGCTGGGGATTGAACCTAGGCCCTCATGCATGGAAGGCAAGAGCTCTGCCACTGAACTACAGCCCTAGTTCTCTCTTACCCCCATTTTTTAATGAAAAAATTTCAAACATATAAAAACAAAAGGAGAAAAAGTGTCCCCTACCTCTCTGTTCTGGTCACCCAGGGCTGCCAGGTGTTAACACTGTCATCTTGCTGCTATCTTTTTTTCTTGACATTTTAAGAGATTTCATAAGGTTTCATCCCCTGATGCTTCAATATATACATTTAAAAAAAAACAACCCAGGAAACCCCTCCTCCCCCCACAACTTTGCTTCCATTGTTAACACCTAACAAAGACTGTCTGCCAGGGGCCTGCTGTCTTCAGATTTCCCTGATCCTCCCTGTATCTGCATACCTAACTAAGCACAGTGTGTTTGTTTCTTTTGTTTGTCCTTTTCGGCTTTCTTTTTGTTCTCTCTCTCTTTTTCTTTATATTTATTTATTTATTTATTTATTTTGTTTGTTTGTTTATTATTGAGATGGAGTTTCGTGTATCCCAGACTGGCCTTGAACTATGTATTTGAGGATTACCTTGACTTCTCATCCTCCCATCCTACTATAATGCTGGTGCTAGATTAGAAGTGTATACCAGCATACCTGACATACAGTCCTGAGGTTCCAACCCAGGGCTTTGCACATGCTAGGCAACTTAATTAACTAGGCTGTATCCCCAGCCCACATGGTGCTATGCAAGGATGCTTCCACACAAGTATGGATTTGTGATGAGCACATTCCTCCCAGACCCCCTGTCCTTTCATCCAGCTCTCATTGATCCCCCCTTGTCCCTAGATGGTTTCACATCTACTTTGTCATACACACATACATACGTAGATACGTACTTAGATACATACCTACATTGTTTTTATGTAACTGGATAAAATCTAGGAACTACAAATGAGGTATAACATACTCTATTTGTCTTCCTAAGACTGGCTTAATTCACTGAATATGATGATCTCCAGTTGCGTTCATTTTTCTGCACACAGCATAACTTCATTCTTCTTTATGGCTGGAAAAGATTGCATTATGTAAATATGCCACATCTGTTCTTCTGTTGCTGGACATCTAAGTTGGTTCCATAATTTAGTGGTTGTGAATAGTGTGGCCATATGTCAGTGTGCAAGGTGTCTCTGTGGTAGGCTGAGATTCAGTCCTTTATCATTTGTATTTCTAAGTGTCTTTTTTTTTTTTTTTCTGTGTTTTTTGAGACAGGGTCTCCCTGTAGCCCTAGCTGACTTGGAACTTGCACTGTCAATCAGGCTGGCCTCAATCTCAGAGATCTGCTGGTCTCTGCTTCCTGAATTCTGGGACTAAAGGTGTGCGCCACTACACCTGGATCTAAGTCTCTTTTTAAAAAATTGAATTGAGCTGAACATGGTGGCACATACTTGTAATCTCAGCACTCAAGAAACTGAAGCAGGAGGATTATTGTGTGTTTGAGGCCAGTCTGGGCTACATAGGAGACTTGTCTCAAAAAAAAAAAAAAGATATGACATCCACATAGCTTTAAAATTACCAGTTTAAGATGAATTGTCCAGTGGCGTTTGTATTCACAAAATGATTGATTGTGCAACCCTTATCTCTACCTACTTCCTAAAGGTCTTCATCTCCCCCAAGCAAAACCCTACATGCTTTAAGCTCTCTTGTCCATGTCCTCTTCCCCTGTCCCTGTGATCTGTTTCTGTCCTTGTGGATTTGCCTATTCTGGATATTTTATATAAATGATATTGCATGAGAGGTGACCTTTTCAGTCATGTTTCTCTTAGCACATTTGTGTGTTTCTTGTGTGTGTGGGTGCATGCATACATGTATATGCACATGTTTACAGAGGTCAGAGAGCAACCTTAGGGTTTGTTTCTCAGGCACTTTCCACTTTTTGTATGAGACAAGGTCTCTCACTGGCTGGAATTTCCCTGAGAAGGATGGGCTAGCTGGCCAGTGAGTATCCAGGGCTCTCCCTTCACCTCCCATCAGCCATTGCTGGGATTACAAGTTCACACCACCACCTCCAGCTTTTTTCGAGGGTCCTGGGGAGCAAGTCAGGCCTTCACCCTTGTGAAGCTTAATGCTTTGCCAGTTGAGCCATCTCCTCACCCCTCCTTAGCAGAGTTCCAAGATTCACCCATGCTGCCACACATACCAGCACTTCGCTCTTTTTTTATCCTGGAATCTGTATCATTGTATGGATATACCATAGTTTCTTTATCTGTTTGTCTATTGATGGATATTTGGAGCATCTGTCTTTTGGCTGTTGAGAACAGTGCTGCTGTGAACACTTGTCCTGGGTAGCTCAGGCTACTTAGCAAAGCATAATGGATGACATTTGCTTCTCCCAGTTCTGGAGGCTGGGAAGTCCAAGATCAAGGTGCTGACAGATTTGGTTCCTGATAGGACTCTCTTCTTGGTTTATGAACAGCTGTCTTTCCACAAAGATCCTCCCATGGGAGGGGGTTGGGTGGGGGGGAAGGGAAAGAGAGAGAGAGAGAGAGAGAGAGAGAGAGGAGAGAGAGTCACTTTGGGTTCTTAAGAAATACTAATCCCACCATGCAACCCTACCCATGTCACTTCTAAACATCTGAATATGAGGGAGGAAAAACATTCAGTGTGTATATTATCCACACACAAGTAATTGGGTTCCAGGTTTCAATTATTTTGAGAATCCACCCATGTGTGCAATTATCAAGTCATTTACAAATCTCTTTTAATCTTGAAGGATTCCCCTTACCTTTATTTTTTTTCTTCTTTTTGTTCTTCACCCTACTCCACCTCTGTTATTATTTGCTAGTTGATTTAGGTGTCTGTCCTTTCGGTTTGTTCTAATTATTTTCTCATGTCTTTTTCTAGCATGTTCTGTGATTTGTATATCTTACAACTGATTGTTTTTGTTTTCTCTGCAGTCTGTTTTTTTCCTCAGTTAGCAATTTGATATATTTGCTTCTGTTTTTGGAACCTGGCCTATTTTGTGAGGCTGTACCCTCATTTCCTATTGCGGACCCAGGGCACTTTGCAGTTTTCTCTGTAGTAAATCTGTGTATACAAAGGTTTTTTGCTCTTATTCTTCAAGGGACTGCTGCTGCTCTCTGTGCTTCCACTTTCTGTCAGTCTTTGACTGTCCTCCTTCCCCTTACTCATGGGCAGGGCTGGGTCTGCAAGTGGACATGGCCCCTGACCGCTCACAGTATTGTCACCAACCCAGGCAGAGTTCTCCAAGCCTGAGGCCAGGACTGGGTGCTGTTGCTCCCAGTTGGCTTCTTTTTAATTAACAGCCGTTTCTTCTCTCTTCATCCCTTCATTTTTGAGTCATCAGGTGTGTGTTGGTCTTTGCTGTGTAGATGGAATCTGTAGGCTCCCCAAAGGCTGATGTGTCAAATCCTATGGTGCTATTGGGAGGTGGTGGGACCTTTAAGAGGAGGGTCCTAGTTGGAGGAAGGTGGGTCATGGGGGACCCCAGTTCCTTCTCTCTCTTTTTGCTTCCCAACCACCATGTTATGAATGAGTTTCCTCTGCCACGTGCTCCCCCATGACATCACACCTTGCCACAGTTCCAAAAGCAACAGAACCAACTATCTGTGAACTGAAACTTAAATCTGTGAACCAAAATAAAGCTTTCTTCCATATGAGCTGATTCTCCCAGGTATTTTATAACAGTGCCAGAAAGCTGCCTCGCACAGTCCTGCAGGACCTGAGGGCAGTGCTGCCCATCCCTTCAGAGCATGAACACATACACTCAGGGTAGATCCTGGCTCTGGTGAGGAGCCTATACAGCAGGGAATCCAGACTCTGGTCATCTCACACAGGCAGGTTGCTTCCTAGGAGCTGTGGATTCAGGATGGTTGGGGACCTACAGTATTGAAAAAGCATAGGGACTCAACTGTGGGGTGTTTATGGGGGTTGAACCAAATCTCTTGAGCCTTTTGATAAGAGTAGTCTGTGGGGTTAAGATGCCCCTGGGGTCACCACTAGCCCATATGGTGCTCTCTGTAGGCATCAGGAAATGGTGACTTTTCCTCAGCATACTTTCGTGTGTGTGAAAGCTGTCCTGTTGCACTAACTGGCTAGAGCTAGTCATCTGCCTGCTTCTTTCTAGAAAACTGAACAAATACACAAATCTACAGCAGGATAGGTATGCTTCCTCATACATGGCCCACTTGTTACAGGTTTCCTGTTGCACACTGAGGCCTCTGGGTTTTGTGGGGTCAGTGCTCAACTCTTGCCTTTTCAGAACAATGGCTACTCCTCGGATCCCACTTTTATGAAATGTATTTATTTTTATGGGGATGTAGTGAACATACACATATGGTTAGTCATCCCCCCCGCCATCTCAGAAGATTCACACTGATTTTTAACAAAAATCCTGGCCATTTCTGAAGTTATCATGCTGACCTCCAGGATTGCTTGGGGGCCTTAGAGTCTCTTGGTTGCTGAGCATTGCCAGCTCAGCTTGCTTAGCAAAGTGAGAGGTCTTGCCAGCCCATAGCCAGTGTGTTCTGTGGCTCATGGAATGCTTGCTTTCCTCTACTTGCATTCTATTCTTTTCTTTCCTTAAATTTTATTTAATAACCACATAATTAGTAGAAGCACTTCATTACAACAGCATTGATATAGTAACAGTTTCCAGAGCAAAGATGCATCTCTTTCAAAATTGGCTGTAATTTTTAGGTTCACAGTGTTGAATTAATACAGTTATACATTTTGTGCTCAGTATAAACCCTATAAGACATAAAATTGAATGAGGTTTTAACCTTTAAAAAAGATCTCCATTTCATTTTAAAATATACTGTTTCATACGGAAAAACTCATTTTTAATGCAGCTAACACTTAAATGTTTGCATATGCATTTCCAGTTTCTATATATCTGATTGTTACTAGTCACAGTCAGTTACCTTCTGAGATCCTTGGCATGTGAGCGTGGATATAAATTCATCAGGTAGATTTCAATGGCAATATTTTTCACATCTACTAATTAACATGAAGCAAATTTTTATGCTTCTTCCTCAAATATAACTCATTTATTTTTATTTATTGATTTTTTGTATGTATTTCATACAGAACATCCCAAACAATCTTATTCATCTTTATACCCACTTCCCAAATGGTACCCTCCCATAGCCTGCCACTCCCAGCCACTGGAGCCCATATACTCTGTCATCTCTGTTACTGTCCACTGTGTTGTCAATGCCTCCAGCTCTTCCCCAGTGCAAGTCCATCCTCTGAGTCTAGTCAGCCTATCTAGAGTCCCTTGTTTTAGGAAGATCAGCTCTTCCTCATCTAGCAGCAATCAGTTGCTAACATTCCTTTAGATAAGATTGGGGTCTGCTGTTCTTTTTCCAAGTTCTGTGCTGGGTTACTGTCTGGGAATCTCTTGGGCCACCCTGGCCAACAACTCAAAGAAAGGTATCTCCTGTCTGGCATTGTTTCTTATTATGTAGCCTTTAGCTATACACATGGGCTCTTAAAGAGTCCATGATACCGTTTGCTCAACCATGGTTGGCTTCACTTGGAATCATGGAGGAAATGTTTCTTCTGTGTTGACCATCCTCTTTGTAGACTGGACACTGGTTCAAGTCCATCTGGTGGGGTCTCCATGGCCTCCTTGATCAAGAGGACAGGTGA
>NW_008347814.1:760830-795297 GCF_000622305.1 Nannospalax galili
TTCAAGTCCATCTGGTGGGGTCTCCACGGCCTCCTTAATCAAGAGGACAGGTGACTCACCACAGTTACAGGACATTCTGAGAGATGCTCCATAGTCCCCTGGAACTTAGTTGACCTTGGAGGGCAAGGAGCAAAAACTGTCCTTCAAGTCCCTCTGACAAGATTAGTATAGGCCTCAAAGTATGGCTGTTAAACATCCAAGAAGGCTAGTTCCACTAGTCTGGTACTTTTAATTACCATGCACTATGTAGATAAAGCTTGGGCAAAAACCAAACATTCTCAGATAAACCTTGACTCGACATATATTGTGTTCCTTGAGCTAGTTGTACGTATAATTTGTCAGTAGGTTGTTGGACAAATATGGTTCCCTCTGTTTTTTTTTTTTTTAAACTAGCTAGGCATTATTTATCTCTCTTGTGTGTGTGTGTTCTTATGAGTGTGGATGCATGTCTGTGTGTGCACACATTGCATATAATGGAGAATGTGCATGTATAGTGCTTCTATGGGAGCCAGAGGAAACCTCAAGTGTCATTCTCAGAGATATCATCCTGACAGACAGGGTCTCTCCTGGGCCCTGAACTCAACAGTTGGGGTAGACTCTCTAGCCAGGCAGCTCCAGGGATCCTTCTGCCTCTGCCTCCCTAAGCGCTGGGATTGCAAATGCACCACTGTGCCTGATGTTGTACATGGGTTCAGGGGATGGCACTCATGGCAGCAACCACTTTACCTACTTAGCCATTCCCCAGCTCTTTTTCTCCTTTTCCTTCCTTTAGAAATGTTTTTTAATTGAATTCTTGTGCATTTCACACAATACATCTTGATTATATTTAGATGCTGCTCCCATACCACCCTCCCAATCGGCTTTCATGCATTTTGTCATATATGTTAAGGCCTATTGAGTCAAATTTGTATCACCAAATGCACCTCGGTGCATGTCCACCCATTGGAGCCTGGTCAGCCTATCTAGTGGTATCACTCCCTTAAAGAAGACCAACTTTCTCTCACCTCAGCACTCATCAGTTGCCAGTAGTTCCTCAGCTAAGGTTGGGGTTTCTTAGCCATTTCCATGGTTCTATGCTGGGTTTTTATTGGGTTTGAATTTGCATGGGTCTTGTGCATGCAGTAAATTCATATGACTAAGTTCACAGCCACTTGGAAAACTGTTTCCTTGTGGCCATCCACCGCCTCTGGTTCCTACAGTCTTTTCATTCCCTCTTCTGAAATGGTTCCTGAGCCCCAGGTGGCAGAAGTTTAATATGAGTCCTATCCACACTCTTCAGTCTCTTATTCTCTTCATTTTGGCCAGTTGTGGTTTTCTCTGTTACTTACCATCTATTGCATGAGGAAGCTTTGCTGGTGAGAGTTGAGAGGCAGATTAATATTCTCTCTGCTCCCTGTTCTGCTATGTTCCCTGAGTCTCAGGGGTAGAGGTAACATTGTAGATGTGTCATCTAGGGGTGGGCATCTCATAGACACTTATCTCTGCATTTGACCACTTGTGGAACTCTGTAATAGTCTCCATCTGTCACAAAAAGAAGCTTCTCTAATGAGTGGTGACAGATATACTTGTCTATAAATATAACGATCCATATTTAGCATACAGTAAGAAATTCTGTTTGTCTAGGGATGTGATAGATGTAGATTTTTCTGTAGGATCTATGACTTCTCCAGCAATGTGTTTTTGACTATGTTTACAGTACCATACACGAGTTCCCTCCCATCGAGCTGGCCTGAAGTCCAGTTTAGATAGCTGTTGATTACCCCAAGATAAAAGTGTTATACCCAGAGGTCAGCCTTTCACACCAGGAGGTTTTAAGTTGTTAAGACTGTTTTCTAAGGAGCACTATCATTAACATAGAGTGCTCAAGTCTTCAGTCAGAAGGTGAATGAATGGATGGTAGTTTTGCTGGGTTAATATATACAAATCAACTATATGTTACCTGCATGTATCTTCAGGTAATTCATAGAAAGGCTGTGGTGGTGGGCTGTGGGCACATTCATAAATTTTAAGAACCATTATCATTAGCATAGTCCCTAAATAGGTTGTTGACCAAAGTGACACAATGTAGGGTACCCTGCATTAGCAGTGAATGGTGTATAGCCCTGTGTACATCAAGTTCAAAAGCATAAATAGGTAACTCCTGAGTGTGTTGACAAGGACTTGCTTCGAGAAGAAAAGGATCTTGACACATGGCCACAGTGAGTCACACTTTACATATGGCTGAGCTTATTGTGTCTCAAGGCTTCTTTGTGACTTCCTCTAGTTGGTCACTAGTAGGAGACAAGTGACAACTTCAGGTGCATCTAATCTCTTGAAGATGATGTTTAAGCTGTGAATCTTGACTGATGTTGAGGAAATTGGCATCTCAGAGATGAAGAGGAACCCCTTCCCACCCACTATGGCCAGCCGAGGCCCTGTACATGCATGGAAGAGTTTGTTCAATGAGGGCCTGGACACTGTGGACTCCAGTGTGGAGAAAGCTAATGGAAGCAAGTGGGAAGGGCCTTGGGAAGTCAACAAAACCAACCAATCTGCTTCCTTAGCACCATTGAGCTCCTCATCCCATGGGCCTTGTGTGAAATGCTGCTTTTAGAAAGCATTGTTTGGGAACTTAATTTTATCATTCCTTCAAGAGTCCTGACCTGTTTCTTGGGCATATGTTGTGTGGGTGTGGGTGTGGGTGTGGGTGTGGGTGTGGGTGTGGGTATTATAGTGTCATAAGACAGACGTCTCTCATGAGATGATGCAGATAGATTTAGAAGAGCTAAGTATTTCTGTTGTGGATTTTGCTGAAGCTCAAATGTGAATAGATTCACATATCCCAAATTCAAAGTCAGAAACCTATGTGGTATTTGCACTGTTCCAGTACTGACATTGGTTTACAAAGGAACTTCAAGTTTGAAATGTGCTCTAAGCAGTGTGTGTAGATGGTGATGGTGGTGGGGCATCACCTGGCATCTTCAGAGGTGTTCCAGGATGCATACAAACCCTTCTGGAAATTCAAGGCCTTTGAATGACAGAGTCTGACTTGTCCACTTTTTGTTTGACTTCAAGATGCATAGAAGAATCTTGTCTGCTGGGGAGTATACCGAACAAACATAACCAACAGGAAAGGGAGAGAGAAACTTATTTCAAGGCAGGCATGCCTTAGTTGTTAGAAGCCCATACTTCTCATGTGACGAAGTAGGAAGGCTATGACACACAATAGAATCAGGGGCTAGTCAGTCTTCCTTTTAGTTTAAAAGCACAGAGAACAGGGACTGGGGAGATGGCTCAGTGGGTAAAGTGCTTGTCATTGCAAGAATGAGAACCTGGGTTTGACTCTCTAGCACCCATGTAAAAAGACCTAATGCTGGGGAGACAGAAGAATCTTTGGGTCTTGGTTGGCCAGCCAGTCTAGCCAAACAGTGAGCTCCAGGTTCAACGAGAAACCCTGTCTCAAAAGATAAATTGGAGAGCCATTGAGGAAGACAGTTGATGTTAACCTTTGGCCTCCACACACAGGCATGCACGTGCACCTACACACACATGTACACACATGAACACAAATACCACACACACACACACACACACACATACACACACACACACACACACTACTTATTCTTGCATACACAAAACAGTACGGATGGTCGGGGAGCACATTAACTCCTTCAGAGTGCTGTCTAGTTTGGAGTATGGAAATTTGAAGGACAGGCAATACATTCTTAAATCACAAAAGAGAAGCATTAGTGAAAGGAACTTTTAAGGAACTGATGTTTGCAGTTGATAATGATATCTCTTCATATTCACTTGGCTTTTTTCTTTTCCCAGTACTGGAGATCAAACCCACTTTTTTTTTTATTTTGACCTTTTTCTTAGATGTACAAACTTGTCAATATTTATAAGATTCCTTGTGATGTTTTGTACAGTGTATACACTATATAGTGTTTAACCTGGATGAACAGACCTACGTAAACATTTATCGCTCCTTTTTCTTTATGATTAAAACATTCAAAATCCTTTCTTCCAGCTTAAAAAATATAGACAGCACAATTATCTTTAATCTCTCTGTAGTGAGGTAGCACACTAGAGTTTCTCCTGTCCTAGAGCTCATCCTTCAACTTTCTCCTTCCCTTTTTTATACCCACTCTGCTGTCCTCTCACAATTCCATTTTACCCTTGGCTTTCTCGGAATCAACTCAGCTAGGTTCCACATGAGATCATGTGACACATTAGATCATGTGGCAGTGTCTTTCTGTGCCTGGCCTGTTGCATTTAGCATAGTGACTCTTTTAGTCCCCTCATGTCACATATGAGAGGAGTTCATCTTTTGATGGTTGAATAATAGTCCACTCTGTACATGGGCCACCTTTTCTTTATCCATTCATCAGTAGATGGGCACTTAGGTTGTTGGTTTTTGTGAATACTGCAATGTAGATGTCTCTCTGACATATCAATTTCATTTCCCTTAGGTGTATACCCAGTAATGAGATTGATTGATCATATGGTATTGTATTTTTAATTTTTTTTGCCCCACCACTTCTAATTCTACAGCTTGCTGGAGGCTGTGTGCTGGGAACACTTGTGTGTCTCTGCCTGAGGGAAGCAGTGGAGCATGCCAGAGAATTCCTGCCCTTGTATCACTTCTCAGCTGTGATAGACAGGGACCTAGTGAGGAAATCCCTGAGGTTGCACCACCCAGAGCTGCCCAGAGGCATTCAACTTTGTTCACACCCAATGACAGTGTACTCTTGGTGGCTTCCTTTCCTTCCCTCCCTACTTAACCTCTAAGTTTTACGGACATCTGCTTTCAAACTGTTTCTCTTGTGACTACTGCCTTCTGGTCTGTTTCTGGGGGAGCCAAACTAAGACAGAATATTCACTCCAGTGTGATCCACAAGCCTTCCTCGCATCCTGACCCACATACTCCATCTGTCAAAAGACATTTGAGTCTGAAGGGAAGGTAGGACCACTGATGTTAGATGATATTAAGGAATTATTATTAGTTTCTTTTCAGATGTGATCAATTGCTGTTTCTTGATAAGGTTTAAAACAACATTAACTTTTGAAGATTCACTCTGAAGCACTTACAAATGCAATATTAGGATGTCTTGGATTTGCTTTAGAATAACCCAGTGGTGTTGTGGTGGAGGGGTGTCAGGGACAGGGACACTGGTGAAATAAAGATGAACAAAATTTCAACAATTGTTGCAGCTGGTTTTGGGTGCTGGGTACAGCTGGGTACAGCTGGGTATGCAGTAGTCTATTACATTGTTTTGTTTACTTTTGTGATGTATTTACAATTTTTCATAGTAAAACACTAAAACAAAAAGAAACACAGGGATACCCTTATGATGTCCTAAGGGATTAAATGACCCTCTTCCTAGCTTTGGTTTTAGGGCATGCTAACTTTGTCCAATGATGCATGGGCTCAGCTGGTGGATTTGCAGCATGTCCTGCCCAAGATATCCCCTGTCCCAAAGCCAAACTGGTTCATTTGGCCTCACCCAGATGTACTTGGAGAAATCTTAAATTCCATTTTATGAGCCTCTGCTCTGAAACTTTTGTGTCCTCTGGTCTTCCTGGTGCTTTTCCCTTCTGTTAACCACCCCCCACCCCGCCACATACTCAGAACCCACAAGGTCTTGACTGTCTCACGTCATAACTTCTGGGATCTGCAGGGGAGGAAGGGTGCGCCTAGAGCTAAATGGGGGTGGGCTAACTTTAGGAGATTTTCCTTTAGCAAGTAGTCAGCCACTCTAGAGTCACATCCAATATGTGGTGACTTTGGTCTGGGACAAGGACACCAGGGGTGTCATAGAGGGGCCTAACAAAGGTAGAAGGGCTGTTGTGGCACTTAAGAGGAGGAAACCCTTATCAGGGGAGGAGGAAGTAGGGCAGGATTTCAGTCCCGGGGAGAGAGAGTTGAAGAAAGCTTGAGTTGTTAGAGTGCAAGCCAGTTGGCCTGGATTTTCCCAGGGGATTGGGATGCAAGCAGGAAACAGAAGCAGAAACCAGTCCTGCATGCTGGACACCTTAGGGGTGGTTCAGTGTGGGTCTGCCACCAAGGCTCAGCACAGGTACCCCAGACTTCTTTAGCAAGAGAGAACTGGGTTCTGCTGGGTTGGACCTCTGGAGCAGGTAGCATGGAGGGAGGGTGGCTGTAGAGACCCCTTGGGGTGGAGATGGGGAAGGAACCCTGGGGTGGAGATGGAGAACCCTGGGGTGGGGATGGGGAACCCTTGGGGTGGAGATAGTTCTGGGCTTTGTTTATTCCAAGGTCCTAGCGGGCTGTCTCCTGGGACTTGGATTAATCTATCTAATCACTGCTTTCTGAGGCAGTGAGGCTACCCCTCTTCTCCCTGGGGAGAAGGACCCTGAGCCACCTCAACCAGAGCTACAGCTTTCCTGCTACGTCATTTTAAAAAGTCTCATTTGTATAATTATGACTTTATCCATTTTTTAAACGATGTGTGTTTATTTCACACACATACACACACACTTTTTGTGTTTTGAGATTTTGAGAGTTCATGTGAACTTGGTAGAGCATGCTCTTGAACTGACCCTCCTTCCTCCTCAAGTGCAAGAATTACAGGTGTGAGTCATCATGCCAAGCTTCCTCTGTGTGTGTGTGTGTGTGTGTGTGTGTGTATGTATGTTTGTATATGTGTGCATGTTCATGTGGAGGCCAAAGGTCAATCTCCAGTATTGTTCTTCTACTTTGTCTTTTGAGATAGAATCTCTCACTGGCTTGGAATTTTCCATGTAGGATAGACTGGCTGACCAGCAAGTCCCAGGGATCCCCCTGTCTCTGTCTCTCCCAGGCCTGGGACTATAAGCACAGCCATTACACCTGGACTTTTTTACATGGATTCTAGGGATCAAACCCAGGTCCCCGTATTTGTGTAGTAAGCACTTTATTGACTTGGGCTATCTCTCTAGACCTCCCTTTTTTTTTTTTCTTCTACACAACAGTTTCCAATTTGATTGACACCCTGCCCTGTGAGCAGAGACAGGAGCCTGGTGCTGGTGTGGAGGATGGCTGGGGTCCCGAGTTGGCGTACTCCTCCTTCCTCCTCCTGAAAGTGCTGCTTCTTGTGCTGGGCATGTGGAAGGACGCTGAGGAGGCAGAGATCCTGTCAACATGTGGAGTGTGGGTCCCTGGCAGCTGCTGGGAGAGGTCTTTGGATATGGAGAAGGCCTTGCAGGTGATGTTGAGAACCCGGGGTGGAAGTGATCCGGCTGCGGTTGCTGTGTTGCTGAGGATTCGCCTCCTGCAGCCTTGGTCTGGTCAGTGGTATATAATCTCAACCTCCCCCAAGCTGCTCTCTTGGGGCAGAGAAATCTTTGAGTTCTTCTTTCTACTTTCAGAGAGTGAGAACAGTCTTCCTCTCTTGAGGCTCATCCAGTCTTTTCAAATGAGAATTTGAGAGTTTGAATGATCCCTCCCCATAGCTTCCCCTAGGAAGGGAAGGGAGTAACAAAACCAGCCATTACTTACACAGTGAAGCTCTCTGCACCAGAAATAGACCATTTGCTTTAATTCTTCTGGAAACCAAATGGAGTAAACATCTCCATCTTCTAAACCAGGAATCCAGGACCAGAGCATGTGTGTGTATTGTCCCAGGTCATGTAGTCATGGGTTGGAGCTCTGCCCTCCTGGCTCTGGGTGTTTTATGTTGCTCTTCTCACTCCAGAAGAGCCCTCTTTTCCTCTCCCCTGCCCTCTTTTGACATCTTGACATGGGAGGCAGGGGAGTTGATGGGACCAGGAGCAGTTTTGGTGTCTCTTGTTAACTGAGGTGTGGTGGTAGCAGCTGTCACAGCTGGAAGTTTGTTGGTGACTCTAGAGGAGGGTGATTTCCAGCTCAGGTCCACTGCTTTGGACATTAGCCAGGCTTCCGGGTCAGTAGGAAAGTTCCACTCAACTTGTTTTTCATTTAGCTCAGCTCTGTTGAGAGATCTGGCTCTTTTCCTGAAGTTTTCCCCCCAAAGCTTGATATCTTAGGGCTTTTAGAACATCTCTTCCTTTCCTGCCTACCCAGATCCCTAAAAGGGCCTTTCTTACAAACCCACATAAGCCCCATCTCTCTCTCTCTCTCTCTCTCTCTCTCTCTCTTTCTTTCTGTTTTCAAAAGATTTATTTTATTTTTGTGTGTGTGTACATATGTGTGGGTGCCTGAGGCCAGAAGAGGGCATCAGATCTCTTGGAACTGGAATTTTAGGCAGTTGTGAGCCAGCTGACGAGTGCCAGGAACTGAAAAGGTCCTTTGGAAGGGCAGCACGTGCTCTTAACCACTGTGCCATCCATTGTCCTTTTCTTCTTCATTTGCAACCTCTTCTTTGCTGACAGGTGATCAAGCTTGACCCTCTTGGAATTCTTCCCTGATTGCCCCTCATGCCTCACTCATCTCACCATTTTCTTGATTGCCAAAGTATACAAAGTACATCTCATATTGCTTCTACTGCGTGTGTGTGTGTGTGTGTGTGTGTGTGTGTGTGTGTGTGTGTGTGCACGCGCACATGTATATGGAGGCCAGAAGTCAACTTCAGATGTCACTTCTCAGGAGCCATCCTTCTTGAGGAGACAAGTCTCTCACTGACACCTAGAGCTCACCAAGTATTGCAGGCTGGCCATCCAACAAGTCCCAGGGATCTTCCTGTCTCTGTCTCTCCAGTGCTGGGATTCTTGGCATTGAACGCAAGTTCTCATGCTTACAAGGCAAGCATTTTACTGACCGAGACGTCTTCCCAGCCCCTGTCTCCCCTTTCTTATTATCTGTCACCACCAACTGAAAAGCATCTTCCTGTCTGTTCATCAAGGGAATTCTCTCATTTGAGATTATCAATGTCTCTTCCTAAAAGATGAATCCAAACAGGCATTTGGGCATGTATCTCATTTGACCATCTTCTTGAAACGTTTGCTGTGGTCGCCACCCCTCCACTCTGCTGGATAAACACTGAGCTCTGTCCTCTAGCTTTTCTGTCCTCTCTCTTTGTCCACATCTTTCAAAATCAGTGATCATCTGGAGTTGCCTCCAGGTCCCCGATCTTTGACTCTGCTCACACTCTACGGTTCTGCCATTGTCATGGTGACACAGGTAATCTGTTATAATCCACATTTCTGTTTCCTGGTATTTCCCTTAAGTTATTGACAGCTTTTCTGGACATCTTTTCTTTGACATCTTCCCTACCTCAAATTGGTGTCCAGAATTGTGCTTTGCTTTATTTTGTGTGTAAATGTGTATGCAAGTGCACATGTGTTTGCACATGTGTGTGGAATTCAGAGGACAGCCTGGGTTTATGTTCCTCAGGCGCAGTCTACAAATTTGTGTGTGTGTGTGTGTGTGTGTGTGTGTGTGTGTGTGTATGTGTGTGTGGGGTGGGGGCACAGGGTCTGTCTCTGGCCTGGAACTCACAGAGTAGGTTTTCTGGCTGGTCATCAAGCCTGGCGAATGTACCTGACTCTGCCTTCCCAGTGCTGAGACTATAAACGTGTGCTGCCACATTTGACTTAAAAAAAAAAATTCTTTTCTAAAGTGGTTTCTGGGGGGATTAAATTCTGTACTTCTTGCTTACTACCTAAGCACTAAGCACTTTCTGACTGATCTATCACCCCAGTCTCCAAATTGTACCAATTTTTTAAAAAACAGGTTCCCTGTAGCCCCAGGTACCCTGAAACTCACTGTGTAGACCAGGCTGGCCTTGATCTCACAGAGATGCATCTGCCTCTGCCTCCCAAGTGCTGGGATTAAAGGCGTGGGCCACTGCACCTGGCTTATCTTTTTTTTGGTTCCCCAAATTGTACTTAATTTTAAATTAATTCAAATCCAGGTGCTAGAGAGATGGCTTAGTGGTTAAAAGGACCCAGGTTCAGTTCCCAGCTTCCACGTGGCAGCTAACAATTGTCTATAACTCTAGTTTCAGGGATCTGATACCCTCTTCTGACCTCCTTGGGCATTGCATAACATGAGTGCACTTACCTACATGCAGGCAATACACTCATACATGTAAAATAAAAATAATAAATAAAATATTAAAAACCAAATCCTTTCATTACTCCCATGACTAGAAACTGCAAAACCAACTTTGTGTGTTGAGCCAAGTGTTCTGAGCTCAGTTCCCATGGTTCAATCCTGACCCTTCTTCTGAGAAGTTGGGTGAGTTCCAGTCAGTTGTTTAGCGTCTCTGCATCCCAGTTTCTGGAAATTAGACATACCTACCTTAAAGGATTGATGTGGAGATGAGATGAGATTGTAAAAAAGGAGAGCTTTTGGCCAAGGGCTCAACACATAGCAACTTGTGCCAAGCACAGTGCTTTGTTACTGCTGCCCTGGCCCATTCATCATTCCCACATATCACCCAGTGTCCTAGTTACACCTTGACATTGTGCTGGACATCCTTCTATGCCTCCATCTCTAGGGCCACATGCTGAAACCTTCACTCTTAGCTGTTTTTTAATATTTTATTTATTATTTTTATTTTATGTATATGTGTGTATTGCCTGCATGTATGTAAGTGCACCCATGTCATGAAATGCCCACAGGGGACAGAAGAGGGCATTGAATTCCCCTGGAACTGGAGTCATGGATGGTTGTTAGCTGCCATGTGGGGGGTTCTTCTGCAAGAATAGCCAGTGCTCTTAACTGCTGAGCCATCTCTCCAACCCCCATAGGTGTTTTGAGCTCTCTCAGCCCCACTGTGTTTTGCATCACTCCTTCAGTGCTTGTCTCCCCGACACCTTGCCACCTGTGCTTTTTCCAGTCCTGGACCATCTTCCATTACTGCTAGAGGAATCTTCCTAAAACGCAAATCTGGTTATATCACCACTAAAATTTCTCTACAGTGGCCCTTTATAAGAAACCCATACTGTTTCCAATGGCTTCCAGGCTTGCTTGTGTCTGCTGTCCTCACCTTGTCTGCCAAGTTGACCTGTGTTTTTTGGCTTTACCCGAGGCTGCCAGGTGTCTGTTAGCATTACCTGTGCCTACTTGCTTTGCTGTGGCCATCTAGAAACACCTGCAGTTTCCACACTGTGCCCGGTTGGGTTATACCATGCATGATACCATGCTGCATGGTCCTGTGTCCTTCTCTCTCCTGAAATGCACTTTCCTCTGCCACCTTCTATTATCTGCCTGGTGGTTTGCTTTCTCTTCAAAACTCCATTGAGACATCAGCTGCCATTTTAGGTATTTCTGCTTCTGTTTCTCTCCTACCTTCTCTAGGACAGAGAAAATTGAATGGCCCATCTCTATTGTCCATTAAAAATATTTTATTATTTTATTTTATGTGTATGAGTGTATTGCCTGCATATATGTAAGTGTATCTGTGTTGTGCAATGCCTGCAGAGGTCAGAAGACTGTGTTGGATCCCCTGGAACTGGAGTTAGGATGGTGTTAGCCACTGTGTTGGGTGCTGGGACTTGAACCCAGGTCCTCTGCAGGAGCAGCCAGTGCTCTTAACTAGTGAGTCATCTCTTCAGCCTTCATATAGTACTTTGTCTGTGTGTTCCCTCCCATTTGTGATCAAGCGCTCTAGCTTTCTTGCCCCTTGTTATTTTGCTTAATTTTTATTTATGTGTGAGGGAAAGAGTATGTACCTGTGCATGTAGATTCTCCTGGAGGCCAGAAGAGGGTGTGAAATCCCCTAGAGCTGGAGCTATACGTGGTTGTGAGGTGCTTACTGGGAACAAACTCTGGTCCTCTGCAGCAGCTCTTTACCACTGAGACATCTTTTCATCCCTATTTATTATCTCTTGGTTTTTAATGTTTGAAGGCTCAGAAAAGGAGATTGACAGTTACCAGTATTTTATTCATTATTTAGTTCATTGAAGTAATAAATATAAAAAGATTCTGCCTTAAACCTTTAAACATAACATACAAGTCTTGTAAGCTCATTTTTAAGTCTAGCAATGTCAAAATGAAAAGCACTGCCAGCCAGCCTTGTATACACAGCAGCCAACAAAAGACCCTGTCTCAGATAAAGTAGGAGAGGACCAACATTCGAGGTTGTCCTCTGGCCTCTACAACTGTGTTGTGGCACATGTGTCCACATTCTCATGTACACACTTCATACACAACACACTTAGTTTTTTTTTTTTCAGAAGAAGCATTTCATTACAGCTTTAACATAGTCATTAATAGTTTCCAGAGCAAAGATACATCCCTTTCAAAAGTGGCTATAAAATTTTTAGGTTTGCTGTTGAATTAATATAAAATTAATATAAAATTGAATGAGTTTTTAACCTTTAAAAGGATCTCCATTTCATTTAAAAATATATTGTTTCTTACAGAAAGACTCATTGTTTTTGCTAATAACACTGAGATGTTGGTGCACGCATCTCTAATCTGCATGTATCTGATTATTACTAGTCATAATCGGATGCACTTGGATCCTTGGCACCTGTGTATGTCTATAAAGTCATCAGGTAGATGTCAATGGTAATGTTTACCACCTCTAATAATTAGCATGATGTAAATTTCCATGCTTGCTCCTCAAATATAGTATATTTTTAAAAAATTGATGACTGTGTGTGTGTGTGTATCATACAGAACATCCCAAACCATCTTATTCAATATGGCACCCTCCCATAACCTCCCTCCCATAGCCTCCCTCCCATAGCCTCCCTCCCCCAACTAGAGCCCTTATACTCTGTTATTCCTACTACTGTCCACTGTGATGTCGGCACCCCCAGCCGTTCCCCACTACTTGTCCATCTGGTGAATCTAGTCAGCCTATCTAGAGGTCTTTGTTTTAGGAAGGTCAGCTGTTCCTCATCTAGCAGCAATCAGTTGTCAATATTCTTTTAGATAAGATTGGGGTCTGCTGTTCATTTTCTCAGTTCTATGCTGGGACAACACACTTGAATAGTTTTTAAAAATGAAAAACATTTGTTGGGTGTGGTGTTGCATGCCTTTAATCTCAGCATTTGGGAGGCAGAGGCAGGTGGATCTCTGTGAGATCGAGGCCACCCTGTTTTACATAGCAAGTTCCTGGCCTGCTGGGACTACAGGAAGAAGCTGTCTTAAAAAAAATCAACCAACCAACCAACCAGCCAGCCAGCCAGCCAACCAACTAACCAACCAAACAAAGAAAAAACATTCATTTCATTTGTTCTCTATTGTTTATAAGTTTAAATCCCTCAATATCATTTGTAATTTGTTAATTTCCCTTAAACATTTTAAAGTATCTTTAGAAGTTCTATATGTATGATTCTCACAAAATTTACAACTTTGTAAAAAGTAGCTAAAAGACACACATATAAAAGTGCCTGCAAAGCTTACTGTGACTAGCATTCTTTATTGTGATCATTATATTCAACCCAGAAGCATCAACACCAGGAATTTAATGTATTTCTTTATCCCACAGTCCCAATGAATCAGCTAAGCAAAGGAACATAGTCAATATTGCCGCCCTTCAGCAATCGTTACATATATCTATAAAATATTGGGAAGCAAAATATAGACAATCTTTATGCTACTGGTTGGTGGTTAGAATCTGGACTTAGAATGTAGGTGCTCCTTCCAGGAGCTTCTGAGCTGCATTTGTTAGGATTGTTATCAAGTGGTAGGCACATTAATGGCTGACAGAACTTTCCTACCCCACTCCATTCAGTAGGACCCTGTCCAGTTTTATGGCTGAAATAAGACATGTTTTAGTGGTCATTGTTTTAAAACTCTGAACCCAGGCTATGAGATTCATGATCCTCCTGGCCATGCCCCCTGAACACTGGAATTTTAGACATGCCACTATGCTCGCAAAACATCTTTTAAGTAGCAGGAATATGCTGGCCCCTTGGGTGCTAGTTCCATTTTCCAGGAGTTTGAGTTCTTCCCACTCTGTGTTCAGGCCTGGTGTATATTTTTCTAATGCCCCATGTATTGATGGAATATCACATGCTTTACCCAGATTGTAGGGACACTATTTAACAGTTTTTATATGCTTAAGGTTATAGCTAGCACAATTTACACTGTTTAACATTCTGTGGTCATGTCATCGACTGTCCCTAGCAGAGTCTGGCATGCATGCTACACACATAAATATTTGTTTAGTGAATGAAGTCTGTTTAGAGTAGATGTGGATCTATAAGAGGGTTGGAATTGTCTTGCTGTTTTACTGGACACTTACACAGACTGAGCCAGGATCATGGCAGCATTGTATACATGCATGAATGAGCAAAGTGAAAATTCCCACTGGTGATGGCTAAGTATATCAAAGCAAGTAAATGGGGCTTAATTTCTTCAAGATTTTGTATTGATCCAAACCTTGGGCATCTCGTGAGAGTCTTTCCTCCGTGACCACCCCCTTGTTGGCCTCTGCCTGGCTCTCAAAGCAGGCTGGAGGACATAGGTAAAGCTTTGGATCAACACAGCCTTCAGGCCCCACAGGCTGAGGTGCTTAAGTGCCAAGTTGCCCTCTACTTCTGGTCTTGAAGGAAATGCCAGAGGTACAAGACCTGGCTTCCTGAGGATTGTGTGGGAAGATCTAGAGCTGACTCCTTGTGATGAGTGTTAGGAAGGCCTGGGCATATCTGGTATCCTTCCTTTATCTCTTCCATGGACTGCTCTGAGGCAGTTTGCTCTTGCAACTCTTTCTGAGCATCTTGTGCTGGTGACCACACTTGTCTAGTGCCTTAGAAGGTGGTGGATGTGGTCATCTCGGAGCACTTAGTGTCTTTCCTATTCTGGCTCTCTTTCTTCACTCTTACAGTCCTAGGGCATGCCTTTCCAAATAAGAGGTTGGCCCTTCCTTCCATCCCTGAAATTTGGTACTTTAGGAGGAACTGGCTTATGCTGTCAGTGACTTTAAGATCAGAAAATGCTACCTTTAAAAAATGTCCTAAAGTTGTGTATGCTTATAAAAAAAACCAAGAACTCTGCTGCTCATTGAAAGCCAGTAGCTTATTGGCTTATAACAGAATGATCAGCTTTATAATGCTTATGAAAGACGACAGATTTATTGTCTGCAAAAATCTATGGTTTTAGATTTTAAAAATTTGTTTTCTGTGTATGAGTGTTATGCCTGCATGTATGTAACTGTACCTGTGTCATGCAGTGCGTGTGGAGGTCAGAAAAGGGCATTGGATCCCCTGGAACTGGAATTACAAATGGTTGCTAGCTAACCTGTGGGTGCTAGGATTCAAACCTGGGTCCTGTGCAAGAGCAGCCAGTGTTCCTATCTGCTGAGCCATTTCTAGCCCCATGCCTTTACATTTTATGAAATTTGGTGCAAGCAATTCGTTATGAAGCATATAGTTCATATAGTAAGCTAATTAAAAAATAATTTATTGAGAATTCCATACATGCATATAAGGTGTTTTGATCAAATCCATGCCCACTCCCTCCCCTCCAACTCCTCCCATATCTCCCCATCACTTTTTTTCTGATAATTTCATGTACTTTTTCTTCTTCTTTAATTTTTTTAATGGGGCTTTTGGCTACTCTAACATTACCCCTTCTGAAGAGGTAATCTTAAAGTCTTTTAAGGATTAGATAAAAGCTCCCAAATATTTTCAACATTTTTGGCCTTTGGAACGAAGTAGTTTGCTAAGAGGCCCAAGGACATTGTGAGTTTTAGCCAAGAAACTACTTTTCTTTGGAGTCTTTTTACCCTAACTGCCTAGCCAATTCCTACCTCCTATTCTTATCACACCATCCTCTGAAGAGGTTACCCAAATTGCCAATAGGGAATCGGGATACAGACCGCTCTGGCTTCTTCCATGCTGAACAGGACGCAGGGTGAGGCAGTTGGAGTACCCCTTCAGTGGGTCTATCTAAAAGACTCCCAGATTGCATAACTCTTATCTCTAAGGGGAAAAGAAAGTCACTGAATGGTGAATAGGAGATGGGAAGGAGAAGTAAAGGCAAGAGTAATTAATTTGCATTATAAGTTCTAGACAAGGAACTAGAAAAGAGTCAAAACAGGGCAATTTTCAAATGTTCATATGAGAGTCCATGGAATTTCTTGACAAGGGCTTCCAAAAGCATCCCTCTATTGATTTCCTCCTCATTTTTCTTTTGTCTTCTAAGGCTGGACTCTAGAGTGATTAAGGATTCAAGATTTGCTTTCAGGTACTTTGATAGCTGTTGGAGTATTTAGAATCAGTGTTAGTTCCCTCTTAAAGACTTCTAGATAGGGGGAGAAAACAAATGTATCCATCATTTTAGAACAATAGCTGGTTGTCTCCCTTAGTTAGCTATACGTGGGCACTACAGTATTGGAGACCAAGATTTGAAGTCTTACATCTGAACAGCACTTTCTGGTTAGGAACAAAATCATCAATGATAAATAATTGTCTAAATAACTTTATATAGACTTAAGCCTAATGTCTGGGAAGTGTAATCCCTTGAACTCTTAAAGATGTATACTGATGACTTTACTCTTTGGTTATACTTTCCTTTTGGGTGTTGAAGATCATACCGTTGGCCCAATTTATTTTTGCATTTAAGGTCATTTGAGGATCTGTTCCTCAGGGGTCAAATGGGCTTGGGAGGAGCTCCTGGCTCCTTTCTTTTACCAGTTCCATCTATGTGAAGATAAGTCAGAGGTTCTGCTTGACCATGTCTGGCTTTATTTGGAAGTATGAATGAGATGTTTCCTCTGAGTTGATCATCCTCTTTGTAAACTGGACACTGGTTCAAGTCCATCTCATGGGGTCTCCGTGGCCTCCCTGAACAAGAGGACAGGTGACTTACCACAGTTACAGGACTTTTTGAGAGATGTTCCATAGTCCCCTGGAATTTGGTCGATGTTGGAGGGCAAGGGGCAAGAAGTGTCCTTTAAGCCCTCTGACCACATTAGTATAGGCCTCAAACTATGGCTGTTAAACATCCAATAAGGTTAGTTCTACCAGTCTGGTACTTTTAATTATCATGTACTATGTAGATAAGGCTTGGGTAAAAAAACCACATATTCTCAGATAAACTTTGACTAGATACATATTTTGTTCCTTAAACTAGTTGACTAAACTATGACCATAGAAATTTTAAAAGTATGTGTATATCATTTTTGTCTCATCTTTTATATATCATAACAAGCCTACACAGACCTTCATCACTTGCTTAGGCTATCTCATTTTTTCTGTCTATTTTGGAAAATATCTCCATTCTCATATCCTTTTAACATCTTTTACATTCTAGTTTTCTTTTTTTAAAAAAATAATGATGAGACACAATAGCATTAACAAATAAATTTTCCATCTGTTGTGAGACTTCTTTTCCTGGGGATGCTAAGCAATGCTTATTCCCTTTCAAGGTTCTAGTGTCGAGCCAATGTTTGATTAAAGTTTTACTGGGGAACCAATGAGTAAGCTAATTTTTAATTTCAGGTTAGAGTACTTCAGTGCACTGTAAAACTTCCTTTGGTGTGTGTGTGTGTGTGTGTGTGTGTGTGTGTGTGTGTGCGCATGCACGCGCGTGCATGTGCGAATGTGTGCATCTTTCTGACCCACAAAGCTAAACTAAAATTTCTTGCTCATCATAGTCCTATTTAATATCCTCCAGAAGTTTGGAGGAGGAATTGAGGTTGGGTTATTGGTGTTACAGGGGAGCAGGAGGGGAGATGGCTCAGGAGTTAAGTGCTTGCCGTGAAAGTGTGAAGAATGGAGTTCAGACCTCCATAACCCATATAAATGCAGAGTGGGTATGGTGACTGCTTATAATTTTAGCCTCTGAAGGTGGACACAGGATCCCCAGAGCAAGCTGGCTTCGGTGAGCTCTGGGTTTGATTGAGACCCTCCCTCAATGAATAAGGTGAAGAGCAATTGAGGATGACTACGAACTTCAACCTTGGGCTTTCACATGCAGGTGTGCAAACACATGTCACACATGTAAATGTGTATCTCTGCATATGCATACATTACACAGACATGCACATACCACACACACACACATTTTATGTACACCATGTACACATACAGACCACACACATGAAAGACATATTTTTCAAAAACCAAGTGCAGAAGACTTGGAAAGTTCAGTTTATTTCCATACTTGGGTGCGCTGTTTCAGCTACTCGGACACAAGAATCCATCTTGTATTTAAGATTTATTGACTTTCTTTTAGGCACAGTTTGTATGAAGGGAAGAAAATCTAATGATTCATTAGAATAGTAGGTGTTTTATAAATAGCATTAATTGCATTGGTTCCCATGCAGACAGATGTAAGGAAAGACTCACTTTTTCTCTAGGAATGATACAAGTTTTTTCATCTGGAAAATGACTTGAAGGACTTGGAAGGTGTGGTTATGCTTTTAGACCTGGGGCCATGATTATTGTCTCTCCGAGGATATGATGACCTGTTCAGGAATGGTGTCCTGGGCAAGGTCATAACATTGACAGCATGTGCTTTGGGATTGCCTCAGAACTCAGAACCTGTGTTGTTTTGAGGTGTTCCAAGGTGAAGGAGGTCTGTAACTATCACTGTCTTTGGTGAAATGGTGAGTGTAGATGTCACACACACAGTAGGAGACTCAGTGAGGCCACAACTTGCACACCCAGTTACTCATATGCCCGGAATTCAATTTTGGGTTGGCCTTGCATTTCAGATGTCTGTCTCCCCAACTATACAGACAACGGTCCTAAAGCTTATGCCCATATCTTTCAGAGCACGGCTTCTGCACATTGGTGGCGATATATTCATTCCTCCATGAGTGAATGAATGGGTAAATGAATGCAAGAGAATAAATAAGGCTTTCTTATGGCTTTATTTGCCTGTTTTTCTGTTATGATCTGTTCACATCCTTTGCCCAACCACACACACAAGGTTTATGTAACCAGAGGCTTTGAAGAACCTGATGATGTTCTTTCAGGGATGACTATTTGGTACTCACTAATTTAAAGTGTGGTGACTTTATAGAATGCAACTACTGTGGTTAATGAGGGGCCACTGCATTTAGATCTCCATGTTAGTGGCTGTGAGATATCCAAGTTTATGTGAGACACAACTACTTTATACAAGAAGCTCGATAAAATTTTTTCAATGTAACCCTTGAGCTGGGGCTATGGCTCAGTCTGTAAAGTGCTTGCTGCATAAGCAGGAGGCCCTGAGTTCAACTCCCTGAACCCAGGTAAAAGACTCGCGCATAATAGCCCACATCTGTAATTCCAGCACTTGGGAAGAGGAGACAGGAAGATCCTAGGGGCTTGCTGTTCAGCAAATCTAGCTTAATGAGTGAGCTCCAAGTTCAGTGAGAGACCCTGCCTCAAAAAATAGGTGCAGAGCGATTGAGGAAGACACTCCACATCACCTGGTCTCCACACACACATGCACACATGTGCACACACATAACCATTTATGAAATGTCACAGGGCATATTTTACAAACCTATGGAGAACTTTTAAACCTCTTGATTTTCCTTCTTGATAGTTTGTATTGCTTCATTTAAAAAATAATCTATTTCAGATATCAACCATGTTCACTGAAGGAACAAAAGCCTCAAAGAAAAAAATCCACCTATATATCATTACCATATACCGTTACTCTTAGTATTGGCATATATATGTTATTATTAAATTTAAATATGTTTATAAAATGTAAAAAAGATGCAGGCTAGCTTCTCACCTGTTTTTCTCAACTTAACAGTATGCTGTGACCACACTGCTATATTAGTATACTGTGCTGGGTAGCTTCAGTTGTCAACTTGATATACCTAGGTGGAGGCACCCTCAATTGAAGCGTTTCCTCCGTTGAATTGGCCTGTAACCATGTCTGTGAGGCATATTCCTGATTGTTGAGTGATGTGGGAGGACCCAGCCCACTGTGGGCCCACCCCTAGGCAAGTGGTCCTTTGGTATATAAGAAAGTGGACTGAGCTATATAAGAAAGTGGACTGAGCGTGGGCCAGAAGAGCAAGCCAGTAAGTAGCACACCTCCAGGGTCTGTACTTTGGTTCCTGCTTTGAGCTCTTGCTCTGTCTTCTCTCCCTGATGAAGTGTAAGATGAAGTTGAAATAAACCCTTTTCTCTCCAAGTTGGTTTTGGCCAGTGTTCTATCACAGCAATAGAAAGCAAACTAGAGCATACACATAGATCTATAGCATAATTTTTGGTGACTGTGTAATATAGGTAAACTGCAATTTATTTAAATAATTTCTTATTGTTATATGTTAAAGCCATTTCCCATTACTTTGCTAATAATAATGATAAACTAAGGGACTAAGGTGCAAAATAACATACTCCAAGTAGAGAGTAGGGGTTGGAGCTGGGATTCCAATCCTGGCAATTCCGGTCCTGACTTCACAGTTTGCGTTCCTATTTAGAGTCAGCGTATTCAGTGAATATACATTACTGTATTTGATGATCTTTGACAATTTCCTAGGGGGAGGAATTCTGAAGTGAAGTTGCTGAATCAGCATTGCATATTTTAATTTGTTTTTATTAATTTATTTTTATTTTATGTGTATGAGTGTTTTGCCTGTGCATATGTAAGTGTACCTGTGTCATGCAATGCTCATGGAGGTCAGAAGAGGGCGTTAGATCCCCTGGACCTGGAGTTGTTAGCCTCCAGGAGGGTGCTGGGAACCAAACCCTGGTCCTCTGCAAGAGTAGCCAGTGCTCTTAGCCACTGAGCTCCAGCTCCAACATTGCTTGTTTTAGATTTTTGCTCTGTGTTTCCAAAATTGGAACAAGATAGACAGGCACAAAGAGAGGGTATCCCTGGGGCCTCTGAGAGAAACTGGCCATGGCTTCATCTAGGGGTTGTTCCAGAACATTTCCCCTGTGGACAGTGCAAGAGAATATTCTGTATATTTTCCTGCTTCTTTATTGACACCAGGAAAAGGAATATTTCAGATGCTTCCTGATACAGTTGCATTTTTGTTCTTTTAGGGGTCATTTGTTGATTTCCATTGTGATGCTTGTCTGCTTCTCTCACTGATTTCTAAGGACTGTACATATGATTGTCAAATTGTTGCAAATGATTTTCCCCAGATGATCATCAGAAATTTAAATAGCTTTCCTTTTGGAATTGTTCTTATTGCTGTGACATGTATCTGGAACAGTTCTCAGTGCCCGAATCTACGGTTTATCAGGAAGTGCAGCAACAGAGTCTTCTTGGAAGACTTTCCTTCCTCACAGTGGCCCACCTCACAGTGGCCCTATGGACTGCCTGCTCTTAAGTCTTCTCATGTTCCTAGATTCTTGGCATATATGTTTGAGGAGAACTGATTTGTATATGGTATGGTAAACTCAGAAATGATGAGCACTTTAAAAAATATTTTATTTATTATTTTTATTTTATGTGTATGAGTATTGCCTGCATGTATGTAAGTACACCTGTTGTGCAGTGCCCATGGAAATTAGAAAAGGGCATCGGATCTTCTGGAATTGGAGCTATAGATGGTTGTTAGCTGCCATGTGGGTGCTGGGAGCTGATCTCCAGTCCCCTGCAAGAGAAACCAGTGTTCTTAACCCCTGAGCCATCTCTCCAGCTCCAGAAGCACTCCTGGAGTAAGAAAGCATAGAGCAAAGGGGAGTTGGACCAGGGGTGCTAGAGGTGGGTGGGGCCACCTTTGTGGGTCTCTAGAGAAGGCAGCATGGAGCCAGGACTTGCAGTGAGGAGGCTGGCTACACTGACATCTGCTGGAAGCGAGTGCTGAGCAGAGAGAACAGCCTATGCACAAGTCCAGGAGGATAATTGCTGCCACACTATGGGCCAGGGAGTGAAGGTTGTTACCCAAGGCTGGGTGGCTGCTTATGTGGGGACTGTAACTTTGACAGTGAATATGAAGAACCCTGTCATGGCAGGGTTCTGAGATATTGGAGGGACAAGATGGACTTAAAATTTGAAAAGCTCATTTGAGTTGCTCTATTGAGATTGAACTTGAGATGCGCAAAGGCAGAACCAGGCATGGTCAGGAGGCTGTGGCAAAAGCAGCTCACCCAGGGTCTTACTATGGACCAAACATCTGGTGAGGTTATGGAAAGGATGTTTTAAAATATGCCTTTGGGGCGCTGGAGAGATGGCTCACCGGTTAAGAACACTGGTTGTTCTTGCAGAAGACCTGGGTTCGAATCCCAGCACCCACATGGCAGCCAACAACTGTCTGTAACTCCAGTCCCAGGGGATCTGACAGCCTCTTCTGACATCCACGGGCATTGCACAACATGGGTGCACTTACCTACATGCAGGCAATACACGTATACACATAAAATAAAAATAATAAATAAAATTTAATAAAATAAAATGAAATATGCATTTGGTAAGTTACTTTATTTTATTTTCTCTACTGGTTATTGAACCAGGACCTTGTGCATGCTAGGCAAGCACTCTACCACTGAGCTATACTCCCAGCTCCACTGAACATTTTAGTGCGCATTAAATGTAGGTGAGCGTGCATATGTATACGCATGCATGTGGAGGCTAGGGGTTGACATCAGGTGTCTTCCTTAGTCTTTTTCTACTTTGTTTTTTGAGACAAGGTCTGTCATTCAATGTGGAGCTCACCAATTCTGTAGGTTTGCTGGCCAGTGAGCTCAGGGATCCTCTTGTTTCCATCCTCCATAGTACTAGGGTAACAGATACGTGCTGCTGCACCTGGCTTTTTCCTGGGTGTTGGGGATCTGAACTCAGTGCTGGCATTTTCTCCACTGAGCCGTCTCTGCTGCGTCCATATTTAAAATGTATACCTTTGTCTAGAGAAAGTGGGACCACAGGGACTGTGACTAGGGAGCAGGGCACATTGCTCAAGCTCTTTTCTTGGATGAGGAGACCGGGAGCATGAAGGGCAGCGTGCCCTGGAGGTGAGGCATGGGGAACGTTCTGCTTTCTCTGTGCTTTAGGCTCACAATCCGGAAGTGCATTTTGAGGTGAAGGCCACCCACTAACGCCATAGAGGGCCTGGGATGTCCAGGATTGGGACATGGAGGCGTTCCATTGTTTGCTGTCAGATGGTCACTATGGATTTCAACTATAAACTGCTCTACATGTTCTGTGATTCCTTTCTGAGTAGCTCATCATTCAGGAGACCTGAACTTTGCAGAAATGTATTGCTCAACAGTGGGGGATGTGAAAACCTTTGAATTTAAGACTTTATATTTCCAATCCAGTTTTATTGTTGTGATAAAATGATGTTTCCTGTTCCATTTAACAGGCATGTCAGCATTGGGTCCTGCTAAATTTAAGAACTACATTTGCTTTCTTTCAAAGATAAACACTCGATGTTAAAGGAAATGGAACCAAGTATGGTGGCTTACTCCTGTAATCCGAGCACTTAAAAGGCTGGGGCAGGAGGATTGCTCCAAGTTTTAGGGCAATCTGGACTACATAGTGAGTTCCAGGGTAGCTTGAGTTACAGAGTGAGACCCTGTCTCAAAAATAAATGATATTTTGAAGCTGAACTAGTGGCTCATGCCTGTAACCCCTGTATATGGAGGCTGAGACAGGAAGCTTGTGGTCAGTTTGATACTAGCCTGGGCTACCATGAGTCAGATCTAGGCCAGCCTGGGATAGAGTGAAACCTGTTTCAAAAACAAAAATAAAAGAAAAAGGGCAAAAGAGCAATGTTCTTTAACAAATATAATACTTTTATACTGCTTCCTTATTTACCTACAACTTTGAATAATTTAGGAATTTGGCCTTAGAATAGGTATACGTTACCCGACTGTTGCCTTGATGGGTTTTCAGTTACTTTCTAGAGATCCTTTCCCCCTCCACCCTAACTTTCACAAGACCTAATTTAAATGACTCTGTTTTGGAAAACCTTTAACCCAAAACCACCTCTGGAATATATCTGGTGTGGAGATTTGTATCTTTTTTACTGGCTCCTTTCTCCTTGGCCAATGCACGTTCATCATCTGTGTGGAGCGTGCCTGGGGCTGGCTTCAAAATGAAATTTTAATGTATGTGTTTGCCATCAGTGCCTTGTTGAGGGAGAAACAGAAGAGAGTGTCATAGGAGAGGTGCAGAATTTTTTCTTTCGTTTTTGGAAACACAGAGTGCTTTTTGTCACTCGGTATGCAGGCCCGGCCCTCCCTATCAGATGACGTCATCGGAACGCATAGCTGGTCTGTGGTGTGGCTCTGCCTGGCGCGGGGTACCTCATCTGTATGGCAACGCAGAGCTTCAGAGCTTCGTGTAGATGGAGCAGAAAGAATCTCTGCTTTATGCACATATGAATGCAGCGTCTTTGTTCATGGGAAAGTGCCTCTTATTGTTCAAGCTCTGTGAATTTTAAATGAAGCTCATGGCCCACTGTATTACATCTTTTAGGGAGAAAATGAGCTTTGCTTCTTCAAGCTTGGAGCCCAGTGTCTAATCTGGTGGTTTAACTGATTTTTGCTTTCAAATTTGATTATTTAAGAGACATGTTTGCTATAGCCATTGCTAGGAGTGAATTGCTTTGGCAACATTTTATGTGTAATGTAAACATTTTTTATTTGCATCTTCTTGTTCCATGTAGGATTTGAAGAGCTTGTATGAATTTCTTATAAAGTACAATATAAATAAATGTAATGTACCATGAACAGGAAAATATAAATAGCTCCTGGGCAAGTCAAGGCTTTGGGGAGGTATGTGAGAGTGTTTCCATTTAAATGCACATGTGAAAAGATCCTAGATCAATGTGGTTGATTGCTACATTGGATCCTGAGCTTCCTGGCAGCTAATTCAAAGAGCAAGAAACCAGCAGTTAATCCATTGTCTGGCTTAGCAAAGGACTGTCAAACATGCCCACCACCAAGCATGGCACAGCAGGTTTCCCAAGAGAAAACTGGCCAATCAGAAGAGTGGATTAAGTAAAAGGCTACCATGGATCCTGGCACCCCAGTATCTGTGCCTTGGGCCAGCTCTTTCCGCAAAGCTCCTCTTTTGCCAAATTGCCTTCAGGTAAGAAGCAGAGGCAAGACTGGCAGAATGCCTGATGTCCAGCGCTCACCCCTCAGAGAGCCTGGTGTCTGGCTCATACCCCTCAGAGAGCCTGGTGCCCAGTTCACACCCCTCAGAGAGCCTGGTATCCCACTCACATTCCCTGGCATCTCCAGATGTGAATTAATGACCTTCTTCAGGTATTCACTAGCTTTTAGCAGGATGAGAAAAAATAAAGACAAGCAAGGGGGAAAAGAAATGTCTTTCAAATCTGAGCATAGTTGATATTAGGTGCTATGTTATGCATATAATTTGAGTACTAAAATTCATTTTTAAAATTAAACAATAGTTTTTTGCATTTATTTATTTTGTGTGTGTCTGTGTGTGTCTGTGTGTGTGTGTGTGTGAGAGAGAGAGAGAGAGAGAGAGAGAGAGAGAGAGAGAGAGAACTTGTGGGAGTTGGTTCTCTCCTTCTATCGCTTGTGTCCTGGGGAGTGTGGACTGGGATCCTCAGGCTTGGCAGCAAGTGCCTTTAACTGCTGAGCCATTTCAGGGACCCAGGTGGTTCAAAAATTGTGTCTTTTCCTGGGAAAATGAAAAATTAGAATTAGTTTCTTACATAGTGCTATCTCTACCATTGGTGTTCATATCTATAAACTTAACACAAGTAATATAATAAAAACACTAATATAAAATCTGTATAGAATCCTACAGACAGTATGAAACACTGTTTTCTTGACTTCAGAGCCTCCTACCAGCTGCTTAGTCTCGGGATTGCAGTGTTCCAGTGTTTTTTTCTCCCTGCAACTGTCCTTGCAGGTCAGAAGATATTCTGAAGAGATGGCTTGCCCCTCTCCCACACCCCCAGCCCCATGACATCAGACTATCATGATAATGTACCTCAGGAAATTGAAATTTCTCTAGGAATCTCATGATGGTAAAAGTTGGAGCCTGGTGCCAGCTTTGGGAGGTTGGGAGAGCTTGTATCCCTCAAACAGATTTTACACAATTTTGACAAGTTGTCCCATCACCTTCCCCTAGAGATTGGAGCTGAGAAGTTAAGGGTTAATGATAGGCTGACCATACCTTGGTCTAAATGCTTAGCTATACAGACCTCTTGCTCTCTTTTGAAATCTAAACCTCATGTCAATACTGGAAGATACTGTGGAGACAGGTGGATCCCTGGGTTTACTGGCCAGCCAGCCAAGCCTGTCTTGAGATTCTGTCTCAAAAGATGTGGATGGTGCCTGAGGAGCAATCCCTGAGGGTTGTCCTCTAGCCTCCTCTTTCTCGCCTATGCCTATCTCCATCTCTCCCCCTTTCTCCTCTCTGTCTCTCTGCCTCTGTCTCTGTCTCTCTCTGTCTCTCTGTCTGTTTCTCTGCCTGTCTCTCTGTGTCTGTCTGTCTGTCTGTCTGTCTCTCTCTCTCTCTCTCTCTCTCTCTCTCACACACACACACACACACACACACACACACACACAGCTTTGGTCTCAAAGCCTGTCAGGTGTCAAAGCTTCTCTTGGTTCCAGGAAACTGTTCAGGTTTCCTTTGCTGGCTCCTCTCTCCTGTCCTCTCTCCCAGTCTCAATGTCTTACTGCTACCCTGACTGTCACCTCCCCCTATTCTGCACCAGCTGCCTGCTGAGGAAGTGGCATTCTGCAGAAAGGTTGTGAAAGTGTCAGCAACTAGAGAGGAACAAGCTTAACAGTGCTTCCCCAGCTCTCCCATTTTAAAAGGTTGTATCTTGTTTCCTCCTAAACTTGTGGAGCACTTTGAAATGGCTCCTTTTGAAATGCATTTACCTAATGTGGGGCCTCATGACAAGTCCAGATGCCCCTTTTTAGACAGGTCCCAATGATTGCATACTGACGTAGTCACAGCTGGGCTACAGCTGCTCTTGGGAACCTGTATTTCTCTGCTGAGCCTATCTGCGGGGTCTTTCCCACCTGTCTCCTACTGTGCTGAGTTCAGCATAGCACCACACTGGGAGGGAAGACCAGAGGTTGGGAAACTTCAGTCAAGATAAAACTAGGTCAAGGTTTTTAATGTTAAACTTATGGAATGTTAATTACTTGGCAATAAAAAGGAAACTTTTTCTGTAAAACCAGCCATGGCTACGGGATGTAGCCAGTGGTAGTTTGAATGAGAATGTCCCCCATAGCCTCCATGTTTTCTGGACATTTTTGTCCCCAGTTGGTGGCACTATTTTGAGGTGTGGTCTTGCTGGAGGAAGCACATCACTGGAGGCAGGCTTTGAGAGTTCTTAAGCCCTGCAAGATTTCCAGTCTCTCTCTGCTTCCTGTGCCTGCTTGAAGATGTGGTCACTCAGCTTTCTGCTCTGGCCACCTTCTGCTGCCATGTCTCCCCCACCATTTTGGACTCTCCCCTGGAATTGTAAACTCAAACTCTTCCTTCTAGAAGTTGCCTTGGTCATGGTGTTTTATTACAGCAACAGAAAAGTAACTCATACACAGATCATGGAATAACATGACAAAGCATCGAGAGCTTTCATGATTTATTTAAACTCCTATTCAGCCCCAACTGTACTCAGACCCTCCACTGGTGGGCCATATTGGCTGTGTCACTCACTCTCTGTCCCCAGAACACTCAAATTCTGCATCTTTTGGTGCTGCAGCAGCCTGGGCCTTTCCTAAATCTGGGTGCACCCTTCCCCACCTTACTCTTTTCCTTCTAGGGCATCATTTCCACCCCTGCTTCCTTAATAAGTCTTCTTTCCCGCCCAGAGAACTAACTTCCTCCTTTAGGCTTTATTTATTGCACACTGCTTTGCCCTTTGTGATTTACACATCTGTCTCTCTCCTACTGTATTGAGATCCTGTCTCTATATATATTTCCCATTTGACCTACGGCCCTTAGATGCTTAGTGACATTTTTTCTGTCTCTCCCTAAGAGCAGCCTTCACAGACCATATATGAATGAGGACCATAAATGAGCATCACAAGCGACTAATCCTCACAAATGACTGGGAGGGTCACAAAGTGCAATGCACTGATAGATATAGATGGTATTGTTCTATAGGGAGTTTCTATTTACTCTAGGTTAGAATGTGGACAGAAGAAACAATACAAACTGATCCACTAAGATTAGGCTTCATCTTCTTTTCTTCCAATGTGTGCTGTCCTGCTTCCGGGAACTGCCTCCTGTGGCACAAATATTGTGTATTTCAGGTACCTGCACCTAAGAGGTTCAGGGGCAGAAACCTCAGTGCCCGGAGTTTGGGATCATATTATATGAAAACCTTTTGCAATATGGTGACAATGTGGTTCTCTCCACTTTCCAAAACAAGAACTTGCTCCTTCGAACTTTGAGGCCTACTGGGTTTCTTCCTTGGAGAGCCTTTCCCTCCGACAATTCAGTCCTGTTATCCATACCTTTGTAAAAGCTGAGATTTACCAGGAAGGCACAATGGAATGTTTAGGGGTAAACAGGCACACATGTAATTTGTTCTCAAAGTGGTTTAGTAGGGAGAGGGGGAGGACTGATAAAAGCAAAGTAAAATTTAGATAATCAGTTCAGAATTATTAAAGATAATCTAGAAGTCTGTGCTGTTGTGGGGGGGAGTCCTTTGTAATATCAATGCAATATCTCTGTAAGCCAATTTTTTTAATAAAAACATTTTTTTAAAAACAGCTTCTTTGAATTGTTGTTCTACTTAAAAAAAAAAAAAAATGAGATGGCTTAGACCCACCATGATTAATGCAGCTGTCTCACCAGAGAAGCGCTCTTAGGCAGCAGATGGTGATTAACACAAAACCCCATGACTGGCCAACATGCAGAGACTACAAGACTGCAGAGTGCTTATCCCTGAATTGGACACTAGCAAACTTTTGCTATCCAAGGCTCAGGAATCATTTCAGAAGAGGGGGTGGTAAAGATTTTAAGAGCCAGAGGTGGTGAATAACCACAAGGAAACAGAGTTCTCCAGACAGCCAGTCAGTTACTTATAGGAAATCCCAGAAATGCTGACAGCGTGCACAAGTACTACAAGCTCAAACCAGACAAAATCCCAGTTTAAATGTGGAAAGTGAGTAAGAAACCCCAACTCTGCCCGAGGAAGGACCTATTGGCAACTGATGGCTGCTGGGAGGGGGAGAGTCAGTCTCTTTCAAGACTGACTTTTGATAGGTTAACCAGGCTCTAGTTGATGAGCCCACACTGAAGGGCATTTGGGGACACAAATTTGACTTTATAGGCCATATATACACATATATATGTGTGCACACATAATAGAGTACATGAAATTGGATGGGGGTAGTGAGGGGGGTGCAGATAGGGGAAAAGGTCTAAATATGATCAAAATATATTGTATGAAAAAGCTGGGCGTGGTGGCGCATGCCTTTAATCTCAGCACTGAGAGGCAGGTGGACCTTTGTGAGTTCAAAGCCAGCTTGGTCTACACAATAAGTTCCAGGCCAGCTGGGACTACAAGGAGACCCTGTCTTAAAAACAAAACAAAACAGAAAAGAAACAAAATATATTGCATGATATTTACAAGAATTTAATAAAAAAGGAAAGAATTGAGATTATTTAAAAAGTTGTGGGGTTTTTGTTCAGAGGCACCCATCATAGTGAGTCACACAGTGCAAGGTCAATTTATCTAGAATTGCTTTAGGAAGGTGCCTACCTTTGGGGTAGGTGTTTGTGTGTTTCAGACTCCTTAATGTTTAACAGTGGGGTTAGTTGTAGCTCAGCTGTTATGAATCAAACTTCTGCTGCCTGAGTAATAGCCACCCAAGCTGCCCATGTCCAATTAGCTAGAACCCCTGAGTGCTTTTATGCAACAAAGGGAGTTTACAGATGAGATTAAGGTAAAGTTTTGAGATAGAGAATTTATCCTGGACTTCATGGTAGGCTCAGTGTAAACACAGGGGACCTTCTAAGACTGGCATAATGGAAGACGAGAAGTGGAAGATGGAAAGTGTATTAGTTACTTTTCTGTTGCTGTGATAAAACATAGTGACCATGGCAACTTATAAAAGGAAGAGTTTATTTGAGCTTATAGTTCTAGGGGTAGTGGCCTGGCAGAAGGAGGTGGCTGGAGCAGAAAGCAGAGTGATCAAACCTTCAAGCAGGCACAGGAAGCAGAGAGAGTAGAAATCTGGCAAGGCTTTAGAACTCTCAAAGCCCACCCCCAGTGACTTGCTTCCTCCTAACAAAGGCTGCATCTCCTAAAACCACATCACCCAAAAAGCCTACCCTAGCACATGTCTGATTCACTAAGGCTGAATCCTCTGGGCTTCCGGCACACGTGCAGGCAGGTCCACCCAAACAGTTGCTTAATACCTTTGAAAGATTGGTAACAGACCTTCTGAATCTAGAAATTTTCAGGAGCCTGAGATCAGGCTGTGCCCTGCTTTAAGTTACTCCATAGAGAGTGAAACAGTGGTTTTCTGACTGTGTCTTTCTGACATTGGTTTTCTGACTGACTCCATGTTATAAGCAGCTTTTGACTCCGTTTTGAAGATGGAAGATGACGCTACACCTGGGTGTACATGTGAGCAGCACTATGTGTCCAGCATCACCCACACAACACAGATGATAACCAGCTTATTCTTCAAAGTAGAAAGGGCACCACCCTGTAAACTCACTGGGGCAAGTTGAAACTGTAGTGGCATAGGAATGGAAATCCAGATGTGTGTGTGTGTGTGTGTGTGTGTGTGTTTGTAGGGGTGGAGAAATAGACATATGTACTGTGTGATGTGCAATGGTGATCTGAGTTGATATTAGTAATTAAGATTGAGGTAAAAGAACCCGTGTTCACTTCAGCCAGTGCTACCAAGGACAGCATCAATATCTGACAAATAGCTGCCATTGACACTGTTAGAGTAAAAGGTGGCAGGGGTCTGGATCCTGCAAAAGAGAAACAGAGAGGACTCTGGCAAAGCGAGAGTTTAATGGGTTGGTGGGGCTGGGCCTCAACTTGGGTGTGAGGAAGAACCAGCAATCTAATGGCTGCGCAGGAGGGTAGCTTAGTGGAAAAAAAGAATATTTTCTACTGTTTGGGGCTGTTTTGGGGGCTGTTTAGGAAGGGCGTGGGGTCTGTACCTGGTGAAACTTGTGGAGGAAAACATCTACTATAAAACATATTTACTACAATTACAGGGTTCCAGGAACCCACTACAGCTAAGGGCTTGGGAAACCTGTTGGTCATCCTGTGGAGCATGCTCTGGTGATCACAATACATTGGGTCACCAATTCCCAGAGCAGCTTTTGTCTGCTTGCAGGTGGCTGGGAGTTGGCTGAGTCAGTTCCTCTTAGGGGCCTTATAGTTTCTGGGTCTGGGGTCGCCTGGATCTGAACCCTATCAGAAACCTCCATACCTTGTGAATTTGTTATTCAATGAATTCTGACATTTTGTAGTGAAACAGATGTGTTTATCCGTGTTTCTGGCATAGCACACTCAGTACAGAAAATGTCCTTTGAGCCACCAGGAGGAACTAGCCACACTAACATTTGTATTTTTTCCTTGAAAAACTGATTTTAGACTTGTGACCTCCTCCTTGTAAGGAAATACATTTTGTGTGGTCTATCAGTCTCTGAGCCTTCAATAATTCGCTACAGCAGCTATTGAAACCAAAGAGTTGGGTGTGGATTCCATGCCTGGAAAGCCACACCAGGAGCTCTGGATCAAAGAATTGTTCCTAGGCCCTTGTCATTCTGCCTTTTGCTTAATTAATGGTGGCTATGGTGACTTATTTGATCTCCAGCTTTGATCAATTCAAGTGGAATTGGAGTAAATTTTGGTGTGGAGCTTACAGGTAGAGGAGCCCTTAGATACTTAGGGAGTGGTTTGTTTTAGGGGCAAGCTGTGGTCTTGTCCTTGAGTAAAGAGAAGGGTAAGGGGAGAGGAGGTGGGAATAGGAGCTGACCCTACACACTTTCCAACCCTTTTCCTAAAAGACTGCTTGTGTTGACTTCAATTTAGTTTTATTATGTTACTTAAATATGTATAAACATAAAACAAAGTGTTAACTTATGCTTCCGTCTTTAAGACAATTATAAACTCCCAACTTATTTCAAATTAAATGCAAATGAAATTACAAATCCAATAAAAATCCAATTAACACCACAGAGTTAATGCCATGGATAATGTTTTGCTAAATCTAAATTGGTATTCTCGGTATGATTTCACACATCATCTTTGTTTCAACTGAATTGTGTTTACTTTATGCATACAAAATACTGCTCTGTTGAAAGAAACACATATATCACAGCAATTAATTGATGGACTATGGACAGTTTTCAGACTTCAGAATATAGCTAGTCAAGTGTTTTCATTTGTGTACAGATGAAAAAGACCAAGGCAAACCATAATAGTTTGTAACACAGTGTGGGGGTGGTCCACGCCAGGGTGGTGGAAGGAGCTGAGGAGATGGGAGATTGGGCTAGAAGTTGTATGAGGGAGCTCTGGCTTTCTGGTAGTGTTCTATGAACAGACCTTTGACTATTTGTTTCTTTTCTTTTTTTCTGGCGCTGAATTTATAGCAATTGTTGTGCCTCAGCCTCACTGTAACTTGAGCGTGATAAGTCCAGCCATTTCTTCAGTCTGACTTTTTTTCTCCTGTGCCAGTGTTTAGGGGCATAAGCCTTAAGTGTGGATTATTATGAAGCAGACAGTAGCATAACCCCACTAAAGACAAGAAACAGAACATCACCAGTCCCCTCAGCCCCCATGCTGTTCCTCATGTTTGTACCTCCTCTGTGATAGGTAAAGTAGGCCATGGATAAATCCGGTTGATCAGGAGAAAGCATCAGGACACTGATAAAACTCCATCAGAATAGAGTTTATTAGCAAAGGAACTCATGGGACAGATTCCCTTCCGGGCAGGGAAAATGTCTGCCCTGGGTCGTGAGCTGGGGCTTTTTAAGGGGGAGGCTTCTGGGGGGTGCAGAAGGCAGGAAGATCTATATTTTTTTAAAGTTGGAGGGGGGGAGCAGGACTGTTAAAACCTGCCTCCTTTAGAGATCAGAGGGGAAGCCTGCTGTGTTGGCCAAACAGTGGAGAAAAGTCTGCTTCTCTTGACTTCAAAGACCAGGGTGCTTATCAGCTGGGTTCACTTTCCTCAGGGGCTTGTGAGGTCCTTGAGGCCCTGTTGGTGAGGGGGCGGGGCCATCTGAACCTTAACACTCTGCCTCCTTCCAAATAACTCTTCTATGACAATGATTTACTCATTTTACTTACATTTTACAACCTAAGCAAACATTCTTAAATATCAGGAGTTGCTGTGCCTCTTTCAGAACTTATTAAAATTGGGCCATGTGATATCATTTCTTTCTTGGACTTTTCTATTCAGCATTTAACCTTTTAAGGTCTGTTTTGTTCTGTGAACCTATAGTTAGTTTTTTATTGCAGTGTAGATTAGTGGCTCCACCAGACTGGTTCTTTTTTTTAAAAAAATTTGTTTTTATTTTTATGTGTATGTGTATTTTACCTGCATGTATGTAAGCATATCCATGTTGTTCAGTGCCCCTGGAACTAGAGTTATGGGTGGTTGTTAGCTGCCATGAAGATGCTGGGAACTAAACCCAGGGCCTCTGCATGAGCAGCAGGTACTCTTAACTACTGAGCCATCTCTGTGGCTCCTTATTTTTTAATTTTTAAATTCTATGTGTGTTTGCTTCGTGTGTGTGTGTGTGTGTATGTGTGTGTGTGTGTGTATCAGTCATGTGTGTGCCTGGTACCCATGATGGCTGGTGAGGGTTACAACTCTGAACCCTTCAAAGGCCTTGGGATACCAACCAACACGGGTTGCTGGTAGGTGTTAGAGCTCTGAGCTCTCAGAGGCTTTGGGATGGCAACTCAGAGGCGTTTCAGGTGAGTGTTACAGCTCTAAACCCTTTGTTGCCCTCAAGATGCCAACCGAGAGAGGTTGTCTTTGGGTGTTACAGTTCTGGGCTTTTGGTGGCAGTGGAATGCCAACAGAGGACAGACCTCTAAAGAATGAGTTTTCAGAGAGCAAGTCATTAAGAGTGAAAGGTAGGAACTGTGATCTGCCCTTCAGACAGGAGCAAGCCCAGTGAGTCCACTAAAGACAGGAGCAAGTCTTCCTCTTCCCTCTGAAGAACCAGGAACTGGTACAGCTTGGATGGTGGCCAAGGACTTACAAATAGGCTGTATCCTAATTGGCTAGGACCAGTAGGCAAATGAAGTGGAAGGAGAGAGGACTGATGAGGAGAGAGCCCCTAGGAAAGGGCCTGTGAGCCCTGGAAGGAAAGGCAAGGGAAAGGCCCACAGAGGGCCTACCAGGCAGCTCCATCCCCTTGTAGTTCTGGGGAAATGGCACTCTTCCTTCAAAGGGAATTTCTAAACAGTCTGTGCCCTAGGGGTTTAGAGCCCCACTGCTTCCACCAATCCAATCCATCAAGGACAGAAGACATTCCTAATCCCATCTTAACTATAGCATGATTTATTGATCCATATTCCTGTTGGTAGACTTCTGGGCTGCTTTTTGACTGTTAAAAATAATTGCCACAGTTGGTAGATGTATTAGTCAGGGTTCTCCAAAGAAACAGAACCAGTAGAATGAATATATATGTATAGAGATTTATCAGCTTAGCTCACAGGATAGAGTCCGAGTAGTCCAACAAGGGCTGCACCACACTAGAGAGGCTGAGAATCTGTAGTCGCTCAGTCCACAAGGCTGGATGTCTCAGTAGTCCCAATC
>NW_008347814.1:795364-799210 GCF_000622305.1 Nannospalax galili
AGGCAAGCAGCAAGAAGCCAGGCGTTCTCCTCTGCTGTGGCCTTTTATATGGGCTGCCATCAGAAGGTAACACCCACATTTAGGGTGTGTCTTCCAGCTTCAGATGATCCAATCAAGAAGATCTCTCTCATTTCAGTTAATCCCAGATCCAGTCAAGATGACATCCAGGATTAGCCATGACAGTAGACTTCTGGGCTGCTTTTTGACTGTTACAAATATTGGACAGTCTCCTAAGGACACATACCTATGAGTGGAACAGTTGTGTCATAAGGTGTTCATTGCTATGTGATTAATGACACAGTTTGCAAAAATGGCTTTCCATGAGAATTTTCATTTTCTTGATTTTGAGTGAAGTTGAGAACCATGTTTCTGGATCATTTTTATATCTTCTGTTATGAAGGATCCACTCAACTCCTTTGCTCATTTTTATATATAATTGTCTTTCTATTGATTTATAGGCTATGTAGTTGTTATGGGTGAATCTTTGTCATTATGTACTTTAATAATTTATTTGTTGCAAACACTTTTTCTTTTGTGCGTGTGTGTGTTCGTGTGTATCAATGTTTGGATTGTATATGCATGTGTATATGCAAGTGCGGAAGATGAAGGTTGATCTCAGTGTCTTCCTTAATTGTGTTCCACATTATTTTTTTACTTTTAAATAAAAAAATTATTTTATGTGTATGTGTGTATTGCCTGCACGTGTTTAAGTGCACCTGTGTTGTGCAATACCAGCAGAGGTCAGAAGAAGGCATCGGATCCCCTAGAACTGGAGTTACAGATAGTTGTTAGCTGACATGTGGGTGCTGGGTCTTCTGCAAGAACATTCAGTGTTCTTAACCATTGAGCCATCTCTTCAGCCCCCTACTTTTTAATTTTTGTTTTATATGTAGGAGTGATTGCCACATGTGTGTTTATGCATCACATGCATGCCTGGTGCCCATGGAAACCAGAAGACAGCATCAGATCCCCTTGAACTGGAGTTATGGGCAATTGTGAGCTGCCATGTGGGTGCTGGGAATCTAACCCCAGTCTTCTGCAAGAACAGTCAGAGCTCTTAACTGCTGAGCCATCTCTTCCAACCCCCTCAACCTTATTTTTGAGACAGTCTCTCACTGAACCTGGAGCTTGCGGATTTGGCTAGATTGGCTGGTCAGCAAGCGCCAGGGATCCTGTTGTCTCCACCTCCCAACACTGGGGTTACAGGTGTCTGCCACCACACCTCCTTTCATGTGGGTGGTAGAGATCAAGCTCAGGTCTCCATGCTTCTGTGATGAGCACTTTACCAACTAAGCCACCTCTCTAGCCCCACTTCTCTCTTTTAATGGGATCTCTTGATCAGTAGAACATGTCTTCTGTTCAACAGTTATTTTCTGAGTGTGGATTATGAGATGGTAACATTTCATCTTCTTAAGATGGTTTTGTTTTGCACAGTTAGCCATAAATCGGGGTCAGAGTGTGGAGGGCTTGAGATTTTACCCTCTTTGCAGTTCATGAATGCTGGCAGAAAGCACAGGACTCCTGGGTCAGAGGCAAATAACTTTATTATTTCAGTAGCAGTGGCTGAGCAACAGCTCAGTCCTGTTGGTATTCCCTGAGCCCAATTCCCTGAGGCCCAGTGAGCCTCAGTGTGGGAGGTGAGGAAGCCTGAGCCTGGGATCTAGAATGCTTATAACAGGCAGTAAGCTTGTCTGACTTTGCCATAAGGGAAACATTGTTATCCTGAATAGTAAGCAAACTTGTATATTTCTTTGAGGAGAGAGACACTGACCTTCAAAGCCTGTTTGTCATGTAAACACCCTTGGGGAATAGTCTAGAAGAAAAGAACCAGAAACATCAGAGACCCAGGGACAGTGACACCCTAGAGGTGTAATCCACCTTTAGAGATTTGGGTGGCCAGAGATGTTCCATCAATTTCATGCCAATACCTAGTTATTCCAGCTTCAGGTATTGGATGGGGTGAGGAACCCTATCTGCTGAGGGATAGGTGACAGGCAAGCCAGAGCAGGATTCTGCATGGAGGTGAGAAGTCTGAAGAGACTGAGCTACAGGCTGCAGAGAACTGTTAGGGCTCTAACAGAGTAGAGGGTTAAAGGGCCAAAGGATGGAGACATGTCAGGAGTGAGTCTTTGAGCCTTAAAATCTACTGTGTTGGGGGCTGGGGAGATGGCTCAGTGGGTAAAGTGCTTGCTGCATAACATGAGGACCTGAGTTTGGGTCCTTACACCACTTAAAAGCCAGGTGCAGAAGTGTGCATCTGTAACCCCAGTGCTGGGGTGGGGTGAAGGCATGCTTATCCACCAGTCTAGTAGAAATGGTGTGCTCTACACTCAGCAAGAGACCTTGTCTCAAAACGTAAGGTGGAGAGTAATTGAAGAAGGCACCAACATTGACACGTTGTACACACGCGCGCGCACACGCGCACACACACACACACACACTTTTGTGTCCATAGAAAGAAGCAACAGAATTTAAAATAAATGTGTATTACGCTGCATAGTGGAAATTTGCATAGAATATAGATTTTAGCTGGGCATACCACACCAGTACTGTATGAGGTAATAGATATTAGCTTGACTGTAGAAATTATTTCTCTCTCATATACATGAATATGAATATCTAAACTATCACATTGTACACCTAAACATATGCAGTAATGATCTAAGCAGAATACCAAAACCAAACAAATATAGGGTTGTATTTATCTTTTAAAGATCATTTTATTTGATGACTTTTTTTGGAGAGGGGAGACTGCGTATATGCCGAGGGCATGTGTGGAGGTCACAGGGCAACTTTCAGGAGTTGGTTCTCTCCTTCTACCATGTGGGTTCTGCCTTTACCTGCTGAACCAGCTCTCTGGCCCCCCAACTTTTTCTGTATTTAGTTTATTATTATTAGTGTATTTATGTATTATTATTATGTATTTATGTATTTATTATTATGTGTGTGTGAGACAGAGAGAGAAGGGAGGGTGGGAGACATAAACCATGTGCAGTTTTACTCACTGAGCTGTCTCACTCACTGGCTGGTCATCTTTAGTTTTTTGTTTTGTTTTGTTTTGTTATACTTATTTATTTAATAACCACATACTTAGAAGAAGAATTTCATTACAATAGCATTGACATATTCAATAAAAATTTTCTGAGCTAAGATGCATCTTTTTCAGGATTGGCTGTAATTTTTTAGGTTTACAGTTGAATTATTACAGTTATACAATATTGTATATTGTACTCACCCTGTAAGACATAAAATTAAGTAAGGTTTTAACCTTTAAAATAGACCTCCATTTCATTATTAAAATACATAGTTTTATACAGAAAAATTCATTTTTAATGCAATTGACATTAAGATGTTTGCATATATGTTTCTAATCTCTTGAAACTGGATATAAAGTCGTTAGGTAGATTTCAGTGGTAATGTTTTTCATGTCTACTAATTATTAAGGAGCAAATTTTTATGTTTTGAGGAATTATTATTTTTTAGTCATTTAAAAATTTTTTAATAACTACATGATTAGAAGAAGCATTTCACTATAGCTTTAAGGTATTTAGTAACACACTCCAGAGCAAGGATACATCTCTTTCACAAGTGGCTGCAAGTTTCTAGGTTCACAGTTAATACAGTTATACAATATTGAACTCAGTATAAGCCCTGTGAGACATAAAAGTGAATGAGATTTTAACCTTTAAAAAAAGATCACCATTTCATTTTAGAATATATTGTTCCTTGCAGAAAGACTCGTTTTTGCTACTAACACTGAGATTTTGGCGCTTGCATCTCTAATCTGTATGTATCTGATTATTACTAGTCATAATTGGTTGCACTTGGATCCTTGGTGCCTGTGTA
>NW_008347814.1:800226-800790 GCF_000622305.1 Nannospalax galili
ATGAAGATAAATATTGGGCAAAGACCAATTGTTCTCAGATAAATCTTACCTAGACATATATTTCTTGATTTGCTATGTATAATTTCTCAGTAGGTTGTAGGAGTAATATGGTTCCCTCTGGTTTTCAAAAGTATCTAGGCATTATTTATCTCTCACATTGTCTCACCTCTCCATCATGGTTTTCCCACTTAAGGTGCCCTTATTGCCCCCCTTTCTCCCATAAAAATACCCTTCTCCTGTGGTCCTACCTCTCTTGAGCTCCTTCTTTCTCTTTATGCCCTAGGTTCTTCGTATACCCTTCCCTCCCCCCTCCCTTAAACTAACCCAATTTTTATCCGTATCTCCCTTATTAACACCTGTTTCCTACTGTTCTCTTTCATATTCATTCTTTTCCTTTACCTCCCTGGTTCATTTTCATTATTCTGGTTCCTGTAGTTATGACTAGATACATAATTACTTATCAGGATTTGGTGCCAGGACCCACATATGAAGGACAACATATGTCATTTTTTTTTCTGTGTTACTTCACTTAGTATAACAGTTTTGAGTTTCATCCATTTACCT
>NW_008347814.1:801648-801933 GCF_000622305.1 Nannospalax galili
TGAGGTCTTTGATCCATTTGGAGTTGACTTTTGTGCAGGGTGAAAGATACGGGTTTAGTTGCAATCTTCTACAGGTGGACACGATCCAGTTTTGCCAGCACCATTTTCTGAACATGCTGTCTTTCCTCCAGTGAATGTTCTTGGCCCCTTTGTCAAATATCAGGTAGCTAAAATTGCAATTACTCATATTTGGGTCTTCAATTTTGTTCCATCGGTCTATGGGTCTATTTTTGTGCCAGTACCATGTTGTTTTTATGACTATAGCTCTGTAATACAGCTTGAAAT
>NW_008347814.1:802069-803278 GCF_000622305.1 Nannospalax galili
CTGGAGATTTTGATTGGCATTGCATTGTATCTATAAATGTTTTTTGATAGACTGGTCATTTGCACAATATTAATTTTTCCAATCCATGAGCATGGGAGGTCCTTCCATCTTCTGATGTCTTCCTCCATCTCTTTCTTGAAGGATTTAAAATTTTCATTGTAGAGAGCTTTAATGTCTTTGACTAAGTTTATTCTGAGATATTTTTTGTTGCAGCTATTGTGAAGGGGAGTGTTTCTATGTACTCTTTCTTTGTTTGCTTGTTATTGCTATATACAAAGGCTATAGACTTTTGTAAGTTAATTTTGTAACTTGCCACTTTACTGAACATGTTAATTTCTAGGAGTTTGCAGGTGGAATTTTTGGCGTCCCTTAGATATAATATCATGTCATCTGCAAAAAGGGATAATTTGATCTCTTCTTTTCCAATTATTACAGCTTTAATTTTCTGCTCTTCTCTTATTGCTCTTGCAAGAGTTTCAAGGACTATGTTAAAGAGAGGTTTTATTGCTCTTGCAGGAGTTTCAAGTACTATGTTAAAGGGAAGTGGGGATAGTGGACAGCCTTGTCTGGTTCCTGATTTCAATGGAAATGCTTCCAGTTTTTCTCCATTTAGAATGATGTTGGCTGTGGGTTTGTTATATATGGTTTTAATTATGTTGCAGTATGTTCCCTCCAGTCCAATTCTCTCTAGGACTTTGAACATAAATACATGTTGGATTTTGTGAAAGGCCTTCTCTGCATCTATTGCGATGACCATGTGGTTCTTGTCTTTGAGCCCATTTATATGATTTATGATGTTTATTGACTTATGTATATTGAACCATCCCTGCATCTCTGGGATAAAGCCGACTTGATCATGGTGGATGATCTTTTTGATGTGTGTCTATATACAGTTTGCAAGTATCTTGTTGAGAATTTTTGCACTGATTCATTAAGGATATGGGTCTATAGTTTTCTTTGTTGGTTGTATCTTTTCCTGGGTTTGGTATTAGAGTGATGCTGGCTTCATAGAAGGAATTTGGAAGTTCTCCCTCCATTTCTATCTTTTTGAATAAATTAAGTAGTATTGGATGTAGATCTTCTTTAAATGTCTGATAGAATTCTGCTATAAATCCATCTGGTCCTGAGCTTTTTTTCAGTCGGGAGGTTTTGTATTACTGTTTCAGTAATTACTGTTTCCTCTTTATGTCTACAGTCTGTAGCGTTATC
>NW_008347814.1:804419-805711 GCF_000622305.1 Nannospalax galili
TGGGGAATTGAAGTTCCCTACTGTTAATGAGTTGGGATTAATTTGGGTCTCAAAGTCCTGTAGTATTGTTTTGATGATGTTGGGTGCACCAGAGTTTGGTGAATATATGTTCATGATTGTAATATATTCTTGATTTACTGTTCCTTTGATCAGAATGAAGTGTCCCTCTTTATCTCTTCTGATTAGTTTTAGTTTAAAGTCTATTTTGTCAGATATTAGAATTGCTATGCCTGCTTTTCATTAAGTGCCGTTTGCTTGGTATTTTTTTTTTTCCCATCCCTTCACTTTAAGATAGTGTCTGTCCTTAAAAGTGAGATGAGTTTCTTGCAGACAACAAAAAGATGGGTTTTGTTTCTTAACCCATTCACCTAGTCTGTGTCTTTTGACTGGGAAGTTCAGTCCATTAATATTTAAAGTTTTTAATTAAAGATGAGTATTGAATCTTTACTTTTTTGATATAGCTGTGCTTTTTCACAGTTATACCTTCATTGAATTTATTTCCTTAACCCTTTGGGTATAGTCATTCCTTTCTTTAGGTCTTTGTATTGCTTCCAGAACTCTCTGAAGGGCTGGTTTTGTGGACATGAATTCCTTCAGCCTATTTATGTCATGGAAGATTTTTCTTTCCTCTTCGACCATAATAGACATGGTTTGACTGGGTATAGTAATCTGAGTTGGCATTTGTGGTCATTTAAAACTGGGAATACTTTGGTCCAGGCTCTTCTGGCTTTCATAGTTTGCACTGAAAAGTCAGCTGTAATCCTAATGGGTTTTCTTTATATGTTACTTGTTTCTCTTTTGCAGCTTTCAGTATTGTTCTTTGTTTTACATGTTTAGTGTTTTCACTATAATGTGCTGTGGAGAGTTTCTTTTCTGGTCCTGTGTGTTTGGTGTTCTATATGCTTCTTGTATTTGTATGGGCATGTATTTTTTTAATTTGGGGAAATTTTCTTCTGCAATCCTGTTGAGGATCTGGTCCATGCCATTATCCTGAGATTCTTCTCCTTCCTGTATGCCTATGATGCACAAGTTTGCTGTTTTTATGGTGTCACACAATTCCTACATATTCCATTCTTGTGTTTTCTTAAATTTTTCATAATCTTTGCTTGAGTGGTCTAATTTGTCCACTTTGTCCTCCAGTCTTGATATTCTGTTTTCCATTTCATTCATTCTTCTTGTGAGACTTTCTCCTGTTGTTTCAACTTGATTTATTGAGTCTTTCAGCCCCATGTTCATTTCCATTTGGGTTTTCTTCACTATTTCTATCTCTTTAGTGAATTCCCTTTTCAAAT
>NW_008347814.1:806031-827489 GCF_000622305.1 Nannospalax galili
TTAGGCTGCCGGTTCTCTCTTTTGATTTTATATTGGAGTGGCCAGATTGCTTTTGTCTTCAGGAGTTCCCACCGAGGCCCAAGTCAGATGAGGATCAGATGCTCTCAGGCTTTCTCCTAAGGTCTGGATCCCTCCAGGAAAAATGTTGGCCTTAGGAATTTGTAGGTTGGACTGGTCTGGAAGCTGGGCCCAGGAAAGATGCTACTATAGGGCAGCTGGTGGGTGGCCCTGCCACCCAGAAATGCAAAGGAATATGGGGGCGGGAAGTGGCTCCAAGGGCTCCTGGGGACTGCACTGAGGGGCTGGGTTGGTCTGGATGCAAAGGATCAGGAAGAGGAAAGGTTAGCCCTGGTGTCCAGGAAAGAGGTGGTGGGTCATGCAGGCCCAGGGAAGTAGAGGGAGGTGACCTCAGGGCCAGGCCCAGAGTGCTCCTGGGGACCTGAGAAGGAACTGAGTTGGTGTGGATGCAAAGTATCAGGAATCAGTGGTGGTTCCCCAGGTGTCTGGGGCCCCAAGACAAGGAATGGGACAGGACCCAGGCTAGGAGGAGAGATGGGTGGGGGAGGTGGGAGGGCAAATGAGACTGGGGGAGTCAAGGCGCAGAGGATGTGATGGACTTACCCCAGAGAGAGGCCTGCGGGTCGGAGGGAGGCCTGTGGGTCGTGTATGCCCAGGGAAGCCGTAGGTTGTATTTTTTTAAACTCTTAAATATTCAGCTCATGAGTAAATTTGGAATGAGAGTTTGGTTATATGGATGACTGACCCAGGGTTTTTTGCACATCCACCCTGCCTTTTGCTGATGTTTCTGTTTCCTTCTACTTTCCAGTCTGAACAGCATCCTTGGCAAAATAATTTGTGATGTTGCACGAGCAGAAACGATTCTGTTTAACAAAGGAAGACAAGCCCTAGGGTCAAGGTGAATCCTGCTGAGTCAGGTCCAGTTGTGGCAGCGCAGCGATGCCCATCATTTTATAGAAAAGGAGTTTCATACCAGAATCTCTATGTAAACTTTGGAAGGCTGGAAGAACAAAAATGGGTGATGTAAGCCTGAGATTAGTGACTTCCCAAAGTAGCTCTTGTCTCTAGGTGCAGGGGACAAAAGGGAAGAGGTGACAGTATAAAACCTAATGCTCAGGGGAAGGCCTTGAAGGATGCCCACCCACTCTTCCCTGCTCCTTCCTCAGAATGTTACTAGGAGCTAGTGGCCAGGAAGCCTGAGTAATGCCAGCTGCAGAAAAGTGCTAGTGAGGCGTGCTAGTGTGTGTTAGGACTGTGGGACAGAAAACAACAGCCTTGCAGGTTCTGAGCAGCAGAGGGCTCAGGTTAGAAGATTCCCAACAATGTGAAAATAGTTAATTCTCACTTTCTGGCTAGTTCTAGGGACTGGCCACTGGGTGGGTCTGGAGCAAAGCATCAGTGAAGGTTGCCCTGGCCAGTGTGTGTGCTGTGTCTCATTATTTTGTAAAATCAAGTGGAATGAATATTGTATTTATATGCTTTTTTTTGAAGTTACGGGTAGTCATAACATCTGAGGTCTCATTCTTGCTTCCTGTTACCTGGATAGGGGTGATTTGCAGAAGAGATGGTGCAGAGAGAATTGTACTGAGGGAGAGAGGGCAACACAGGGCATGCTGAATTGGGGCATTCGGGAGGCTGCTGGCTACATGGATCTAGAACTCAGGGTGCAGTTTGGGGTAACAACAGTTTAGTTGTTGTTACATGGATGGTGAGTGACTCTATTCTTCCAGAATGCCCATGAGTGAGAGGCAATAAGGGGAGGTTGAAAAGTGGGCTTGGAGGATACCAACATTCTCAGAGGTAGAGGAGCCACAGAGGTGAACCGCCATCCTAACAGGAAGCTTCTTTTGAGCAGATAGTTTGCTTTAAACTTTCACCTGGGTTATTACTTGTTGGCGCTGTAAGCAAGCAAGTAGGATGCAAATTTAAAGCCTGGGGTCCCCAGACTCATCTTTTATAAGTGTGGATGGGGACAGTGGGGTCACCTCATCTCCTTTACCTGCAGAACCGATGGAAGAAGATGAGGCCTCATTAAAAGGTGAGGAAGACCTAATTTTTGCAAGTTTGTGGGATCTGGCTTAGGTGCTTTTCATGCTCTTGCTCACAAAATTCTCTACCTTATTCACCTGGGGACTTGCGCAGTCAGAATTTCTGTTCTCGCTCTGTTATGATAGCTGTGGTAGCTGCATTGAAAAGAGCCAAATGACAGAATTTTCTGACTTGAGCATTTCAGTTTGAGAAAGAAAAGGAAATATATGGGCAGCTTTAAAATCTGCTTTGATCATTGATGATCTTTCCCTGTCTCAAATATCCCATGAAAACTACAGTGTGACTCTTGGAAAAGCCCGTGTGGCTATTGTTCAAACCTGAATTCTGTGTTCTTTCTTGTTTTGTCATGAACGATGTATCTTCTGGTTTTTAAAGAGAAACCAAAGAGATCCAGGCTTTCCACTTCTGACTTTCTGCTCAACTGTTTTTTATTTTTAATAGTAGATTTTATCTTACTATATCCATTATGATTCTTTGAAAGTCATCCAGACAAAATCTGAAGTCACTAATTTCTGTTCCCACAACTTTTGAACTATAAACTTGGGTTTCCTTCCTTTAGTTCATGACCACACTTTCTTCTGCTGTCTGTCTTATGTGACTTTAGGAAGGGAAATTCTTTTCTTACTGCCTTAATATTACAGGTGGCAAAAGGGACAGCAAAGTTAAAAGGTTACTTAGTTCAAACACTTATTACATTCCACCCTAAATCTTAGAGATGTTCAGCACTTTAGGAAAAGCAGAATTTACCTGGCAAGTACATATAAAGGGTGATTTCAGCAATACCCTTTTATTTCCATCAAAGGATTCTTTGGTGATACTTGAAGTAAACAAGTTTCTAAAGTAAGTTTAAAATATGTGTTGAATGGTGAAAAGCAGATTTGCAAGAAACTTTGCAAAGGCATCTCCTGTAGAGGTAGGTACAACTGAGAAGTGCCAGCAAGGTCACGGAAGTTTTCATGGGAAGAAGAGTGCAGTGTTTGTTTCTACCCTTCTCCTTTTCCTTATCAGCATCTCACAGTAGACCAGTGGGACTTTTTATTGTTGCTGGGTTTCTTTCACAAAAGTATCAATGACATCTCATTTGTTTTTTAATCCTTTAGCCTTGAGATAAAATGACCAGGTGAAAACAAATGAACAAACCAATTCTCTGTGGGTGCCAGACCTTCTGAAGAGTTTGGAAAGGCAGAGTTCTGGGAGGTTCTGCCTAGGAAGTGGGTAGCTTGGCTGTTGGGACAGTAGCTTGGAGAAGATGCCGGGAAGGGGCTGAAGTGCCCCCTGAGGCTGACTTTTCCAGGGCGTTATTGTGAGGGAAACAAGCTCCAAGCCTTCCCACACAGCAATGAGGCTTTTAAAACTTAATTTTTTCACCTCATATTTACAATTTCTGGTGCTTTGAGTTCCTTTGTGTGTCTCAAATTTTCTCATTTTTTAAAAAACTGCTGAACTTTTTTGAATTTATTTATTTAGTTATTTACTTAAATTGGGAGGTGGGGAGATGGCTCAGCGGTTGAGAGCACTCAGTGCTCTTGTAGAGGATCTGTTTTCCATTTCCATACTTACATGATGGCTCACGACCACCTGTAACTCCAGTTCTAGGATATCTGATGCTCTCTTCTGGCCTCTGAGTGCTCCTGTATGCATGTGGTACACATAAGATCTCTCACACATACGTATAAAAAATAATAAATAAATATTTAAATCAGCATGTATTTATTGTACCTAGTACTAGGCTTCATAAGAACCTTTTTATACAAGTTAGAACTTCTCAGTTGTTAATTAATTCACAGGTTTAGCAGGATTGGGCTCCTTGTGGCTGAGTTTGGGGAGCTTTTATGAAATCCTAGACCACTCTTATTACTAGATGAAGATTTGGTTTGATCCTAGGTAGCCTAAAATGCTTCCTGTCCCTTTTCCCGCTCCCTCTTGCTGTTTGCTGGTTAATCATCCTCATTTCATGGTGACCTCAAATCTCCAATTGGATGCATGTGAAATTAGTGAGGATTCTGTTCCCAGAGGCCAGTGTATGGACTAAAGCAGCCGGGACCCCATAGGACACCAAATCCTTCTGTAGAGAAAGTTGGCAGTCTTCCTGCGGTGCTCAGCAATCTTAGACCACACAACCAAATCTCAGAGGAGGAAAGTTAGGAGGAGCTGACCATACTGTGTGGGAATTTCTTCTGCTCCTGACTGGAAGAGTTAATTGAAGCTCGCTTTTTAAAAAAAGTTTTTAATTGAATTTTTATCTATTTCATACAGAACATTTTAATAATCTTTATACCCCCTTCCCCATTGGCCCACTCCCATAGCCCTCCCCCTAGAATTCATACAGTCTGTCACTTGTGATAAGGTCTATCATGTCAAATTTGTGTCCCCAGATGTCCCTCAGTGCAAGTTCATCCACTGGGATCTAGTCAGCCTATCTAGAGTCCCTCCTTTAAGAAGATCAGCTCTTTCTTACTCAGCAATAGTCAGCTGTCAATAATTCTTCGACTAAGATTGGGGCCTGCTGTCCATTTCCAGTTCTGTGGACCCATTGTGACTCTGAGGTTTTAATTTGTAAGTTTTGGTTAATCAGCCCCTCCTTCTCCCAACTTCCATGTCCATAAGTTTCTGACTTTGGCTGTTATTTTCTTTTAAAACTTAGATTCAATATTTTTTAATGCATCTTCTTAATTTTGAAGAAAAATCCAAAGATCTAAGCCTTTCAAAACTTGTGACTTCTGTCTTCTGGAAGATTATTTTTTTCTTTTACCTTTATGATGTTCTGTCCCATAATGAGATAACTTTAGTTTTGTCAGCGTGACACATCTGGGAAGAGGAAACCTCAACTGGGGAATTACCTCTATCAGACTGGCTTTGGGTATGTCTGTGAGGCATTTTCTTGGTTGTTGAGTGGTCGCAGCCCACTGTGGGTGATGCCCTGGGCAGGTGGTCCTGGGTTGGATAAGAAAGTAGGTTGAGCACAGGCCAGAGGAACAAGCCAGCAAGCAGCATTCCTCTGTGCTCTGTGCTTCAGTTCCTGACTCCATGTTCCTGCCTCAGTTTCCCTGGATAATGGATTATGAGCTCTAAGACAAATAAACTCTTTCCTCCCCAAGTTGGTTTGGGTCAGTATTTTATCACAGCAATAGAACGCTAACTGGGACACATCTGATTCTTATAAAGTGATCCAGAAAAAAAGTTGTAAGTCACCAACTTTGTTTTACTTATTTTGAACTATGAAAAATTAATCATTGTGTGTTATCTTTTCTGTTATTTGCCATATGTGATTGAGTGATGAGAAATTCCTTTTTTACCTTCTTAGCTTCATTGATGGCTCCTAAGCCAGGAGATCACATTTAAAGGCAGCATGACTAGTCTGGTACAGTTCTGAGGCATGAACACCAAACATCATAGTCTGATTTCTGTGCCTATAAACCATATAGCAGTTTATGAAATTTTTATAACTTCTGGGTAACTATAAAGAAAGTTTATTCTGCTTATGGTTCTGGGGTTAAGTTGAAAGGGCCACATCTAGGAAAGAACTTCCTGCAGAGTCCCAAGGCTGCATAGGGCACCATGGTGGTGGGGCGTCACTGTATCACTTGGGAAATGATACCCCTAAGGAGCTGTTTTGGAAGCTCATGGCAGGAGTGTGGCAGGAATTCCAGGAAATCAGGTATCAGATGTGAGCCTGCTAGAGTAGGTTGGTGGTGAGATGATGTATGATGCTGGCATGAATTGAATATATGTTTATGGGAATGGAAAAATAAAATGGATACAGACTATATAGAACACACACACACTCTGTTTCTGTCTCTGTCTCTCTCTCTGTGTCTCTTTCTCTCTCTCTCCTCTGTGTGTGTGTATGTGTGTTGAAAGATGAGAGATGTATCATAGAGTTAGGGAGCTCTGTGGAACTTGGTGACCTCCAAGGCATTGGCTGTAAGGTGTTGGCCGAATCAGCCTTTCTCCCTGAGATCCTTGTCTGCTACAAGTTATTGGCTGCTGATTTTTCAGCAAAATTCCTTATTCCTTGCTGTTTTGTCATGGAAGATACATCTTATTATTTTCAAAGACAAATCAAATAGACCCTTGCTTGTTACTTGTGACTCCCTGTAGGCTGGTTTTCAAAAAAGGAAGATTATCTACCTATGAACTTTCCTGCCTACCTACCTATATGCCTGTCTACCCACATATTGCATATCTAGCCACTCATCTGCACACACATATCTTTAACAGTTTTATGAAGTCTAGACTCAGGGTTTTCTCAGCTGAGTGGGTAGTGATTCTACTAATTGAAAACACAATATAGGCAGACAAGGGAAATGAGTTTAAACATATTTGATTTGAAGGATCTTTGGAATATCCAAAGAACATTTCCAATAGATTAATTAAGTATGAAAAAAATGAAGTTTAGGAGAGAGGCTTGGACTGGACCTGAGGATTTTCAGGTCAGTGGCATATATAAATGGCTAATAAGTCCATGAACACAGGAGGAAAACACCCAGGGAGATTATTTAGGACAAGGGAGATAAAAAGAGAAGTCTGTACCCCTAGTTGAACAAAGGAATTCCAGGGGTCACTAAGGAAAGTTCAGACAGACAGGCCAAGAAAGGGGGCAGTTTCAAGAAACGAATGGTCAGTAGAGTCAGACAGCCTCAGAGAGGGCATCTCAGCTTGGAGCCAGAATCTGTCCTGGGTCTCTAAACTAGGAGGTCACTGATAAGAGCAGTTTATGTGAAGCCAGATTCTGTGGTGTCTAGTAAGGAATGAGTGGCTGCATGTAACAGAAAACCCAACTCCAGAGTTCCTGACCTGAGTCCTCATGAATCACACAACCCAGAGGTGGGAGGCTAGCAGTGTCTGTTCTAGAACTTAATGATACCAGAGTCTTCATCCTTACAGCCCTTGATACATTTTTCTCATGGTCTCAGAGCTGGCTGCCTGCAGCCTTAGATATTTCATGTTCAAGATTGGAAAATAAGGAAGAAGGACACCTTGATGTTAAGACATTAAAAGCTTTCTAAAAACCCCCACCTCAGCTGATTTCCACTTGGGTCTCATTAACTGTACTGAAGCATGTGGCTACTTAGAGTTGGAAGGGAGGCTAAGGAATTGGGGTCTTCCAGCATAGTGACCCATTGCCTGTGCTGGAACAAAAATCTGTCAGCAAGGTAGAAGACAGTCATTATCCAGTGGGCAGCTAACAGGAGTTGGGTTGCATGGGTTGAAAAGTGAATGGGAAGTAAGAAAATGGTGAGCAGACTCTTGGTCTTCTTGGGAGGCAGTTTCGGTAAGTATGTACTGGAGAAGGAGGTAGCCAGGAGAATGTGGGGAAATCACAGGAGTTATCCTCCAGAATATGAGGGGCTTGAGTTGTGTCAGGGTTGATCTGAGTGGGATGTTGGAGAATCTGCACTTGAGTGATGCACACAGACATGGAGTAGACGAGGCTGTGCAAAGTGGCAGGACATTACGGATGCAGGAGTCTTTTCAGGCAAATTGGTTATATGAAAGAACACATGCAGAGGTTAAAGATCTGGGAATTTATTGCCCCCCAAAATGATTCCTGTTCAGTATAATGTGTTTCCACTTTGAGGAGTATTACATCATATAGTATAGATCTCGTTTACTCAGTAGCATAATTCGTGTAATTATCACAATTTTTCATGATCATCACAGTTTGAACATGGACTTGAAGTTCATCTCCCTTCCTCAGCTGGGGCTGGCCTCAGGCAGGCCTTTGCCATTGAGAGAGTATGTGGTTCTCTTAAGAGTCTCCTGTCCCAGAGCTTCTCACTGTCTGGGTTGGGGGAGGGATGGGGGAAGGGAAAGCGACAGGGAAGCTTGGACTGTTTGGTGCCGTGCAAGACGGTCTTGATCTGCCTGGTTCTGGGCAGGTGTTTAGAGCTGACTTCCACACTGGAGTCTCATTTCCCTGCTGAGTCAATTATCTTCCCTCTGGCTAGTATTTAGGATGTATTTCAGTTTTTCTGGAAGCACTGACCTCTTTTGGGATCTTTTTTGGGAGGATCTCCTTAATACTTTGGGACCCACTTCTGGTCCCAGCTATACCTTCCTTCTTCCTAGATCTTAGGGCTACAGCAGTCTTCCTCCCTCCCTCTCTTCCTGGTTTGTCTTTCTGTGTCTATGTATGAATTACTTTTCTGTTGCTGTGATAAAACACTATGAGCAAGACAGCTTATAGAAGGAAGAGTATACTTGGCTTATGGTTCCAGAGGAATTAAGAGTCCATCAAGGCTGGGAGGCATGGCAGCAGAGGTGGCCAGCGCAGAAAGCTGAGCATCTTCAGGCAGCACAGGAAGGGGAAAGAGACTGGTAGTGGGAATGAGCCTGGTGAACTCTCAAAGCCCACCCCCAGTGATGTACTTCCTCCAAGAAGACCACACCTCCTAAAGGTTCCATGACCCTCCCCAAACCAAAAGGAACTGGGAGTGGGGGCAGAACACCTTGATGAGCCTATGGGGAATTCTCATTCAAACCACCACCACTATATATATATATATATATGTATATGTATATATGTATATATATCCATATATATAACCATATATATATTTATATGTAGAAAAAAAAATTGGTCCATAGAACTTTTTTTAAACTTGCAGATCCACTTAGGTTTAATGCAGGACAAGCAAAATGATCTAGAAAATAAAGCCCACTGAACTTCATAAAGAAGAAATTTTTTCAAGAAAAATTAGTTCCAAGTCCTAAAAACAAAAGATTCAGAAAAATAGCTAACTACAGATCTTTCCCTCAGACTTATTCAACTCAGCAACATTAAATACTAGGAAACAATAGAATTTGTACTGTCTTCAGAGTCAGGAGGAGGGATTATAGTCACCCACTCAAATACCACACTTTGCTTGGTGTATGGAGGACACTAATATTTTTTGGCTATTGTTGTTAATTAACCAAATACTAAAATGCAGTCTCTTCTCTGGGCATGCTTGTAGATAAATTTGTAAATTACTGTCACTTAAAAAATTATTTTTGTGTATGAGTGCTTTGCCTACATTTCTGTAAGTGCACCCTTATGTGCAATGCCTGAGGAGGCCAGAAGAGGGCATCAGATTCCTTAGAATGGAGATACAGATGATTCTTAGCCAGTGTATTGGGTGCTGGGAACTGAATTTGGGTCCTCTGCAAGAGCAGCCAGTGCTTTTGACCACCAAGCTATCTCTCCAGCTCTTAACCACTGAGCCATCTCCCTAACCTCAATTTACTGTTGTTTTTGTTAAAGAAATATATGTACTTAAAAAGATAAATAAATGGTGAGCATGGTGACTCATGCTTGTAATCCCAGCACTCAGTAAGCAGAGGCAGGACAGATGTGAGTTTGAGGTCAGGATAGTGAGTCTCAGGCTAACCAAAACTCTTAGAAAGACACTGTCTCAAAAAGCAAAATAAACAGAAAACAAGCCAAAAAATAAAAATAAGAAAAACAGAATTGTCTGACTATGTCAGAGAGGAAACAGAAGAATCTTACTTCTTAAGTCTTATAACTTAAGTCAATATTAATATTTTACATTTTGTAGTTTTCAATGTTTTCTTAATTTTATAAAATACCACACATGTTAAAATAGAGCTATCCTAGGTCAAAGACTGGTTATATGCATTTTTATTTAAAATAAAGGTTCCTGCTCATTCATTAAAAAACAACAAATAGGCATACTATCTGTGTTAGAACTGTCTTAGACCGATATTTACTGTGAGCACAAGACTCAGCTTTCTCGCTCCCTGTAAAGGTGATGGAATTTTCCCAGGTTGAATGGATGGCTCAAGGAGAATGAAATATCTTTTTCTAGGCAAATTATTTCATGTGGTTCCAAACTCACTTGTATCACTTTATCCTCTGATATGGTCAATTCACCTAAAGAAATCAATCTTGGTCTACACAGGTGAGTGAAAGGGTATATAACACAAAATTCTGTGATGGCAGAAGGAAAGAAGGAAGGAGGGAAGGAAGGAAAGAAAGGGAGGGAGGGAGAAAGGAAAGGAAGGAAGGGAGGAAGGAAGGAAGGAAGGGAAGGGAGGGAGGGAGGGAGGAAAGGAAGGAAAGGAAGGAAGGAAGGAAGGAAGGAAGGAAGGAAGGAAGGAAGGAAGGAAGGAGAAAGAAAATAATTCCCTCTGAAATCCTTGAGTTCCCAGTAGCCTTGTCTGTGGTCTATCCTCATGCACAAATAGGTTCCCAGAACCCAGAGTGCCAGAAAGTGACCTTCACACACTTCCCACCACTCTGCCTTAACTATGCGGGATTCAGAAAACCTTGGAAACCCATTCCTTGCTCTGCAAAGAATCAAACACAAAACACCAGTTAGAAAATTAGCATCACACTTTTACAAAGGTCAGATTCACAGAGAGCTGTAACCATGATTTTGGCTTGGGTATGTGTTGGCAAGCCTTTAAAGGACCATGAAGAGATTTATGGGACAGATATCAAATCACCCCTCAGCCATAATTGAAAACCTCCAAAGATGCAAGTGGATGGAGAAAGTATCAGTGCTGGGAACTGGAGAAAGGCATTACCTAACTCAGAGGACCTGGGCCAAGCACCTATGGGTACTTTCTGAGAAAAAGATATGGCAAAGGGAGAAGAGTTCCTCCAGACCTGTGTCATAGCCTTAGATTTCTAGGTGTGAGAGCCTTGAGAAGCTGGCCTCAGTGGGTCCATAAGCTAGAATCAGCTCCTGCAGAGCCCACACCAGACCCTGGGACAATCTTTGTTGATAACTTAGGCAATGCATCAGGTGTTGGGTGGTCCTGAGCAGCCTCAGCTACCAGGGGCTGGAAGCAGACTTCTTTCTACTTATCTCTATTCTGGGATATTTCCTTTAATCTGTCTTCCTAATAAGTAATTCTGATTTCGGCTTTGTCCATTTTGAGTTCACTTTTTCTAAAATGGAGTCTCTCCCTCTTCTGGTTGCTCCTTTTTCGTAGTAGTCTTTTCTCATTTTATACGTGCAGTATCTTTTAAACATTTTGTTTCTGTGTACCAATGAATACTTTTAAAAGCCCTCTCCCCGTCACGCCCAGACTATCTCTGTCGCCTTTGGATCATTCTAAAACTTCTTTTGGACACCTTTTCTCCTGTTCCTGGTTTTCTTCAGATTTCTATGATTCCTGATTGCTGTTAGAATAAAGGCTAGGTTGAGAACTATAAGGGATGACGTAGGTGCTGTCTGTTTTCCTATCAGTGTCCCCTTCTTCCTGGAAAGACTGAGTCCAAACTGGGCATGGTGATCAGTGGGCTGAATCAGTGGCTGCAAAGAATGGTTTTTCTCTGGGAATGCAGCCAAGGCTTTGCTCTTGGGCAGGGCTGCCCTTCTTTCTCCTCCTGTCTGTTGGGGTGTTCAGAAAGATCTCTAGCTTCTCTCTGATCCTGACACTACTCACTACTCATGAGAGTAGTCCACCTCTGAGCATGGGTGCAGGCTCCAGTCCAGGGATAAATGCTCCTGGTTTTTGTTGCTCAGTGGATATGTTAGTGTCTGTTATTTAATTAGGTTTAGCTTGAGATGCTTTTCTAAGTATGTCCCATACATTAAGCCTTATGAAGCAAGAACTATTATCACCCACATTTTGCACATAAGGAATCCAAGGTACAGAGTGCTTCATTAATTTCCCCAGAGTTCCTTCTCTAGTTAGCAGTGGAGCAGGGATTAGAACCAAGATGTAGCTGCAGAAGTTTCCTTTGGGTATAATGATGTGACAAAAGAGTGGAAGGGCATCATTGGTTCTTCTTGCTTTCCAGTTATTTGTTCATTTATGCATTTATTTGTGTGTGTGTGTGTGTGTGTGTGTGTGTGTGTTCACATGTGTGTGGGCACGCACGTGCTATGGCATGCTTGTGAGAGAACAACCCCAGTGTCGGTCACCTGTTTTCACCTTCCATCTCCAAGTTGTAGTGTGCCGGGATTACAGACTCTTGCCCTGCATCAGGCTTTTCCTTGGGTTCTAGAGATCTGAACTCAAGTTATCAGGCTTGTACAACAAGTGCTTTGTCCACCACGCCATCTCTTTAGCTTCTTTATCCATTTTAAAGTGAAGTCCTCTGATAGTTCCGCAGGGCTGGCTTCCTGTGCTTTTTATGCTTCTGTAATTTAGTCCTGGTCTCCTTGGGATAAATTTTTACCACTTGTATATTGGTTACCTAGTCTCTCTCTGATCTCATTTATTCCTTGTCTTGTAGGAGTTTCACGTTTATAATTTTTTCTGGTTTCCAGCCCTGCTTATCGGCTTGTGTTATGACTCTCTCTCTACACTTAGAAGTTTATTTAAAGATACGTGGTAGCAAGGAGGAGAAGCACGCAAGTGTGCCTCCATCTTGTTTCAGCATTGCAGCGCTCATTGTATGCACTTTATTTTCTCCTCCTGGTAGGGTTGCCTGTCATGCTGTGCTCATCATTAAACTCTGAGCAGCGTTAGCAGCTCAGGGCACACAGTCACAATATGACAGCCCCTGAGATTTTCTTTTTCTCCAGTAGCAATTAGACTCCTTATGGTGCAGTTGTGATTCTGCTGATCAGCAGACACGAGCATCCTATCTGCTGTTCAGACAGGAGGAAGAAGTTTTTGCTTGCTTTATTTTCTTCTTCTAGACAAATCAGAATAAATACAGTATAGGAAATTATAGACTATTGAATGCAGGATTAATGGGAGGGATAGACAAGCATATTTATTGAGCTAAATAATGCACGAAGGGAGTGACAAATATATATATATCTTGATGTGTTTGGGCAAGTATTCATCCATGTAAACATTTCAGTACAACTATTGGGGGCTGGAGAGATGGCTTCATTGGAAAGCATTTTCTACAAAAGCAGGAGGACCTGAGTTCAGATCCCTAGCACCCACATAACACCTCACCATGGTGGCACATGCCTGTCATCCCAGTGCTGGGGAGCTAACCGAACTGGCCAACTCACCTAACTGAATTGGTGGGCTCTACGTTCAGAACCAGTCCCAGAATATGAGATGGAAACTGATTGGGGAAGACACCCAACATTGACCTTTGGCCTCCACATGCATGTGCACCTGTACACGTGTGTACACACATGAGCAGATACATCACACACACACACACACACACACACACACACACACACACACAAAGGTACAGGTATTGCCAGTACCCCAGTAGATCTCGTATTGCCATAACTTAAAGATAAACAATTGCACTAAAATTTTAGTACATCCTACTATAAATTATTAGAATCACACACCATGAGCATCTTTGATTTAATGCTTTGCCTTCAGACTGATCATGTTGCATGTAGTATGGTGCTTTTAAATTTCTATATCATGTTGTATTGCAGAAAAGCAACAATTCATTCATTCATTAATTTTATTGCAATGGACATTTGAGTTAGCTGTAAGTTAGTTTGAATAATGTCATTTGTACATGAATTTTGGTGTGCAATGTAGGCATTTCTGCTGGGTGAGTACCTGAGAAGGAAATTGCCAAGTCATAGGACATAGGTGTTTATATCTTCAGTTTAATGATGCTACCAAACTATTTCCAAAGTAGTCATGACAGTGTGTTCTCTTACTCATAGTGTGTATTCGAATATACCGGTTACTCCCTTAATCCCTGGAAACACATGTACTGATGTTCATGTTTTAAAATAATTTTGGCCATTCTGGTAGCAATGTGGTGGCATCTCATCATGGTGTGATTTATATTTCCTTGATAATAATAAAGTTTAAAATATTTTCATATGCTTGTTAGCTCTTTGGTTACCATCTTAGTGTGTCTGGGCCATTATAGCAAAAATGCCTTCAGCTATGTTGCTTAAACAGTCTATTCCTCATAGATCTGTGGACTGTGGAGTTCATAGCCAAGGCAGACTCAGTGTCTGGTGAGGGACTGTTGCTAGTTACTTTTCTGTTGCTGTGATGAAACACCATGACCAAGGTAACTTATACAAGGACTCTAAAGGAATTAGAGTCCATTATGGTGGGGAGGCATGGAAGAAGACAGCCAGAGCAGAAAGTTGAGTACTCACATCTTCAAGCAGGAGAAAGAGAGGAGACAGAGAGAGAGAGAGAGAGAGAGAGAGAGAGAGAGAGAGAAGAGAGATGAGTACACACATATACAAGCACAAGAGAGAGAGAAGACAGAGAGAGAGAGAGAGAGAGAGAGAGAGAGAGAGAGAGAGAAGAGGGAGGAGAGAGGAGAGAGAGAGGAAGTGGGACATGGCTTTGAACTCTCAAAGCCTCCCCCCTCCCACTTGCTTCCTCCAGCATGGCCACACCTCTTAAAGGCTCCATGGTCCTCCCTAAACAGTGCTACCAACGGGGGACCAAGTGATTAAATACTTGGAGCCTATGGGGGACATTCATTCATATCAGCACAGCCTTGCCTTGTTGAATGATCAGCTCTCTCTGTGCTCCTATGACAGAAGAGGCAAGACAGTTCCCCATGATCTCCCTTATAAGGACGCTATTCCCATTCGAAAGAATGTGATCATTACCTACTCACCTCTCAAATATCTCGCTTCCTAATATGATCACATTGGATGTTAGAATTTCAGTATATGAATTTTGAGTAGACAGGCATACCTCATTTATCAGACCTCTCTCTCTCTCTCTCTCTCTCTCTCTCTCTCTCATTCTGGCTGGCCTGGAACTCCACCTGCCTCTGCCTCCTGAGTGCTGCGATTATAGGCATGAGTCATCACATCTTCCTGATATTTTGATTGCTGTGGCATTGCAAAAATCTTTGTCTACATCTTTAGCCTTTTAGCACTGTCTTTGTGATGTTTTCGCAATCTCTCACCTTGTGTATCAGGAAGCAATTGTTAAAAGCACTGAGAAAATCTAATGTAGCCTGTCAGGTTCACACCTTTATGTTTTTCTTTTTCCCGGAAATCTGGTCTCTTAGATCCCGGTTTCCTTGGTTACAGTGTGCTCTGGTTTTCCCTCCCTCAGTGGAGTGAGATAGCTATGTGTTCCAGCAAGGAGCTCTCTTCTCCCACTTTCTATCCTGTATTTCAAGACAGAAAATTACCCCAAACTTAGAAGCCCCTGAGGCTGGCTGACTCCTTCGTGCAGTTTATTTCCTTCTGATTTTGGCCCCACGATGTGACTGCCTTGACTGCTCCAAGGCCTCTAGAGAATGTTTTAAAATTTAGAAATTTGAAGAGCTCACTCACACCCTTCACTCATCTTCCCTGCTCTTGACAAGGTGAGTTTTGCCATGTTTTCTGAGTTGATAAAAACAGAGCATACAGCTGAATGGTTGAAAGAAAACACAGAGGAACTGAGGAGCCGGTGTAAGCTGTGTGGATAGGGCTTCTCCAAAGTGTCTCCCCAGAGCATGGATCCTTGGAGATTTGTCTTCATGTTAGACATCAAACATGGTCAAGTTCATCCAGCACACACCCCTTGGAAATCCGTAAGTGCCCATTAGCATTTTAAAGCCTCTGAAAGTGTTTTTGTAAAGAAATCTACTTGAGTTCTGTTTCTCCTGTCTTTCTAAGTTTACATGGCCAAGAGCTATTCCCTACTCCCATGGAGCTCCTGTTCCATGGCACACACTGGAAAATGACTGTGATTTCTAAAATCCCTGAGTATAAACTCTGTTTTTTATGCATTTTTTCTGAGATTCTGGCTTTATTACTATTTAATTTGCTTTATAAAAGGAAAGAAGATGGGGCTGGAGAGATGGCTCAGCGGTTAAGAGCACAGGCTGCTCTTGCAGAGGACCTGGGTTTGGTTCCCAGCATCCACATGATGGCTAACAGCTGTCAGTAATTCCAGTTCCAAGGAATCTGATACCCTCTTCTGCCCTCTGAGGGCATTGCATGACACAGGTGTACTTAAATACATGCTGCAATACACTCACAAATGTAAAATAAAAATAATAAATGAAATATTTTAAAAAGCAAATAAAATGGAGAAGTCCAGGTTTCTTTGAAAACACAAGAAGGGCAGCCAAGGCTGTGATAACATTTCCTGGTACAATCCTGCTGCTTACAGACGGAGGCTCGCACACACCAGCTTGTCACTGCTCTGTTGTGGTTTTTGTAAATGGCTTTTGTTTTGCTATTATTGATATGACTAGAGCTGCCAAGTAGTAGATAGACAGGGGCTTTATCTGATGATGGCCCAGGGCCTCCTGAGGCTGAGTTGATTGGCAGCATAAATCCTCTTTTCCACTGGGGATAGCTAAGATGGACTGCACATTCTATTTCAAGTTTACAGTGTTTGTCTAGTGAATCTAAAGTCAGATGCACAATTTGCGATGGGGAAATTAAAAAGATGGAAGTTTGACGCTGTCCTTCACCAGGTCTCTACATACAATGCAGTTCCTTGTCATCTCTTCTAAGATAACCCTGCTCCTCTCCTACCCAACTCCTGGTTCTTCTCCAAGGGTCCTTACCCTATGATCCATCTGAATTTCAGATCTATTGCTCCACCTACTTGCTCGAACTCTCTGCCCCCCACGGATTCTGAGCTGCTCTGCTCTGCCAGTGTCTGTCTGACCTTCTCCTTTGGGGATAGTCTTTTGTATCCGTCACCCTTTTTAAAGTGCTGCTTCCTTCCTAGGTATATTAGTGTCATTTTTTGTTGTTTTTGCTTTTGCTTTTTTTGAGACAGGGTCTCCCTGTAGCCCCAGCTGGTCTGGGACTCACTATGTAGACCAGTATGGCCTCGGTCGAGGTCTGCCTTCTGTCTCGCCCCCGCCCCCCAAGTGCTAGATTTAAAGGCATGTTAATGTCCTGTTTTTGTTTGAGTTTTTCTCTGCCAGAAATACCACTTCTGGTGAACTTCATATGCCTTTCTAGGCTCTCTTCTGGAACTTTCTGGGCACTTACTCATATCATTTACTTCATTCAGTCTGGATTCTAGCAGCAAGTTCTACATCTCTCTGCTATGGAAGTGTGCTGATCACAACGTGTAGAGTAACCAGGTCTGGTTTTGGTATCTCTAACATACACATTGGCAGTCTGACAGACTCCCTGACTCTGATAATCAGATGTTTCAAAATTAGATGAATCATATTGTGTCAATTTGAAACAGTAATTTGGAGTACTGTTTTGTTGGGTTGGATTGAATGATATTATGTTGATTTGAAATATTAAGTTGGGGAAGAATCCTTTACTTTTATTGTTGACCCTATTGTACTTGTACTAAAAACAGACAAGGACAAAATAAACCACCCCAAACTCCCAACTAAATAGCCATATTCTTATGATACTGATTGATTTGTGACCTGGTCATGGTCAATTTTTTGTCATGTTCTATCTGTGCTGTCAAAGAGTACACATTTTCTTATTTGTTGGCTGCAGAGAGACATATATATCTGTACATATTTGATCACCATTATTGTGGCTGTTCAAGTCAAGTATCTTTTTCAAAGTCATATTTGATATAGTTGTTTTCTGACAGTTATATTTACTCTCCCACAATTGTGATTTTGTCACTTTTGTCAAAAATGCAGGAACTTATGTTGTTGGTAGGTATGATGTCATAATTTTATGGATTGCTTCTTTTATTATCAGTCTGAGTTTCTCAGGCAGTGCTTTGCTTGGGTAAATATTTTCTCTCTGATTTTATTTATTTATTTATTTATTTATTTATTTATTTATTTATTTATTGGTGTTGTTGAGACAGGTTCTCCCTGTAGCCCCAGCTGGCCTGGAACTCACTATGTAGACCAGGCTGGCCTTGAACCCACAGAGATCTGCCTGCCTCTGCCTCCCAAGTGCTGGGACTAAAGGCGTGTACCACCATGCCCAACTTCTTCTCTGATTTTTTTGTAAGCTTTATTTTGGTTAGTATTTTACTACCATGTATATATTTATCTATTTCTTTTTAATGTTTCCATATGTTTTTTAGAAATTTCATGTAGTTGTACTTTAAAAGTCTAGCCTATGGGGCTGGGATGTATGTAGCTCAGTAGTAGAGTTCTCACTTGGCATTCACAAGGTTGTGAGCTCAGTTTCCAGCACCACTAGTACAGCAACAAAAGTTCACTTTATTAACTGATCCTTTAATTTTGGGCTTAATTCGTTTACAGAATGATTATAGGTCTTATTGGACTTATTGTAAGGATCTTATTTTGTGGTTTCTATTTACCATTCCTTATTTTCCATTTGAATGTTTTCTCTTGATTCCTTTGGGTTGTTACATATGTTTTTCACTCGTGTGCTAGTAAGGACATTGTATCATAACATACATCTCACTGTATTCATCTTATAGTTTTGTGCTTTTGGTAGTTCCTATTAATTATGTAACAAAACACTTCCTATACTTTATTTTAACATTGTCTAAAGTTAGGCCCTTTCTCACCTGCTGAACACAGACTGCTCAAAATACCCTCTGGCTACTTTCCCTTTCCTTATCTTATTGCTTAAGGATTCCCTTTTGCATTTATATGAACTCATACAACTAGATTTTGCTTGTTTTCAGTCCATCATTCAATTTACCACAATAGTTTATCAATTTTCTCACCTTGTTTGCTGTGCCCATACTCAACCTGTTGATCCAATTTTTATTTCCTTGAAACAGTACTCTAGCCTTCCTTTTTATTAGACTGTGGTGGCCTGGATATGCCTTGTCTTTGTTCTCTTTCTTAACATTATAAAGAGCTATGAAGTTCTAGGTTTGTTTTTTTTTTCCTGAGTTTTTGAAGTCAGCCCACTTTGGAAATTTTTAGTTTTGAGATCTCGATATGTCTAGATGCAATTAATATTCCTCTTTCTCAGTAACTTGAGTTTATTTCCAAATTGTGGACTCATATCTTTGTGTAATGATTAGGAAAAAAATCTCTCTATTCTTAAAATATCGATTCTCTTTCATTGTTTTTTTTTTCTTTTTTTAAAGTGCCGTTCAGATATATCTTGGAGCCTTGCATGTATACTCTGTCTTGTTAACTCATATTTCATCAGAAAAAGGTGGGTTTTTTTCATGGTTGTTCTTTGGATAAGTCTCTTAAGAATATGTTCTAGTTTATAGGTTCTGTCCTGACTGTGCCCAAGCTGCAGCTTATCCCATTTATTGAGATTTTATTTTCATGGCCAGACTTTTTGTTGTTGTTGCTCATAAGACTTCTAATTTTTAAAATATCTTGAAAGTTTGTCATTTTGTGTAATTTTTGGTCTTTGTTATTAGAAATTTTCCTTCCATTTTGATGATAGCCTAAACATACATCAGAGATTTTGCTAGGAATGCATTCATGTTGTATTGTGCAGTCCTCTTGGCTCTTTTTCTTGGTGTAATACTTTATTCATGTGTCTTAGAATTCAGATCTCGGATAAACTTTAATGTTGGGGAGTTTCTTTTTCTCTTTCAACCCCTCTGTACTCTCACTTCTCCTGGCATCTCAAGATCCTAATACAGAATGGTGTTTTTTTTTTTTTTCCTGTGGTTATGCTGTGAGTATCTAAACCACAGAGCTGGGGATGACTGAACTCCTTCTCTGTTCCCCAGGCTCCCTGGGCTGTAGATCACCAGACACAACAGCATCAGATACTGGTCTGCCTCTGGATTTCCTTTGAAGCCTCATTTTCTTTCCTATCCCTGGGCTGGGTGCAGACCTTGAGTCCAAGAAGCTTACCTTGTAGCACAGAGTCCTGGCTGCTGTTGCCTTCTGTGTGCAAACAAGATGTTCAGCAGGCCCGGGCTTCACCATGCAGTGTTTCAGGTTTTTTTTTTTCAGGTCCACAAAAGGGTATTCTAATTCTAAGCATCACTTGTCTTTTTAATTTTCTTTTTTGATATTTAATGTATTTATTCAGAACATAGGGAGTACATCCAGTTTGAATTTATATAGTATCTTGACTAAAAGTAAAGCCTGCTTAGAGTATTTATATTTAGCTTTTGCTACAGTATATCTCTGCAGTGTAGCCAGGTCACTTATAGGGGACTTTCCTGTCATTTGCATGTTTATATCCAGACACTTTTCATGGTGCTCTGCACACAATAGCTAAGTCAGAGCACACTGCTCTTGAGTGGTAAAGTATCGGATATGGTCAAGTGGACTAAATAATGTCATGTATGTATTCCTACCTAATGTCCCCAAACAGCTAAAGCACTAGGCACTCAGTGTTAGGGTCCGTGACTCGGTGGGTCTCTTCAGGAGAAGAAATGCACGAGTGTGGAGATGCAAAAATCAAGCAGAGTTTTATTAAACCAGCTAGCTGGGGTCAACCGTCCTTCCAAGACACACAGGCCTGGTTGGAGCAATCGACCCAGAGGCAACTTCAGGTAAAGATTATATAGGTTCCCATAACCGTTACACAAAAGCCCGTGCTTATACAACCAATAGTTTCAAAGCAAGCATTTCACAAACCAATAACTTTAAAACAAGAAAAATGTTACAACTCCCTTCAGGTGTCTCAATCGGGGAAGGGTGGGTGGTATGTGCCTGGCATAACCCTTCCCTGTTATCTTGTGTAAGCAGACATGTCTACGTGACACGACACAGATCAGACAGGTCAGGCTCTGGGGGCTGCAGCACTTGCCCCTATCTCCAGATGCCTGTGTCTCCAGTTGAGCTAATTGGTTACAAGCAGTAAACTCAGACAAGCAGTAAATTCAAACAAGCAGTAAAATTTCTCTTTCCCAAACATAGAGTTTGGTCTGAGAGGTCAGTCCAGAGGTCTGGGGTGCCGAGACAGGAAATGTGCCAGTCCCCGTACTAGGAGGAGAGACGGGGCGGGGGAGCTGGGAGGGGTTATGCAGGGACCAATTGTGACCAATAGCAGTAGGATGATTAGAGGTCCTGTGACAGCCGAGAGGAGGGTTGTTAACCAAGGAGATTGGTTGAACCAAGATTTAAACCATCCTTGACTGGTCTCTTGTTCTAATTTTCTTTTCTCCAACCCTTCTCTTATTTTGGCCATGTTGTCCTTTATTAGCCCTGAATGGTCCATATAAAAACAACATTCCTCTTTCAGGGCAATGCATAGTCCTCCTTGCTGCAAGAACAAGAGGTCTAACCCTCTTCGGTTTTTTAAAGTCACTTCTGCTAGCGATCCAATAGAGTCCTGAAGCTTACTTATGGACTCTTCTATTCTCTGAAGATCCAGGTCTAAGCTAGTGTGTAAAGCGTTGTATTGATCTCGCCCCTGTATTAATGCAGTGGTCCCTGTGCCCACCCCCGCAGCAACACCTGTACTGACTAAAGTCGCAAGGGTTAAGGCTATAACTGCAGGAGTTCTCTTAGAACCCAGCGAGGGAGAGAGGGAGGGTGCGTATGATAGTAAGAATTCCTGATCCAGATGGTAGACCAGACGAGGTAGACCAGAGAAGAAGAGTAAGAACACAAAAGCCTCCTGCATTGAGGACATTCGCGGAGACGCAAGGTGTTAGTCCTGAAGAGCACGCCCACCATGCATTGGGAGGGGGGATAATGAAGATATCAGTGATCAGTGGAC
>NW_008347814.1:829130-830839 GCF_000622305.1 Nannospalax galili
GGTCACCCAGTCTAAATTACAAATTTAGAAAGGGTCTCCTTTAATGTCTGATTCATTCTTTCTACCTGCCCAGGGCTTTGCGGGTTATATGCACAATGTAACTTCCAATCCGTCCCCAAAGCCTGGGCTAGTCCCTGTAGGATTTTACTAACAAAAGCCGGGCCGTTATCGGAACCTATAGCCTCAGGGATCCCATACCTGGGGACTATCTCCTCTATTAATTTCTTTGCCACCATCTGGCTAGTTTCATGTTTAGTTGGAAAAGCCTCTACCCATCCTGAAAAGATATCCACCATGACTAGCAAATACTTGTACCCATACTTTCCTGGCTTTACCTCGGCAAAGTCTATCTCCCAACTTCTTCCTGGGGCCCTCCCCCTCTCCTGGGTACCTGTTGGGTGGAGCCCCTTTGGGGCTGGTCTTAGCTTTGCACAGCTCTCGCATCCCCCAGTGATCTGACGTTCTGGTGGGCCTCGTTCTGGTGTGAAAATACCAACCGTGCATTCTGAAAAAGACTGAGCAACTTCTTCCAGCCTAGATGGGTGGATCTGTGTAGGTTGATGAGCATGTATTTTCCTAGTACTTCTGGTAAGATCAGTCTACCTTCCCGGTCCCTACTCCAACCTCCCTCCCCAGGCTTTTCTCCCGGAGCTTGTTTTCTTATCCACTCAAGGTCCCGTGGGGAATAGTCAGGTCTGGGAGGTAGGGTGGGTAGTACAGGTATAGGTACCTCTAGAGCTGTCAGCACAATGGGGTCTAAGAGAGCTACCCTCCTGGCCTCTGCATCAGCAAAGTTGTTACCAACAGCCTCAGGAGTCTTTCTGGACTGGTGCCCAGGCACATGTATAACTACCACTGCCCTCGGCTTTTCCACAGCTGACAACAGTCTTTGCGGCTTTTCCACAGCTGCTAACAGTCTTTGAACTTCCTGCAAGTTCTTCAGCTCCTTTCCTTCTGCGGACCAGAATCCTCTTTCCCGGTAGATGGCGCATGAACATGTACAGAGCCAAAGGCATACCTGCTATCCGTATAAATGTTGGCTCGCTTGCCTTCTGCTCTCTCCAGTGCCTCTGCGAGAGCAATAAGTTCCGCCTTCTGGGCTGAGGTGCCAGGGGGCAGGGCTGTGCTCCAAATGACTTCCCCCTCGTGAGTCACTACCACTGCTCCAGCTCTTCTGGCCCCACCCCGCACGAAGCTGCTTCCGTCTGTATACAAGTCCAGTTCACTATTTGGCAGCTGCGTGTCTCTCAGATCTGCCCATACCTGGATGATTTCAGAGAGAACGTCTCTACAGTCATGGATGGGGGTTGACAGGTCTGGGTCTGGCAGGAGAGTGGCAGGATTCAGGGTCACTGGGGCCGAGAAGGTGATTCGAGGAGAGTCCAGCAGGAGCCCTTGGTAGTGGGTGAGCCTGGCATTTGTCATCCATTTCCCTGGAGGGTGCCTGAGAATTCCCTCCACAGTATGCGGTGCTGTCACTCTTAAGTCCTGGCCAAAGGTCAGCTTGTCAGCTTCCTTTACCAGTAGGGCAATGGCTGCCAAGATGCGCAGACAAGATGGCCATCCCAAGGCCACTGGGTCCAGCCGCTTGGACAAGTAAGCCACCGGTCTCTTCCACGGGCCTAGTTGCTGGGCCAGGACTCCTTTGGCCACTCCCTTCTTTTCATCTATAAACAAAATGAAGGGCTTTTCTGGGTCTGGCAGAGACA
>NW_008347814.1:832516-837717 GCF_000622305.1 Nannospalax galili
TCTGTCTTCTTTCCTATTCTTGTCCTGCATTTCCCATTCTTCCTTCCTTAGCCTTTCCTCCCTGTCCTCTGGGGATTCCCTAGTATTAAAAACCTTTTCTGCTTGTTGCAACATCTCCCTGATTGAAATCTCTCCTAGGTCTTCCCGCTTATGAAGTTTTCTCCTAATATCAGAGGCTGCCTGGTTAATAAAAGAGAGAACCACAGCTGACCTGTGTTCTTCTGCCTCTGGGTTTATAGGGGTGTACTGCCTATAGGCATCAAATAGCCTTTCCAGATACGCGGCTGGGCTTTCGGTTTCTCCCTGAACAATTGTTTTTACCTTAGCCAGATTAGTGGGCCGCCTCGCAGCCGCTTGGAAACCAGTCATTAGAGTCTGGCGGTAGACTCGGAGATGCTCCCTACCTTCTGCCATCCCAAAATCCCAATTTGGGCATGTGAGGGGGAACGCCTCATCAATGGCGGGCTGAAGGGTAGTGGGCCTCCCATTTTCTCCGAGGACGTTCTTCCTGGCTTTATTCAGGATGCGTTCTCGCTCTTCTGTTGTGAAGAGGGTGTGAAGTAGCTGCTGGCAGTCATCCCACGTGGGACAATGGGTGTACATAATGGATTCTACCAAACCTATTAGACACTTAGGGTCTTCAGAAAAGGGAGGATTTTCAGTTCTTCAATTGTACCTTGCCGATGGTGTCCAGGGAAAGGGACCCCTGGGTCGGCCAAACTACTCCAAAGGTGGGCCATTCAGTTGAGCAGAAAGTGCCAAACTTACCCTTCCTGATGCTAGGGCCCAATTTCAAAGCCTCTTCCTTCATCTTCGAGAAGTGAGAGAGGATTAAACATTTAGGAGTGGCCTGAGTCTGGCCCATGGTGGGGGTCACAGAAGAGAGAGAGAGAGAGATGAACAGGGAGAAGTGAAGATGCCACTCTAAACAATGATGGCCAGTGGGTATGATTGTGGACGGGTGCCTGTCATTGCCCAGTTTTTCTTCTGCGGGGGACATGAATTTATCTGGGGTTTATGCCTGGGACCCCCTTATCCTTTCACAGGAGTCTTTCAGCGGTGAGCGCCCTAATGGCTCTTATTTGCTTGACCCCTGCCCGCGGGGCTTTCTCAGTGGCTGGAGAGAGGGATGGAGAGGAGAGGGAGATACAGATAAGGGGTCTTGTCTCCACCCGTGTGGGCAGTCGGGGTCTGCCAAGAGGGCTAAGAGCCTTTGGCTGACATCAGAGAGTAGCCCTGATCAGTAAACCTCAATTGCTCTTTTGCCTTTAACGGTCCCATGCGAAGCCTTTAACAGTCCCCCCTAGTAAGACAATTAGCACAACCATCAAGCACGCGCACCACATTGAATCACATTCGTGCAGACCGGTCCTTCTTTCACTCAGACACGTGCTGCACTCACCACTCTCACTTTCAGGATCCCCGAGACTTCGCGTGATTCTCCCAAATGGCGTCCACTCAGACTGCCTCAGAGTGACCAGCTCGATTTTTTCCTCCTCAGGCGCCAGATTTGATGGCAGGCTTCCTTCCTAGGGCCGAGACACTCGGACCCTAGGGCCAGGGCTGGTTACCTGGACTTTCACCTAGGTGCTGGGACTTGAACCCGGACTTCCTCACTCGGGATAACTAACCCGAGACCAGACACGAGATGGCGACTCTCGCTTTATTCTGGATTTTACAGACACAAGGGGACCCTGTCCGGAGAAAAGAAACTCTGCCTCCGTTCGTCCTTTGTTCCCCCAGAAGCCCCCCCGAATCCTGGATGAGCCCCCAAAATGTTAGGGTCTGTGACTCGGTGGGTCTCTTCAGGAGAACAAATGCACAAGTATGGAGATGCAAAAATCAAGCAGAGTTTTATTAAACCAGCTAGCTGGGGTCGACCGTCCTTCCAAGACACACAGGCCTGGTTGGAGCAATCGACCCCAAGGCAACTTCAGGTAAAGATTATATAGGTTCCCACAACCATTACACAAAAGCCCGTGCTTATACAACCAATAGTTTCAAAGCAAGCATTTCACAAACCAATAACTTTAAAACAAGAAAAATGTTACAACTCCCTTCAGGTGTCTCAATCGGGGAAGGGTGGGTGGTATGTGCCTGGTGCAACCCTTCCCTGTTATCTTGTATAAGCAGACATGCCTACGTGACATGACACAGATCAGACAGGTCAGGCTCTGGGGGCTGCAGCACTTGCCCCTATCTCTGGATGCCTGTGTCTCCAGTTGAGTTAATCAGTTACAAGCAGTAAATTCAACCAAGCAGTAAATTCCTCTTTCCCTAACATCAGGAAAAGCAAAAAGACTGGCCCCAACTCTCACCTGTGATTCCTACTGAAAACAAATCCAGCTGTATCTCTTTCCAAATAAGAAAGGAATGCAAATCTCATTTCTATTCTCAAAGGTAAAAATACTCCTTTGCATGAGGCACTGTATTCTGAAACGAGAATAAATAAGAGAACTAATTCAGACTTAGGGGGTTTCAGGTCTAACTCTCAATGATAAATAGATTTTCTAGTAGATACTTTAAGAGATATGTGTATGGGCATCTCTACTTCTAATAGCAAAGGAAACTGTAGGCAACCGTGTCAATCATCGATGCTGCGTAACATACTAGCCCAGAATATAATGACTGAAAACAAAAGCCATTCGTTAGGAGGGCTATTCCATGATCATCAATTTGGACTGGTTGTCCTGAACTGGTCAAAGTGGTGGTGGCTGTTCTGGGTTGAGCTTACCTGTTGGCTGTCAGCTGCCAGGTGAGCTTGAAATGTATGGTCTGGGGTGGCTCATCTTTTCCCATGTGGTCTTTCATTCTCCAACAAACTAGCCCAGGTGTTGGTTGCTGTGGATCTCAGTGTGCAGAAATGTCTCTCAAGCATGTTGATAGCTATAAAGTCCAAATTCAGTACTCAAACAACTCAGCTTACCCTCCATGCCACTGACTAAAGGGAGCTACAAAACATTGCAACCCATTTTACAGTGTACTATGGCAACAGAATCTGGAGCAAAAAGTTGCATAACTTTCATTAGATTCTCAGAATACTGCTTCCAAAGTTAAGGTCTAGTACTTGAGATGATTTTGTCATACCACTTGGTGTGGAGCAGTGGTGGTCTTGCTAGTTCTTTTGAGGGTCCTCCCTCATATTAAGGCATTAGGATGAGCCTGTCTGGCTTCTGTACTCATACTGAAAAGAACTCTTGTCAGGTGTAGTCTCTTGAGGAACGCCTCAGGTTTAGTGGTTGAAAACAACACGGTTTATTGAACTGAGGTTCTCAGGCATCAACCTCATCAATTTTCATGTCTCTTCGCTCAGCTTTGGGCCAGCTAGATGGCTCTGATCCAGGAGAGTGATTGGCTGTAGTGATGGGAGCAGTGCTTGCTCACCTCTCTGTCTAGCAGGGCTTGTTTACCTGGTAGCAGAGTTCAAGAAAGCAGATTGAAACACACAGTTATCTTTTCTAACTAGGTTTGGTTTTATATGGTCAAAACAAGTCACAAGCCCAACTTGTGGGGAGATAGACTCCAGGCAGAAGAGAGAACAAAAAGCTGGGCGTTTTTGTAAGCTTCTGTCCTTTTCAGGAAATCCCTTATCCCTTATTGTATCTGCAGTTTAAGTTAAACACTGTCTCACTTACACTCCCCTTTTCCATAGTAGTACTGTGTGTACAGTAGTAGTAGTGTACATGGTAGGAGAAAACCAGGCTTGCATTTAAGACAACCTGCGATCCTTTCACAGTCACTTTACTATTGATTGTATATTCATATGAATATTTTAAAGTCATAAATAAATTACACCGATACACTTTCTGAAGAAAATGATTTAACATACTGTCCTCTTGCACTCCATTCTCCTTGTTCACAAATCCAAACCCATTGGGGCTGGCGTCGCTTTCCTAAAAGGTTTCTCTAACTGCATTGTGTTAAGTGAAGGGTCTGTAGAGACTTCTTGTGATGCCCTCCAGCTTGGCATTGTGTGATCTGTGGCCTCTGCCTGCCCTTCAACTTTGCTTTTCTTCCATCCTCCTTTAAGCACTGATCTTTACAGCTGAGTGAAACTCATTGCTGTTTTTGAGTACATTTGCCCTGTCATTGGGCCCCAGTTGGCTGGAGACATTTTTGATTGTCACAGTGGAGTGTGTGTGCGCGTGCGCGCCCACACGCATGTGCCTGCTATTAGCATTCAAGTAGGTAGAGACCAGAGGTGCTGCTAAACCTCTTATAAATGCTCAGACAGCCCCACAACAGAGGATGAGCTGGTCTAAATATCAGCAGTACTGAGGCTGAGAAAACCTGCCCTTCCCATTCCCACCTCTCTTTTCTTTATGTAGCCACATTCGTGAAGCCCTTTCTCTCAGTGCTATGCACTGAAATATTGCCTATCCTTAAAAAGAAAGCCAAAGCTCTCCTGGCCTGCTCTCCTGCCCTCAGGCCTATCTTGGGGTAAGTCTATCGCGCAGCCCTCCACGCCTTGACTCCCCCAGCTGCGTTCACCCTTCCATCTGCCCCGCTGTTCTCTACTCCTAGTTTGGGCCCTGTGCCATTCCTAGTCTTGGGGCCCGAGACACCTGGGGAGCCAGTGCTGCTTCCTGATCCTTTTTACCCGGACCGGCTTGGTGCCTTCCTTGGGTCCCAGGAGCACTGCTTCTGGACCTGGCCCTGCCCTCACCTCTCTCTGCTTCCCTGGACCTGCACCACTGGCTAACTCTCCTGGCCTGCTCTCTTATCAGGCCTCTTGGGGTGAGTCTATCACGGAGCCCTCCATGCCTTGTATCCCCTGGCCTCATTCGCCCTTCCATCTCCCCTGCTGTTCTCTGCTCCTGGTTTGGGCCCTGTGCCATTCCTGGTCTTGGGTCCCCAGACACCTGGGGAACCAGTGCTGCTTCCTGATCCTTTTCGCCCAGGCCAGCTTGGTGCTTTCCTTGGGCTCCAGGAGCACTGCTTCTGGACCTGGCCCCACCTTCACCTCTCTCTGCTTCCCTGGACCTGCACCACTGGCTAACTCTCCTAGCCTGCTCTCCTACCCTCAGGCCTCTCTTGGGGTAAGTCTATCGTGGAGCCCTCTGTGCCTTGACTCCCTCGGCCTCATTCACTCTTCCATCTCCCCCATTGTTCTCTACTCCTAGTTTGGGCCCTGCGCCATTCCTAGTCTTGGGTCCCCAGACACCTGGAACCAATACTGCTTCCTGATCTTTTTCACCCAG
>NW_008347814.1:842984-843582 GCF_000622305.1 Nannospalax galili
AAGGTAGACTTTTTCTTACCTGTTCCTGCAGAATCCAGTTTTTAGAGTCCCCAGGAGAAAAGGCAGGGTCTGAGGGCAGACCTGACCTCCTGGGAGAAATTAGAGATTGTCCCTAAGAATCAGGAATCTCCTTTCTTGTAACTCTATCGTTGGATGAATAACAATAATAAATTTCAGGAAGAGAGGAAAGTAACTGAGGGTTGTTTGTGTAATTGGGTGGAATTTCTAAACTTGTCTCAGATTCCCACTGTACCAAGTTTGACCAAAAGGAATTCACGAAGGGATTACTGGAAACTGAAAGCCACTTTAGCCCATTTTAAAAATACACTTAATATTTTATGGACAAAATCTGGACTGCTAAGAGAAGGTGTTTTTATAGCAATAATAGTAAAGGAAATGGAAACTATTCATTCTTACCATTTTATAGTAGTACATTTCAAATTGCATATTGGTCTTATTTTTGAAGTTTCTCTACATATGAACATGTAGAAAGAAGCATCAAGAACGATATAAAATGATATGCTATCAGAAATCTATGACTGGCAGAATCTCAGATCATCACATATAATGATTACAATATAATAGACTCCATAACCTT
>NW_008347814.1:843632-849991 GCF_000622305.1 Nannospalax galili
ATGTACATTATGTATACAAATAACTGTGCATTTGTGAATAAATATCATATGCCTTGTACTATAAAGGAGGTTCAATATATTTTGAAAGCTTTATATGCTGTTTATGTACCTATAAACACCATGTTTGCAGTGTACGCCTTTATATTGTAAACTAATAAATTATAAATTTTAGAAAATTAAAAAAAAAAGCAAGCCAAAATGCCAAGTGTTCTGGGAAACAGGTCTTCAGTGCCCTGCCTCCAATGCTGCATTCAGACTGTAAATTTTGTTCAAAACAGCACTGAAGGGTCTGCCATGTTGATGCTCTGATAGTGGTTTGCACAAAGTCCTAGTATTTTTTGTTGTTATTGCTGATCTCCTTCATTTCAGCTGACTGTTCAGGTACTAACTCTTGTTGAACTATGTGTTCCTGGCTGACAAGGTTCCTGCCTTGTCTGCTTGTGCTAGAACTACCGCCTGCTTGATGCTGTACAGGTGCATAATGAAGCCGGAGCAAATAAGGAATGTTCCTCTGTCCATGCTCTGAGATATGACCATTACTTCTGAAAGTTTCCTTTCTTTTAAAAATTTTTATTAGTATGTGTGTATGTGTGTGTGTGTTGGGGGGGTATATGTGCCACTGTGCACATGTGGAAGTCAGAGGACAACTTTGTATAGTCAGTTCTCTCCCTCTCCCTTGATTCTGGGGATTGAACTCAGGTTATCAGGCTTTTGTTGCAAATGACTTTACCCACTGAGTCATCTTCCTGGTCCTTGGAAGTTTTGTTAAAGGACTTTTTTAAAACAACAACAACAAAACAAGATAATTCCAAGAGTTTTTGCTTTAATAATTGAAATAAAAGAAATATAAGAGATCATTGTGCAATGAAAGCACATGTTTATTTTTGCAGCTGTTTAGTGAAAAAATAAGTGGTGCTGAAGGAACAAAACTGGATGATGAATTTCTGGACATGGAAAGGGTAAGAATATTTTAACATCTAAACTATTAGAAATGAACTCTTTGCAGTATGACATAACCTCTTCTGTAAAGGGTATTTGTTGGCGTGGAAAGACAAGATTTTAAAATACAGATATGTGCTCTACAATCCAGAAGGCAGAACCTTCAGGTTTCCAAACCCATGTCAGGCCCTGTGCTGAATTCCATCTAGTCTGGGCAGGAAGAAAATGGGATGTAACTAACTGTTCCCTCTAGTGGCCAGAAGTCAGAATGCACAAAGGTGGGCCGTGTTGGCAGTAGTGCCAAGGCCAAAGTAATTGTGGTCATATGTTTCAGAGAGTCAAAATGTGTTTCTGGATAAGGCTTTTCCGATATATAACAACTGATTTATACTGTGGCAAATTAGGATGCTTTCCCCATGTGTTTCAGCAGCTGCACAGCAAATAACCTTTTGCCATTAGCTCTAGCAGGGTTAACAAACTAGCTATTTTATGTTTTTGGGTTTTTTCTTCCAACTGTGATACAAAGATGATAATGTGTGCTCTGCCAACCTCACATGGAGAATATGGGAATTATAGATGCATCTGAGGTAATTTAGAAAGTATTGCCAGCTGGGCAGGATTCACTGTAACATGCTCCAAGGGAGGATTGGGCTCTATCTCTTGCTCTGTCGCCCGGTCACCTGTGTGGAGCAGCAAGTAGCTTCAGGGCAGCCAGGAACCAGTAATTACAAGCTTCCTCAGTTTCCTCCCTCTTTGTCTTGGGCCCTTTGGACCAGCCTTATTCTAATAGATTCCTCAGACCAGAGAGGGAGGAGATACAGCAGAGTTTATGCCCTTGGGTGTCAGGTGAAGCCTGGGTGTGGGGGCCTGTGCCAGCTGCTGGGGAAGGAAGTCCAACCCCAGGCTGTGACCTGGGAGAGTATTCTCTTTAACATACCTTGGCTCTGGCCAGCTTTCCTTCAGGAAGTTCCTGGTTTTCTGCCCCAGAAATACTATTTCTAGAAATGTTAGTACTTTGAGAGGAAAGATTATTTTGTTTTTGATTTAGAAAAAAGATTAATTTCTGCAGATTGAAAGCCATGCAAACACTTTCACATCATTGACAGGCCTGGAATTATTTTTAAAAGCTCTTAATATACAGGGATAGGAATAGTAGCCTCTTCACCAACAAAATGATTCAATTAAAATATTAAATTTAAAAACATATGTCAGGAATTATGTTATCAGAGTTTTTAGGCTCAAAGTCTGAGCCTTGACAGTCCTAACAAGCTAGACTCAGCCACCTGTCACCCATGCACCAATTAATCATTATTTTCAATATTTATTATTTTTATTTTATGTGTATGAGTGTATTGCTCACAGAGGTCAGATGAGGGCGTTGGATTCCCTAGAACTGAGGTTTCAGAAGGTTGTTGTTGGCCACCATGTGGGTACTGGGAACTGAACCTGGGTCCTCTGGAAGAGCAGCCAGTGCTCTTAACCACTGAACCATCTTTCTAGCCCCTAAAGAGACAAGTTATGGTGAAAAGCAGGAAAAGGAGACTTAATGTGGCTATAGTGGGAAAAGGAACTCATAGAATTCCAGTGACCTCCCCTGTGACTTGAGGTTTACATTTAAACAGAAGGGACATGTATCACCAAGCAGTACTGGTCAGAGCTTGGCCCCTATCATGACACTCTCCTTTCTAGTTTCCCCTGCAAGATGGTCCTTGTTGTCAGAACTGTGTGAAATCTCTTCCTGGGAGATGAACTGCTCCTTTGACTATCACCAGGACATCACCATTGTTTCCCCATAGCATGAGATTCCTACAGGAAATTCCAGTTCTCCAGGTCCGTTGCTTCAACATTCTGATAACCAACAGGCGGGACAGGAGTGTCTTCCTTGAGAGCATCTTCACTCCTACCAGGACAGTCGTAGTTATAGTTTTAGCTAATGGACTGAGATCTCTCTTGGTTACTCCCTTTTTCCTCTCCCAAAATCCCAGAGAGTAACAGAAGTATAAAAGATAAAATCTATGATCTGCTTGTTACAGCACAGAAAAGTGTGCTAATATGTATTACCATGTGACTAAGAACTAACTTTACAGACTTTTCAGAAGAGATTAGCCTCACCTAAAACATGACACAGAAATTACAAAGTATATGAAAAAATAATGCATGGCACATGCCATAACTGCACAGCAGTGCCATAACTAAAGGAGTGATGGTTACATTAAAGTTCTGCTTGGTACCTAAAACACTAAGTGGAAAAAGAACTTTTCTAAAAAGTTACAGAGATGAAGTCAATATAGTTTATCAGCAAATTATAGTATTATAAATAATTTTGTGCCACATGACTTACAATCTAAATTTGTAAGGTAAAAGCTGGTAGAGATACATGGGGAACTGACTAAAGTCAGTACAGAGACTTCAACCACCTCTCTCAGAAAGTGACAGATAAAGCTGGTTATTCTCAATAGGTTCATGGAAAGTTTGAATAAAATATCATTAGTAACTTTGATTGTAAGTAAATATAGACTGCATTCCTCAAATTTAAAAAGTGCTTTTTTTTTCCTTTTTTTTTTAAGATAGGGTCTTTCTGTAGCCCCAGCTGGTCTGGAACTTACTATATAGATCAGACTAGCCTCAAACCTCAGAGATCCCCCTGCCTCTGCCACCCACTGCTAGGATTAAAGGTATGTGCCACCACACCTAATATTTTTTTTTGTGGGGGGGGGTTGAGACAGGGTGTCACAATATATCTTTGGTTGGCCTGGAATTCGCTGTGTACACAGCAAGCTAATTTTGAATTCATAGAGATCTGCCTGCTTCTGCCTCCCAAGTGCTGGGATTAAAGAGATGAGCCATCATGCCAGGGAAAATGTACATTCTTTTCAAGTTCTTTAGATACAGTTAAGGTAATCAGTCATGTATTTGGCTACAGGAAAAAAAAAAAAAAATCCCAAAGTAAAATTGTAGAATGCAAGAATCACAAGGAAGATACAGCCTCCAAATTCTGAATGTTTAGAAATTCAAAAATGTGAAATTACTTCTTAATTTGAGGAGGAAAGGAAAGGTAGAATTAAGGGTTAGTCACAGGTGACAGAATTCTACTGTGATATGGTTAAATCTCAAGTGCAGTTAATAGGAAATTATTGAGGGGAGAAAGTGAACACATCTTGAAGCCTAAAAGTTAGGAAAATACCGGCAAATTAAATCACTCTAGGCAGAAGATAGAGACCAGGTTGGAATGGGGGAGTGGAATGAAGCCCCAGCCATTAGGAGCACTTCCTTCTCTTGTGAAGAACCCCAGCTGAATTCCACACCCACACTGGGTGTCTCACAGCTGCCTTCAGTTCCAAGGGATCAGATGCCTCTGACCTTCAGGCGGCAGCCCTCAACCTCTCAAGGGCACATACTCCCACCCAGACACAGACACACACACACACAATCAAAAACAAAATAATCTTAAAAACTCAATATAGATAACAATAAAAAGAAACCAAACTCCAAGAGCTTTTTGTTTGTTTTTTGTTGTTGTTGTTTGATTTTCTTCAGTGAAAAGCTCTGCTAGGTGTGGTGGCTCAAGCCTTTAGTCCCAAGCAGGCGGACCTTTGTGAGATCAAGGCCATCCTGATCTACATAATGAGTTCCAGGCCCAACTGGGGCTACAGGGAGACCCTCTCTCAAAACAAACAAACAAATAGCAAAACCGTAAATAAAATGCTACAAGATGATAAAATATTAACTATGACCAAGAAGGAGAAAAGGGAAAACACAAATAATAAGAAAAAGAAAGCGGCTGTAACCACGGACACAGATACGGTTTGTTTTTATTTAACAGATGACCATAAACTTGGTCCCAGCCAGGGCTGGGTGGGGAGAGTTGGTCACAGAAGACAACACCTCCTAGGCATGATGTCAACACTAAGTGAAAATTCCAGATTTAATCAGCTGGAAAACACGCCTTCACAGAAGACATTTTACAGAAATGATTTTTAAATTCTCTGCCCATTTTTCCTGATGCTTTGCCAGAAATATTTGCATAACATTTTGTTAACCTGAACACCCCCGCATGTGTGTGCAGGACATCCCTGCATTCTGGGAGAGTGGGCGGTTTGGTTTTGCTTCTTTGTTTTAAACTTTGTGGGTTATGTTTTCATATGTGCTCTTCCTGAGCCCCTGTATGTAGAACTTCCTTATTTATTTTTTCCTTATGACCCAGTAGAGTGTTCATTTACATGAGCGCTTTACAATTTATCTAATCAGTCTCCTATTGATTAGAATTTGGGTTGTTTTGAGTTCTTCATCCTGCATTGATGGTCCAGCAAGTATCTTTCTGTGTGGTCACACTGTGTATTCGGTACGTGTCCCTGGAAGTTTCACAGCCTGTGTAGTAATATGCCAAATGTTAGGTTTTTCATCTTGTTCTCCAAAAAGGTTTATCCCTTGCCTCATTTCACCTCAAGATTTTGAAGTATTACTTTCTATAAGTTACTACATTTATATTTAGGTCCATGTTTTAATCCTATATATAGTATTAATTATGAATCTAACTTTATTACCAACTTACCAAGTTTTAGCTAAAATTGATATTGTGATGAGATTTGAATTAACTTCGTGGGTTATTTTAGAAAGACATCTTTCAAAAACTGGATTTTTCCCATATAGAAATGTGGTTTTTCAAAGTTATTGTGGGGACTGGAGAGATGGCTCAGTGGTTAAGAGCACTGGCTGCTCTTATAGAGGACCCAGGTTTAGTTCCTAGGATATGCATGGTGGTTAACTAAAGCAGTCCTTAACTACAGTTTCAGGGGATGTGGTGCCCTCTTATGGCCTCTTCAGGCACTACATGCACATAGTGCACTAACATACTTGCAGGGAAACCACTCGTATGCATAAAGTAATGTAAATAAATAAAATAGTTATTGTGAATTCTTTTAAGATTTATCCCTTATTATGACACAGGTTTTGTATCACTCTTGTGAATGGCATCATCTTTTCCTTTACATTTTCTTGTGGGTTATTGATAGTATAAAATAAAGTGATTAATTAGCCAGGTGTGGTGCATGCCTTTAATCCCAGCTCTGAGGAGGTAGAGGCAAGTAGATTTCTGTGAGTCCAAGGCCAGCCTAGTCTACATAGTAAGTTCCAGGACAGTTGGGGCTACAGGGAGACCCTGTCTCCAAAAGACCAAAAAAATAAAAATGGTGAGTGAAATCTATATTTTAACTTTACTGGATATGTATTAATTTTATATTAATTAACAACCAGAAAGGCAGGATGGGTTTGCTGAAGGAAGAGGTCAATTGCAGTGTGGGCAGAGAAAACTTTGATGTTAATATCTTAAGTTAATGTGAATGAATTGTGTACTTTAGTTAGAATACTAATTATTAAGATTCTCATTATTACTGAAGCAGCTTCTAATCTGAATTGTGATT
>NW_008347814.1:850001-850831 GCF_000622305.1 Nannospalax galili
TGTAGCAATTCAAGTGTACCCTACAAACAAGGAAACTAAGGCTCCTGTCTAGTCTCATATTGAGAATCTCCATGTCTCTCTAGTCATTGAGTAGAACCATAATGTCTCCAATTTTTCTAAGCAATCTATTCACTTTCATTTTAATATTAGAAAGCAAAGGAAACCTGTGCTCTGTAACACTGGGAAGAGGTGATGTCTCAGCTTCAACAACAGGAAGAGATTGCCTGTTCCCAAGATGCTGAAAACATTCATTTGTGTTAGAAATCACCACAGTGGTGTTATAAGAAGTCTTAAACTAATGGAAAATGTTTTTGTATTTGTTTTCTGAATTCAGTGAGTTTCCCACTTGCTAACATTCCTATGTATTTTGTCTTGTTTTTAAGAAAATAGATGTCACCAATAAAGCTGTTGCAGAAATTCTTTCAAAAGCCACAGAGTATCTCCAGCCCAATCCAGGTAATGTCAGAACATTTGCCTGCTTTTTTGGATAGGAATGACCTATAGTGACTTTGCATTTGTACATCTGCTTTCATGGATTCGAACTTTGCATTTGGGGGGCACCATTTCAGAGCAATGCTCCTGTGTCCACATAGTGAAAATCAGTTTTTTAAAAATGGAATCTTTGGGGGCTGGAGAGATGGCTCAGTGATTAATAGCACTGGCTGCTCTTGGAGAGGACCTGGGTTCAAGTCCCAGCACCCACGTGGTGGCTAACAAATGCCTGTAACTCCAGTTCCAGGGGATCTGATGCCCTCTTCTGACTTCCGCAGGCATTGCATGACACAGGTGCACTTACACACATGCAGGCAATACACTCATACATATAAAAA
>NW_008347814.1:851958-853869 GCF_000622305.1 Nannospalax galili
GCATGACACAGGTGCACTTACACACATGCAGGCAATACACTCATACATATAAAAATTAAAATTAAAATATTCAAAAATTTTAAAAATGGAATCTCCAGTGACTTCTAGTTGGTGTGGTTCATATGGTTAGAGTGGACTCTGTTAGTCTCAGTACAAAGTGGTCCTGAGTGGACATCTTCTCTGGGATGCTTTAGAAATACAGTATGTATTTAAAAAATGCTTTCCTAGTAATTTCTTCTTTACAAATTAAAAAAATATTTTATTATTTTTATTTTTTATGTTGTATGAGTGTATTCCCTGCATGTATGTAAGTGAACCCATGTTGTGCAACATCTGCAGCGGTCAGAAAAGGGCATTGGATTCCTCTGGAACTGGAATTACAGATGGTTGTTAGTTGCTATTTGTGTGCTAGGAATTGAACGGGTCCTCTGCAAGGGCAGCCAGTGCTCTTAACCGCTGAGCCATCTTTCCAGCCCTAGTTATTTTCTCTTAATTAAAAAACGTCTTCTTTCATGTTGTAAAAAGTATTGTCTCCTTCTGCTTTGTATATTGGTCTGAAAGTGGTCTCACTTTATGACCCAAATGCTGAAGTAACAGATATGATGACAAGAACAGCAGTGAGATCAGTGTGAACATCTGAGCATTGGCTTCTGCAGGAGTCTTTAGTCCCTGGATTCCCAGACAGCACGAGTGTTATCACAGGCAGACAGGAGAACCAGCAGAGGGCACCCAGCCTTGCCCTCCATGGATTTCCAAAACTCTCCTTTCCTCTTCAGGATTTGAAATTTGCATCGGGTCACTGCAATTCCCTTAGCTATAGGAATCAGAAGAAACAGTCATCTGAAACTCGAGCAAGTGAAAATTTAAGAACATAAATTTTATCAAATATATCCAGGGAGAATAGCATGTATAAATGGGCTTTAAAGTTGTATGATAATAGTTCTAAAAAGTCATAATGATATAAGTTCTGTCAGTCTTATCAGTGTCTGAAATGATTGGTCCTTTCCTGTGTATCTGTAAATATTTAATAAGTGCCTCTTCTATTTGAGAGACTTTCTGGGTACCAGAACTCACAGTCAGACAGACGCCACCCTCAAAGAGCCAGTGTTGGAATGGGGTATTGATGACTGATTGACTGCTTGACACAACCTCCCAGTAGTTGCAAGTCTTAGTATTACATGTAGTACCCACCAAAAATGGCCTTCATGGGTGTCAGTAACTCCAGGGTGTTGAAAATTTGAAGCAATGAAATGCTCCTCACATATCACTTCCTGTGATATGGCGACAATGTGGCCCTTAGTGTCTGTTTCATCATGGTTGTGCAGGTGTGCTTAGCAAGCAATACCCTTGATAAAGACTCTGGAAAATCTTGTGAAAAAAATGAAACAGGTCACACGTGCTCAGTGCATGCTTTGGGCACTGGTGTTTTGTCTACTAGGACCTCAGTTTTGGTAGCTGTGTTTGTTAGAGGCTGCATCTTGTAACTTTAAGGAATTACAAATGACAATGTTTTTAAGCATACAGAGCTAAACTAGGAATGTTGAATACTGTGTCGAAGATCCGAGGGCAGGTGAAGACCACTGGCTACCCACAGACAGAAGGCTTGCTGGGGGACTGCATGCTGAAATACGGGAGGGAGCTTGGCGAAGACTCTACTTTCGGTAGGTATCCACACATCACCCGGTACAGCTGAGAATACCTCCTGCTGGGTTTTTGGTTGTACATGAAACCTTTAGCTTTGCAATGAATAGTTTTGCATATCACCACAGTAATACATCTTCATGGAAGGAGGTGTAGAAAATTTAGGAAAGGAAAATCCTAGCATCTGTTATTAATCCTTCTCCACAGATATGCTCACTTAAACTTTGTTATATTGCTTCATATCTTTTGTTTATTCTCATATATATATAC
>NW_008347814.1:853911-863465 GCF_000622305.1 Nannospalax galili
TAAAACATTAAGATCAGGTGCATATATATATGCAGACTGTATTATGATCTCTGCAAGTCTTTTTGATTCCCCCTTCCTTGATATCTCTCCCACTCTCTGACCCCTCTGGTCCTTTTCTTTCTGCCAATAACCCCCCTTCTGCTTCCGTGTCACATGTATTTCTATTATCCTCTTTACTACCCTCAAGATCTTCCCCCCACTTAAGATCCCCTTTATAGTGTCATGACCTACGCCCACCCACCCACACCCATGTGTATGGTGTTCTGGTTTGCTTTCCTGTTGCTGTGATGAAAACACTGACCAAAACCAACTTGGGGAGGAAAGGGTTTATTTGACTTACATCCTTTCATCCCGGAGAGAGCCCAAGGTAGGAACTTAGGGCAGGAACCTAGAGGCAAGAGATGAAGCACAGACCATGGAGGAATGCTGCTTACTGGCTTGCTTCCCTGGCCCAGGCTCAGCCTGCTTTCTTATAAAATACAGAACCACCTGCCCAGGGGTGGCACCACCCACAGTGGGCTGGGCCCTCCCACATCACTCAGCAATTAAGAAAATACCCCACAGACATGGCTACAGGCCAGTCTAATGGAGGCAATTTCCCAATTGAGGCTCCCTCGACCCAGGTGTGTCAAGTTGACACTAACGCTATCCAGCACATATGGCATATCTCTAGCTCTCTCTATATGCACAACGCACACACACATATTCATAAATTAAAATTGAAGATCTGCATATTTGTCTTTCTGAATTTGGCTTATTTCACTTAGCACAGTGATTTCCAGTGCCACTCCTTTTCTCCACAAATGTCATGATTTCACTTTCTTTATGCATTTCCCTGTTGATGGACATTGAGCCTAGTTCAGTTTCCTGCCTACTGTGATCAGCAGCAATAAACATAGGTGTGCAAGTGTCTGTGTTGTAGGATTTATAATTCTTTGGGTATATAGCTAGGGGTGGTAGAGCATTCCCATTTATTAGATTGTTATATTCTTCTTCATATAATTAAAAAATTATTTTATTGCCTTCATGTATGTAAATGTACCACCTGCATGAAGTGCTTGTGGAGACCAGAAGAGAGTGTCAGATTCATTGAAATTGAAGTTACTTAAGGTTGTGAGCCACCATGGGTGCTGGGAACCAAACTTAGGTCCTTTGTAAGAGCAGTGCTCTTAACTCCTGAAACATCTCTTTGGCCCCTATATAATTGTTTTTTATTTTTTGTGTATGAGTGTTTGGCCTGCATGTGTGTAAGTGCACCACATTCAAGTTATACCTACAGAGCCCAAAAGAAGGTATTGGATCCCCTGGAACTGGAGTTTTAGATGGTTGTTAACCACCATGTCGGTGCTGGGAATTGAACCCAGGTCCTCTAAGAGCAGAGCCATCCTTCCAAGGCCTTATATAATTGTGTATAACATTTGTAATAATCATATTTCATATGTAAATCTTTGAGGATAACCAAAATTATGTTTTCTGAAATTATTCAAGTGAAATCCAGTGAAATTGCTGGCTCAAGACTCATCCCATCCTCTAGCCAGGCTTGGTATGGTGGTGCATGCCTTTAATCCCAGCTCTTGGGGGGCAGAGGCAGGAAGATCTTTGGGAGATTGAGGACAGCCTGGTCTACATAGTTTTTGCATTACAGGACATAGCTAGGGCTATAGGAATACCCTGTCTCAAAACTAACCAACCAAACAAACAAACAAAAAATAACAAAAAGAGGTTTTCTTTTTGAGTTTTGAAGCACTTTCACAGAGACCCTCCAGAAGGCTCTGGCTACGGGGGACAGTATGTGGGAGTGCATTTCCCAACATACAGGCCTTGGGAATTATATTTTTAGCTCACCTTTGTTACATTTATTTACTTATGGGTCTGCTACAACGTGTGTGTGAAGGTCAGAGGACAACTTGGGGAAATCTGTTCTTTCTTTCCACTATGTGGGTTCAGGGATCAAACCTAAGTATTCAGGTAGGGCGGCAGAAGCCTCTACCCACTGAGCCATCTTACTGCCCCCCCCCCTTTTTGTTTTTTTTTTTGTTCGGGGACAGGGTCTCACTATGTAGCCCAGGCTAGCCTCAAACCTTACTACATAGCTGAGGATGACCCTGAGCTCCTCATATTCTTGTATCTACCTGCCAAATGCTGTGTGCTGGATAGATTTAGTGTCAACTTGACACACCTGGGTTGAGGGAGCCTGAGCTCCTCATATTCTTGTATCTACCTGCCAAATGCTGTGTGCTGGATAGATTTAGTGTCAACTTGACACACCTGGGTTGAGGGAGCCTCAATTGGGTAATTGCCTATATTGGACTGGCCTGTGGCCATGTCTATGGGGCATCTTCTTGATGAGTGATGTGGGAGAGCCCAGCCCACTGTGGGTGGTGCCACCCCTGGGCAGGTGGGCCTGTGTTACAGAAGAAAGCAGACTGAGCAGGGGCCAGGGAGCAATCCAGTAAGCAGTGTTCCTTCATGGCCTGTGCTCCAGCTCCTGCCTCCAGGTTCTTGCCCTGAGTTCCTACCTTGGGCTTCTTGATGAACTGTGACCTGGGAGATGTAAGATAAATAAACCCTTTCCTCCCCAAGTTGGTAGTGGTCAGAGTGTTTTGTCACAGTGATGGAGAAACAAACTAGAACATGCTGGGATTATCAGCCTGTGCCACCATACCAGATGTACAAAGTGCTGGGCATTGAATGCAGGGGTCCATTTATGCTAGGCAAGCACTCTACCATCTGAGCTATAGCCCCAGCCTAGCTTACTTTTAAATAACTAGTAACCTAACATGGAGCACATGAAAATGGTATCTTGGTGATGTTTTACTTTTTGGGTTGTGTGTGATGTGGAATTTTGTTCTTGCTCTCCCTGTTTTATGTGTGAGTGATCTGTCTGTGCCCATGACCTACTCAAGGCTAAGGCTTGAACTGGGTCTTCGGGTTTTCAAGCCAAGGAGTGGAGAGACCTCTCATCCCATGTCTTTACAAAATCAATTTGGAGCTGGGTGGGGTGGCGCATGCCTTTAATCCCAGCACTTGGGAGGCAGAGGCAGGTGGATCTTTGTGAGTTTGAGGCCAGCCTGGTCTACATAGTGAGTTCCAGGACAGCTGGGGCTACAACGAGACCCTGTCTCAAAAAGACAAAAGAAAAAAAAAAAACCCAAAAAACCAAACATAAGTTTGGAAGACCCCAACTAGAGGAAACATAGTTCAGTGCTGTGCAGTGATGCTCAGGGATATCTTCTAGAGAAACTCCAACCCTGACTGCACAGCAACCAGATACAGGCTGGTAGTGATCTTGCAAGTTACAGCAAATCAACTGAGCCAGATACTGAGGTATAAGCTCATGGAAACTTCCTCTGGTTGCCCACATCCAGGAAGAATTCCTTACCAGAGCAGACCTATCTTACCAGCGCACCAGAGCAGACCTATCTTACCAGCCCACCACATATCCCTGATACATGAGGTCTCCTTAGAACCATCCACAAGGATTCAGGGCTTTACACTGATCCCACAGCAAGGAGCAGGCAGGGTTAGGAGTTATTTTTGTGTTAGTCTGTACTGGTTAATACTTATCCCTGATGAACGAATCCTTTCATTGTTTACAAAGAGATTTTTACCCTGAACTTGTAAGGACCATTTGGTGCCAGTTTCCAGAACAGTTTTTCCACAAAAGAATGTTATTGCCATCTAGTGTCCAAAATGGGAAGTGCTCCTTTTAAGTTAGGCTGAGATGCAAAGATACGGAAGGTAGTGGGGGAATGGGTAGAAAACAGAAGATTTTCTTGTTTGTCTTTTCCTCATTGAGTAAGGATGCCACCATCCACAGACTATGTCACCATTGGCTGCAGTATTCTGATAAATGCTTTGTGTTTTATGTTCAAGGCAATGCTTTAATAGAAGTTGGGGAGTCCTTGAAACTTATGGCTGAGGTCAAAGACTGTCTGGATATTAATGTGAAGCAAACTTTTATTGACCCACTGCAGCTACTGCAGGACAAAGATTTAAAAGAGATTGGGGTGAGTCTTACAGGTTTCATTGTGCCTTGTGCTACTTAACATGATGCTAATAGTTAAAATCCTTACAAGGTTTCTGCAAGGACTCAGTGAATGCATCATCTTATTTTGAAGAGTGAAAAAAGAATTGTTACCGTATTATATGGGCTTCCTGAGAAAGAGTCCTGGGATTGGTTGGTGCAGCTCGGGAAGATGGGGGAATGGAGAGTGGAGATGCAGGCCCTCCACTTTCCAAATTTTCACTTCTAGTGTATTTTGGTTACTAATGTCGTCCCATATCGGTTATGTGTTTTGATCCATTGCATTTGTGGTCATGATTTTCCATTATTTCTTAAGGAAATCAGTGTGTAGGAATTGAAATTTTTCATCTGGAAAGCCACAAGAAAAGGTCTTCCAGAGTGTACCTGGGAACTTTCTGGTCCTTGTGGTCAGGCTAGTTGCTTTTGTAGAGGTGCAAAAAACAGCCCCAAGAACCCCGCGGTTTTTGTCTGGAGGTGCAGCGCCCTCTGGTGGAGCTGTGTAGAACTTCCTCAGGAGTGTTCATGGACGCCCCAGTCAGCCCGGAAGTCCTTTGAGCCTTGCCTATGTCTTATCTCCTTCTCTTCTCTTCAGAGGTTCTTCTTAAAATTTTTGATTAGATGTACGATGGAATTAAGAAGACAGCCCAGCACTCACAATCAGTGTCTCAAAGGGACAAGGCACATTGGATTCCTACGGAATGCAGAAGGGGTTCCTGCTCTTCAGTACCCAGAAAGTTAAATGCATATGTCCAACATGAAACAAAACCCCCAAAACTATGCTTTTAAGAATTACTCTTTCTGGGGCTGGAGAGATGACTCAGTGGTTACGGGCACTGACTGTTCTTCCAGAGGACTGGGGTTTGAGTCCCAGCACTCAAATGGTGGCTAACAACCATCCATAACTCCAGTTCCAGGAGATCTGACACCCTCTTCTGGCCTCTGCGAGCTTTGCATGGCATGGGTGCACATACACACATACAGGCCAAACACTCATACACATAAAATAAAAATTAAAAAATTACCCTCTCTTATTCTCCTTTGTAAATATTATAGTATACCCACATGTGCATTTGTTTACAAATGTACATGTATACATTATAGACTAGGATGCACATATGAGGGAAAACATGCAGTCTTTTACTTTTTGCAATTGGGTGACAATATTATGTATTCTAGATCCATCCATTTCCCTTTGAATTTTGTGACTTCATTTTTCTTAAGAACTGAATATTTCATTTTATGTATGTGCCAGATGTTCATTATCTATTCATTTGTTGATGGACAACTAGGTTGGATTCATTTCCTTTCTATAGTGAATACAGCAACAAATAAACAGGGGGATACAAATCTCTATCGTAAGGTCTAGTTCTCAGTTACCAGAGAGCCTTAACAGTGTAGTCTCTGAGGTGGTGAGTTCAAGATGAGCTTGGGCTATGCAGTGATACAAACAAACACATTAGAAATGTGCCCTTATAAAACACAAAGACTTGGAGTGGTGAAACAGCCAGCAGTTACAGTATGATGTTGGAGAGCGAGACTAGGGACACCCTGAGGGGCACTGTCCCAACTCTCAGCATAGCTGGGTTAGGGAAGGCCTCTGAGGAGGAGAAGCTGGCCAAGCAGACTGTACACCCAGTACAGCTGGCTCAAGGGTCAGGGCTGTAACATGCACTTACACTTATAGTGAGTCCAGGACACGGGGTAACTGAGGACTAGGGAGCTATGGAGAGAGGGAAGGCTGGGAGTCCTGGAGAGGCCCAGATGAAACCTGAATCTGCATTTAGAGTTCATTCAGAAAGAAAAGTCTATGATAGAAGAATCCAGGAAGGTTGAATGAAAAATGAAAGCCATCACACAGGAACTCCAGAAGTACCCCATGCTCTACCTAGACTCCTCTGAGTTCCCTCACTGTGCCAACCCCTCCTTCCATCCCAGGAGAAACATGTCCTCATTGCGTGGCAGGCCAGCCCCCACTGGCCAGGTCCATACCCTTCACTCCTCAAGACCTTTCCCACAGCTTCTGTCCTCCCTCTCTGTCTCTTCTTTCTCTTTCTCTTTGTTGGCAACACATTAGTACAGCGCCTGACTCTGTTCCAGTCTCCCTGCCTCTGCTACAGGAATCTTCCTAAGATACAAGCCTTCCAGAGCTGCCCACTGGCCTTGGGGTAAAGTTGGAGCATCCTCATCTTCTTTGCCTCCTTGTTTTCGTGACGTAATTATTCCTCCTTATTTGACTTATTGTCTAGCCTCACTGAGTCGCCTCCCATCCCCAGGTGACAGTGTGCTTTGCCTTTAAGCTCACTTTTCAGATCTCAGCTCAGAACTTTTTTCCCTGGGAAGCTCTCTGTACCCTCTTCAGAGGCTGTGAGGTGCTCCCTCAGTGCCTCTGGGCCACGAGCCCCATCTCTCCTTGGAGAGAGGAGCTATGTTTTGCTTAGTTCTGGCACCACAATCCTGATGAAATTTACACACATGAGTTGTTATGACTGGATAGTTCCAGAGAAGAAATGGCATTCTGGATTGTGGGGGTACCAAAAACTGTCCGCAAATACACAACTTTGTACCCAAGTATCTCCATCACTGAACTATAGCAAATTTTATGCCTTGTTGACCTTCAGTCAACTGGATGCTTTTCTACGTGACCTGGTTCAGTAGAGAGGTAGATGCTGAGTCGTGAGTGTGAGAAATGTGCAGAACACACTCATTCTTAAATGTTGAAGTTCCCTGTGCAACAAATAATTTCCTAAGTATCATTGACCCTCTTGTTAATCAGCAGCTATTGACACTGAAATATTGTAAATCAAAACTGAAATCAAGTTAAGAATCATAGAGGTAGTTAAGAATCTCAGGACTGGGTATGGTGGCACATACCTTTAATCCTAGCACTCAGGAGGCAGAATCAGGTAGATCTCTGTGAAACAGAGGCCAGCCTGGTCTATATAGCAAGTTCTAGCTAGCTGGAGTTACAGGGAGACCCTGTCTCAAAAAATGAAACCAAAACAAACAAAAACAAAATGTCTCAGATTCAGGAGTTCTTTCTGAGTCTAAACTATAGTCCGTGTGTCTCGGAAGTCAGCTCTTGGGAGCCTGCTCATTTAAATACAGCCATGCATAGGGAGTGCAAAGGGATCCATGGCCTCACTCAAGGTAACAGATAGTATGAGATGGGTACTTCTATCAGTTCTTCTCACCTCATCTAAGTCAAAGCCAGTGCTTCCTACCAAACAAATACTAGGAGCCACCCCTATGTGTTAGGAGGACTGTCATCCTCTGGGTATACTTTAGATATCAGATTATTGTTTCCTAACATTTATTTTCTAGTGATAGGCTCTGAATGGCCCCTCCCTTACTCTGCACAGTTATATGCTCCACATATTTCTGATATGGGGTTCTCCTGCTCAAACACAAACTGATGGGGAACTTACTACCACACAAGGCACCTCATTCCACAAATGGAGAGCCCTGCCACCTTGTTGTGCCTTATTAAAGGGATTATAATATTGGTTAGAAATGTCTCCATTTAAGAGATTGCATGTGACTGTCCCTCTTCAGCATTCCTAACGGCATTTGATCAACATATTCTAAATTCATTTGGGAATTTTAGAGAAAATTCATGAACATCCTAATGGATACTAAAAATGTGTTTTTATTGTTGACTTCTTAGAGAGTTGACAATAGTACTAAAAGAAATGTACTTTTTTTTTGTAGAGTTAATGTGGTTAGAAGTTATCTGTGGCATTAATAGAGCCAAAGTGAAAAGATCCTATAAAAACATTGGAAAGGGGCGACTGAGCATGGACATTGCATTCTCCCTGTGTTCCACACAGATTTGCATTCTGTCATGCGCCTACCCATCTATCTGTCTGTCCATTCATTGTCCATCCATCCATCCATCCATTCATCCATCCATCCATCCATCCATCCATCCATCCTGTAAATATTCCTGAGCACTTGCAGTGTAGACAGACTCTTAACAGGAGCCAAGGCATATAGAGCACAAGTATATGATTATTTCTTGCCTCTAGGATTTAGGCTGAATGGATGGGGAAAGGGGCGCACAAAGTCCTGTAGTTAGCTGAAGAGCTATTGGCAATTGATGGCTGCCGGGGGAGGGAGAGTCAGTTTTCTTCAGGGATGTGGCCCCTGAGTGGCTACCTATGATCCAGTAGATGGCCCTACATCCACACACATACTGCAGCACTAAATGGACTCTGGGTTTAGCAAACAAGCACATGAAGTTGGACAGGGGGAGGTGGTGGAAGGGGAGAGGATGAACTGGAGGGAAGGGAATGGGGTGGATTTAGTTAAAACATATATGCATATATGAAATTCTCAAACAAAAATAAATAAACAGTAGATTTTAGGCTGGAAAAAAAGCAATGACTGTTTATAGAAATAGCTCGTGGCCAGGTACCATGCTGTGAATGTCACAACTCTATGGGAACTTCCTTTCTCTTTTTAGCACCACCTGAGAAAGCTGGAAGGCCGTCGCCTGGATTATGATTATAAAAAAAAGCGAGTAGGCAAGATACCAGATGAAGAAATCAGACAAGCAGTAGAAAAATTTGAAGAGTCAAAGGAGTTGGCTGAACGAAGCATGTTCAATTTTTTAGAAAATGATGTAAGTATTTAAACCAAACTAAAGACCTTAATGTAAATAAACACTGTGCATGTGACCATGATTGGCACGTGGAGAAGCTCTAAAAATTATTATGGAGGTTTCTAGAATGTTCTGTAACCATCATTCCTGCCTCAGAGAAAATGTCAGACATCCAACTAACGCTGACGGAAGCCTTAGCTCTTGGGAAGGCTTGCTTATCCCATGCTTGCTCTCCAGTGTCCTGAGTTAGCTCTGGGGAGATGGTCTTGATGAAAGAGATGATCCAGGAAACCAACCTTTGTTCTTGAGCCCACCACATTCGTGGTTTCAAGGTGCCGTTTTGCTAATACTGAACAGCACTCTGAAGCAGATGCTGGAGGGTGAAGGTCACTCTCACCCCTCAGCTCTCTGGAGTCTCTTTATCTATCCCAGGGAACACTGCTGATATAGAAGAACGGCCTACATTTTAGCTGATTCATACTGGTGTTTCTGAACTTGGGGGGCTGTGAAGGTGTAGGGTCACGTCTCCCCCTTTCTGAAATGAAATTATTATAATAGTGATTCTTGTCAACAGCTTTTGTTTTATTTTTCCAAGTGAGGCCAAATGAAACTGAATCAAGGGGCCAGGTGATTCCCAGTGGCAGGCTGAGGGGCTCATTTCTATGCTTTGCTTGTAAGGAGTTGCTTAGCAGTTTTGCTGCTCAAGAAGAGGCTTTGTCCCCCGTGTCCCTCCTAAATCGTGGTGCTCAGCCTGGCTCAGTGACACTGCGTACCATCTTAATCAGCATAAGCTCTGGATCCATTTGTTAAATCTCACACCACTGTGGACAAACAGGCGATATATTTATTGTCATGTTGTACTTAAGAGAGCTTACTAAAGGTGCACCAAGGCCTTGCATCTCTTGAATCAGGTCAAACACTATATAT
>NW_008347814.1:863600-887170 GCF_000622305.1 Nannospalax galili
TATATATATAGTCTTGAAATTGTTCCGCAGTTTTGGCACATATTTGTTCTGTTTTGCTTCAGATTACCATATCTAATTTGTTTGAAATATTTAGGAAACATTTCGAGGTCCATGCATCGGACTCTCCTTACGGATATCCAGCAAATGCTGTGCTACCAGCTCTAGCCCGTCACAGGAGGTTTAACTGCCAAGGCTGCAGCTTGTGTGTCAGACCTCCTGTAACCCAACAGCTCTCTCTATTCATGACCTTCATGCATGAACTTCCACGATGTGTTTTTTTTAGTTTGTTTGATTTGTTTTTCCAAAGTTCTTTATGAGAAAACTATTAGTTCTGGCTTTGATATTTGCCTTGGGAGACCTAAGCTTTCTCCTTAGTAACACTTAAAATTCAGAAACCACCACTTCTTTTTTTTTAAATTAAAAAATATTATATTTATTTATATTTTAATGTGTATGAGTATATTGCCTGCAGCACTGCACTGCAGTGCTGAGAACTGAACCTGGGTCCTCTGAAAGAGAAACTAGTGCTCTTAACTGCTGAGCCATCTCTCCAGCCCCAGACCATTTTTTTTTCATAAAAATGCAATAATTTCTCCATTCTTTGACAATGACAAGTTCTCTGCTTGTTATTGGTTAGTCCCACCCTGGTAAAGTAAGGCCTAGTTTTTCATCCAGGGCACCACAGGGGTCCTAATCTAGGTCCTGTTCAGGCATGAACATGTTCTGAACTCACATTCTGTGTTCTTCCTAGGGACTTGACCCCCAGGTATGCAGGAGCTCCCCCTGTAGTCCAGGGTCCCTTCCCCTAACTCCTAGGATCCACAATTTAACTAGATCAGAGGTAATCCTATGGTCTCTGCCAAACCCTTTGACATAAGCCTCTGAAGACTGATCACTGAGGTTCATCCACAGGAGGAGAGGCTGGAATTAGGGCTTGGAAGCACCCAAACCAAAGAAAGGCAATATTTGGGATGCTATGCTTGGGTCCTTGGCCACCACCTGCCTATATGACTATGGTACCAGCAATTCAATGGCTGAAACTTCACCCCTCAGAGGGGCAGTTGGAGTCACTGTCTCCACTGTCCTGGCTATATAGAAAAAGCTTTACCAGAGCATGCCTAGAAAAATGTTTGCCAAAGCTCTGTCTGATTTGGGAGGAACTCTGAGTGGAATGGATAGACTTTGTCTTTCCTGCATCTCCAAATGCAGATTATACAACTCTTTCTCAGGTTTTCTGGCAACCAGACCATTTGTAGTAGTTTTTAGGATGGGTTCACTCCTTTGTCCTTAAGTCTTCAGATCATGAAACATCTTCTACCTTAAATCTACATTCTTCCATCTGAGAAACCAACAGGTGAGCCTAGCTAGAACCACATACCAGCCTGACACTCACATAAATGTTCAGCTAGCTGTCCCAGGTCTGAAATACAGAACTGAGAACTGTCCCCTGGGAGTGAAAGAGGTGCATGCAGATTAGAAAGCCAGGTACACCCTGGATCTCTTGGCCACTTCACAACCTGCTTTCTTGAAGAATATAGAGCCCAGAGCCAGATTTTCAATGTAATCAGGCATCCTGGTAGTTAGGGATGCTCCCCTGTTGCACAACTTAGGTCACTTTTCTACTGTTGATGTGGAACGAAGGAAGGAATAGAATAGCGAGGGATCTGAGTTCATTGCACTGTTCCTGAGCAAAAGCCACATGGATTTTCCCACCTATTTGATGTAGATTTGGGAATGGAGAATGGACAAGAGAGTACATCTCACTTCTTAAGACTGAGCAATTCCATTCCTCTTCAGGCAGCCATTCAAACCAGGGAGTGTTTTGATCCTCTGGATTTCCAGGATCAGGCCCTTGACTGAATTCTTCTGTGTCAGACTGGGACTGCCAGGGTCCCTTGGGGCACCTAGGGTGGCCTTCCCTTTGGAAAAGAGTCTCTATGCCACCATAGTTCACTCTTAGGAGCGGCTGCAGCAGTCAGGAGGTTGGTTCTGGGCCTTCATTGAGTTTCTGGGGACTGACACATCACCCGTGGGTTTAACACTTCTCCTAAGAAGTTTATTCTTTACAACTTGATATTATTATTATTTTTTAAATTTTTATTATGTTATATGTGTATTGCCTGCATGTAGGTAAGTGCACCCATGTCATGCAATGCCTGCAGACAGAAGAGGCTGTCAGATTCCCTGGAACTGGAGTTATGGACAGCTGCTAGCTGCCATGTGGGTGCTGGGATTCAAACCTGGGTCTTCTGCAAGTGTTCTTAACCACCAAGCCATCTTTCCAGCCCCACAACTTAACATTATTAAATGTCAATCCTTTATCTTAGAAGAAACCAGACATAGTGTATTTTTAAAATATCTATTTCAGCCTAGTAAGGCCAGACTCCTATTACAGAATCCACTAGTTTACAGAGCCCCCAATCAGAGCCCTCCCTCCACCCATGGACAATGGACTTACTAGATTCTGGATTCTAGGTTCTTTCCATTTGTCTAGAGGAGTATTTTTTCCTTTTGTGTGTACATATGTGTGCCAGGAGTTGACACTGGGCATCTTCCTAGATAACTTTCCACCTTATTTTGAAACGGTCTCTCACTAAACCTGGTGATTGCCGATCTGGATAGATTGGCTGCCATCCCCAGGGATCTCCCTGCCTCTGTCTCCCCAACATTGATGTTGCAGGTTCATGCCCCCATCCCCAGCTTTTTTTTTATGTGGGTGCTATGGATCGGAACTCAGGTCCACTAGAAAAAAGGCATCTCTGTTTATAAGAAATTCATTAAAATTTTTCTTCCAGCTCCCCAGAGGAATTAAAAAAAAAAGCAGACATCTTAAATATGATAGGGCAAAAATGACTTAGATTATCACAATTGAAGTTGAAGATGGTCCTCACAGGGAGTGTGTCATTTCAGTTGTGAAGGGCTATGACTTGACATCATCCACAGATGTGCACTTCAATCACACCATGGATCCCAGGCATCTGGGTTGGGCATCCTTACTTAATCACAGTTTTCTCTCTGTCATGGTCTTCAGAGTGTGCCTCTCTCTGCTCATTTACCTGCCTCTAGACAGTCTAAGGAGAAGGTATCACAGACCTGTTCTTTCCCATCTCCATGGTCCTCTCACAGAGTTGAGCTAGAGGGCCCTTTACTATAGGCTATACTTGTTGAGCCTTCTTCCTTTTGGTAAGCCCAAGTCCATTGTACTTGGTCAACAAGGCCTGACTAAAAGCTCAGATCCCACTTCTGTCCCTGAGGTTTCCACAGCTCCTGGTGACTCTAATCCATGGTAGCTGGGAGGATCTAAGATCTGCCTCTATCCCCAGAGCCAAGATACTTTGAATAGTCTCACATCCTGGAATTATCCATTGGCTTACAGCTTAAAGAGAGCTTATGGAATGGAATGTGTCCACAGGTGACACAGGTTCTTATGCAACCGTGGCTAGTCTGCCACAAGAGAGGAATTGAGTCCATCTTGTTTTGGTGCTCCCCAGTCCATCTCCTCAGAGAAGACCATGGAGCCTCTGGGTAGAGCTAAGGCAACAACTTCCATCCCCCATTAATGGAGCCCCTGAAAGGTACTATATATCCTTAGATTTTCTTGGTTTGAGAATAGGCCAAAACAACTGCATTCATTTCCAATGGCTTCTGCAGCAAATGTCCATAGGCAGTGTGACTTAAAGAAATGCAAATTTATTATTTTAGATTCTGGAGGTTGGAAATCCCAATATCAAGGAATTGCCAGGAAAACATTTCTTCTGGAGGCCCCCCAGGAAGAACCTGTTTCGTTGCCCTTTCCAGACTCTAGAGGGCGCCTGCATTCTTTGGTCTTGTCCCTCTCACTGAGCTTCCCTCTCCAAAGCCACCAACAGAGCATCTTCAAATCTCTCCCTCTGACTACTGCTTCCCATCTTCTGTTCTTATTTTATCCCTCCTCTCTCTCTTAAAAGGAGTTGTTTTAAAATTTTTGTTTTTCTATGTATGTATGTATGTATGTATGTATGTATGTATGTATTATGTATGTCTGTTTGTATGTAAGATAGGATCTTATGTAGCCAAGGCTGGCCTGGAACTTGCTGTGTAGTAAGGATGACCTTGATCTCCTGACTCTCTTGTGTCCACCTTTCAAGTGCTGGGGTTACAGGTATATGTCACCATGCCAAGTTTATGCAGTCCTGGGCTCAAACCCAAGGCTTCATGTGTGCTAGGCCAGCATTCTGTCAACTGAGATGCATCCTTAGCCCAAAAGCAGCTTTGTAATTACATTAGGCCACCTATGTAATCCAAGATAACACCCTATTTCAATATTACTAATTTAATCTATCTGCAGTTTTTTTGGTATGCAAAATATCCTGTTCACAGCTTTTACCCAGGAACAGAGGCATAGGTAGATTTTCAGACTGAGGTGGTGAGGCCGATAGAAGATCTGTTTCACCTGGTCTGGCTTTGGCTTTTGCGAGTCCTGAATTTGTTGCTTTCTTTTGGTTCTGCCCATCTAGGTATTTAATTCTATTTGTGGTCTTGAAAGCAGAGGACATTCCTCCTGGGCCCCAGCACACAGCCTGATGCCCATGGCCTGGGGAGCAACTGAAAGCGTCCATTTTCTGATAGTGGCAGAAGACAGTCTAGTTTGAGTGTGACACGTCTTCCCTCTAGTAAGAGAGGTGCTGAGTTTAGCACCAACCTTCGGGGCTTACCCTGGGCACCTACTGTGTGCAGGTACCTCAGTAGAATTGCTCCTGTCTCCCAAGCTTTTAGGGGCGCAGGGACCTGTGACTGTTCCAGAGTCAGCCATCAAGCAACTGGTTACAGGTGCATTTCTAGATTGCATAATCTTAGTCACATCAGAGAGACTAGTTGGTGATTCCCAGACACTCCCCCTCCCAACCCCAGCATGCTAAGGAATATTCATTTAACTATCTTTCACTATCTTTTAAAAATTATAAAATGGCAAGCCTATTTCAAAGAAGGGTACAAAGTAGGACAGATTACTATTTCTAAAGACAGAGAGGCGGCACCGATATTTATGAGGCACACAACTCTAGCATTGTAAGGAAGCAAAATTCTTTCTTTAGCAAATTCTGCCATGGTCATGTCAGGCTGTGGTGCTGGACTTATTCAGAAGTATTCGTAAAAGCCAAGGAGGTGAAATTTAAGAAATCCTTAGGATTTTGCAGGGGCCAGGCTGTCTTTGTTTTGTTTATTGGGTTTTTGGAAATGTAAGGCTGATGTAGCTTTTCCAGCCACAGAGCCTGGTAAAGTAAGTACGACGCCAGGGGTTTCCTTAGTCATGTGCCCATAGCATTTTTGGCATAAGTGGATTCCATGTATATCTTAAATACACAATGAGCCCGTGTTTAAAATAACAGAAGTGGGTAAGAAGAGTAAAGAACAGCCAACTAAAAACTTTTTTTTTTTTTTTTTTTTTTTTTTTTTTTTGAGACAGGGTTTCCCTTTAGCCCCAGCTGTCCTGGAACTTACTATGTAGACCAGGCTGGCCTTGAACTCACAGAGATCTGCCTGCCTCTGCCTCCCGAGTGCTGGGATTAAAGGCATGCGCCACCATGCCCAGCCCAACTAAAAACTTTTTTATTCAGTGATACCCAAAATCAGTATGGATCTTTGAAAGTAAATGAGTCCCTGGTTGACTGTGGAGGGGGAGAGCAGACACAGGAGGAAGAAGCAGGCAGCTTTGATGCCCGGAAGATGACTAGAAAATGGTATAAGAAAATGATGCAGAGACTTTAGGGAAGTGTGATTTTGATTTGTGTTTTTGTCCAGATCTGGAGTTCTGAGATTAGGAGTAAAGGGCTGGAGGAGAAATATCACCTCAGGCCCTGGGCCCTCCTGAAGATTGCTCTTCCTCAAATTATGTTTCTGTAGACCTTCTGGACTTTTGTTACATGGCTTTTTAAAATTTTAAACAAATAGAAAACCCATAGCACTTGGGAAGCAGAGGCAGGAACATCAGGAGGAGTTCAAGGCGGGCCTTGGCTACATAATCCGTTTGAGGCAAGCTTGAGCTACATGAGACACTTGCCCTAACCCCCACACAAGATAATTGCAGTGTAATTGGCCACTCCTTTTATTAGTGTTTTAGTTTGGGAAATGCGGGCACCTCCATAGCCCTTTCTTTTCTGCTATGTTTCAGGAAAAAAACCCAACATTTTAAATTGCTAGCAACAAAAACACATTCTTTACCTTGGAGCATGTGTGACTTGCCTGATACCCCTGACTTTTCTGAGCATGCCTTAGTTGACTTTGTTTCTTGATTGCACTTAGCTAAAAAGTAGACACAGGCACCTCAGTAAGAATGATCTTTTACTAAATGTTGGTTTCACTAATAGTTGGGAAAAAATTTCTCCCTCCATGTTCAGATCCATGAGTTTTAGAGCATAAAAAATAGTCTAAGAACATCACCATCCAACTTGGAAAGAAGGCATTTGGTGGAGTTACATCAGATTCATAATCATAAATAAATTCGACTGTGTTTTTCTAGCATCCACAGCCCTGTCCCTCTGACTGAATTATGATTGTGCAGGACTCAGATGGGATGAGATGAAATGGATCAGGGTGGAGGCAGGATGCTGAACTGCCCTGCAGAACTGAGCCTTCCTTGCAGGGCTCCCCACTCTGACATTCTGCTTGGGCTCTTGTTTCCATGGAGTAACTTTGCACTTCTGCCGCAGGTAGAGCAAGTTGGCCAACTGGCTGTGTTTATAGAGGCAGCGTTAGACTATCACAGGCAGTCCACAGAGATCCTGCAGGAGCTGCAGAACAAGCTACAGGTGAGGTAAGTGCCTCTGCTTTCCCCAAGCAAAGGGCTGCAGAGTTCAGCAGAAGAGAAATCATCTCCCTGTCTTCCAGTCTTGTTTTGAATTTTCTCTAGCTGGCTTTCAGGTTGGGTATGAGATAGACTAATAATAAATATGTAGCTTGGGCCAACAGGATAGAACTAGGGAAAGGATTGTGACAGCTTTTCTCTTTATTGAAGTCCTTCCCGTGTTTATAGCCTTGGCAGTCCTGACGAAGATGGACAAGACAGAAGAGCAGTCTTGGTTTCCTTGCTGACTTGCTAAGGGATTAGCTCCCTGTTGACCAATTGGGGGTAGTGATGACACATGCTTCATCCCCCATATCTAGAGATGTGGAGAGACCCAAATATTCAGAACTATGTAAAAAAGCTATCAGGTCCTAATCATATGACGATACTAGGAACAGAAAGAGTTGACTATACCTTCTGAATGGTCAAAGAAATGTTTCTCTCTGTCCATGGCTTTTATGACCAATGTAGTCTCTACTTTCTGAAAAATCAGTAGTATCATTTATAATGTGTCCAGTAAGGCCAGTAATCAAAATATTGGTTTAAAAAAACCTACCTATGTTTTGACTAGGCTTGATAACAGAAAATTGTTTTACATAGGATTATGGTCATGGATCTATTCAGAGGGAGTTTTGCTTGAATCAGTGCTGAATCAGAGGGAAGACAGTCTCTGCAACATCTGACTCTGTAGGCAGGTGGCCATCTCGGTGTCATGTGAGCAGATTTTGACAGCTCCCTCTCTAGCAAAGAGGGAAGAAGGCAGCCAGCAACTGGGGAGTGCCCACTTGCTAAGTGTCTCCAGACATTTTGAGGCCATCTTTTCCAGATGAATTCCAACAGGAAACTCAAAGTTATAATTGAAGAACTGCATGTGGGGCACATCCCTAACACTCTGGACTCTCAGGAGTCAGCATGCAAACATTGCTCTCTGGACCCTGCTGGGTCTTGTCCTCCTCCCAGGAGAATGAAGGTGCTGGGAGGCTCTGCTGTCTGGGACAGAGGTCTGACTCTGCTTCCCATGTGTGTTACAGAATATCATTTGCATCCAGCATCCCTAAGCGAGATTACAAGCCGAGGCCCGTGAACAGGAGTTCCAGTGAGCTCAACGGGGTTTCCACCAGTTCTACAGCAAAGACAACAGGTAAATTAGCCATCTGAAGTGTGCCATGTGGGGTGTTAGTGAGGCACATTTGTGCCTGAGTGTTGCTGAGTCTGTCTGTGTGACTGCACTGAGACTTTGACTTTCTTCTGTTCACTGGTTCCTAGTTTCAGGTTTTTATCACATTTTGAAAATCAGCACCAAGAAGAATTCTGTCGTGTACAAAGGCCTTGTGATATGCTGTTAGACAGACCCTTGGCCACGGAACCATCCTCACTGTGATCCTTGATATTTAAAGTTTCAATACTTTCAAAATATTTTATCAATTTTTTAGAAAGTTTTAATTAGCATTTTCTGAGCACCTGAGATATGCCAGACACAGTCTTAAGTATTGCATAGTTAGTTTTTAATGACAGTTGGCACATAGCTATGTTCCAGAATAAAATAAATGGAAAAAATTTAATATTGTGAAAGTTTCCTTACTTTATGATTTCCAATGGCATCCTAATGTCCTCCTCCCTAGATCATAACCTCTGTTAATGACTTTGTATGAATATTGTCATATCTGTGTCTGTGCTTACTGTTACATATATAACGGTTTTATTTTTTTCTGTTTTGTAAATTCAAGATCATCTTAGGCATATGGTTCTAAAGTTTTCTTTGCAAAGTGCATCACTCTTTCTTGTAGTTATTTCTGGGTCATGCGTAGATCTAGACCACTATTTTTAATAACTTCATATTTTTCATTACATATACCATATCCCTATTCCTGGCAACAGTGAATATCCTTTATCTGCCTCTGTAAATGCAGATGAGAAAGTCTTCTAGGAACTGAAATTGCTGAGTCAGACTGAAGACACATTTTAAATGATAGTAGATATTGCCGAGGGACCCTCCAAGACAGCCACAGTATGTCAATGTGTGAATGCTTGCCACCCACACTGGTGCCACTAGACTTTAATTTCTGTCAAGCATTCCTGCATAAAAGTGGTATTCGCTGGGCATGGTGGCACATGCCTTTAATCCCAGCACTCGGGAGGCAGAGGCAGGCAGATCTCTGTGAGTTCAAGGACAGCTGGGGCTACAGGTAGACCGTCTCGAAAAGACCAAAAACAAAAAAAGTGGTATTCAATCTTAATTTTAGCCTTTCTACAATCGCTAGTGAGCTTACTCATATTTTCTTATGTCTGAGTTTCATCATTTGCTCATTTTCTTTGAGGTAATTTGCTTTGTCTTAGTGATTTGTAGGGAATCTTTACATATGGTGATATTAATAGCATTCTTTCCCCAGTTTGTCACTTATCTTTAAATTTAGCAAAGTGTTTTTTTGTTTGTTTTTGCTTTATTTGCCTCATTGAATTTTGTTTGGAGGACATGAAAGCTCTTCTTCTGATGTAGTAAAATTTGTCAATCTTTTTGTTGATAATTTTTACATTTTGTGCCCTCTGAGAGAATCTTACTGTCCCTGAAGTTATTCTGCTATGTTTTTCTAGTACTTTAAAAACCTTACCTTATGGACTGGAGAGATGGCTCAGCGGTTAAGAACACTGACTGTTCTTGCAGAAGACCTGGGTTCGAATTCCAGCACCCACATGGAAGCTAACAACTGTCCATAACTCCAGTCCCAAGGGATCCGACAGCCTCTTCTGACCTCTGCAGGCATCGCACAACATGGGTGCACTTACGTACATGTAGGCAATACATGCATACACATAAAATAAAAATAATAAATAAAATTTAAAAAATAATAAATAGAATTAAAAATTGCTATTTAGATCTTCATCACATGAATTTTGTTTTTGTAAATTGAATGAAACTGCTAAGCTACCAGAGTGGCCATACCATTTTCCATCCCCAGTAGCAGCTGTATGGTTCAGTTTCTCCACATCTTTGTCAGCATTTGATGTTGCTGCTACTTTTAATTCTAGCTACTTTGATGAAGATGCTGAGCATCTTTTCATGTGCTTATTTGCCATGTGTATCCTCTTGAGTGAAAGGCCTCTTCCTGTCTTTGCCCATTTTCTAATTCTATTGTTTCATTGTTTCCATTTTTACTGCTGAGTTTTGACAGGTCTTTGTTGAGGCCAAATAGAAGTCTTTTGATACACACATACACACACACACAATTTGCAGTGTACTCTTTTTAAAATATTTTATTATTTTTATCTTATGTGTACAAATATATTGCCTACATGTGTGTAAATGCCCCCGTGTCATGCAATGCTGCAGAGGTCAGAAGAGGGCGTCAGATTCCCCTGGAACTGGAGTTAAGAACGGTTCTTAACTGTCATGTTGGTGCTGGGAATCAAACCCCGTCCTCTGCATGAGCAGTCAGTGTTCTTAACCACTGAGCCATCTCTCCAGCCCCTGCAGTGTATTCTTTTTATAACATCATTTACACATCAGAATTTTTTAATACTTTTTTAATCCTGATCAATTTCTGTGTATCAGTTTTCCAGTATAAACTGTGCTTTTGGGACAGAGTGTTGGCATTTTCTGCTCAGCCTTAGATCCCAAAGAATTTCTCCCTGTGTCTTTTCTTAAGCCCTATTTGAAGTTACTTTTTGCACAGGTTTGAGACTTGGGTTGAGTTGATTTATTTTGGTCTTGGATGTTCGGTTGTTTTTCCCTGACACCTACTGCCCAGAGAGGCTGGGGCCTGCATTTCCCACATTGTCACTGCCCTTTAAAGTTCTTTCTTCCAATGAAAAGTAAAAACTATCAGAGTAATATGTGCATATGACTTTAAAAATGGTACTCCAAGGGTTATGGTTATGAAAAACAGCAGTCTCCTTACGACTTCCCACTCATTTTCTGCTCTCACAAGAAACCATTTTCAATTATGTTTACCATTTCTTTGATATTTGAGTCCTTGTTCTAAATCGAATGCTTGTATTACTGGTTTTTACTTTGTTTTGAGTCACATGAGTTTCCTGATACGGAGTTAACTCCTTCAGTCTCCTGTATACTTTCTCTGCCCTTCCAATTTACCTATAATCACCGTTTTCAATAAAGACACGCTTGGTGTAACCATGACTCCCATCAGGATTCTCAAAATGTCTGCCCCGTGGCCTTTCCTGCTGTTGTTTTACCCGTCTTGCCTCTGCCTCCCGATGAAGTCAATAACCTCCATTTAACTGTTGCAGTGGGACGCTGGGTATCAGGGAAGTGCGGGGGGGGGTGCCTTCTCTGTCTTCCCTCATCTGTCACTTCTGTTCTTGAATATACTTCCGCTCTCTGAATCCGCCCCCTCTTGCATATGCAGAAACACACACATGCACACACACGCAACACACCCACACACCTACATCCCACTTCATGCTGTCTCCAAAGTTTTCTCTAAAGATCTATTTAAAATATATTTTATTTATTATTTTTATTTTATGTGTATGAGTATATTGCCTACATGTATGTAAGTGCACCCATGTTGTGTAATGTCGTGGAGGTCAGAAGAGGGTGTCAGATCCCCTGGAACTGGAGTTAAGGAGTTAACTGCTGCCATGTAGGTGCTGGGAATTGAACCCAGGTCCTCTGCAAGAACAGTCAGTGCTCTTAACCGCTGAGCCATCTCTCCAGCCCCCTCTAAAGGTCTTTTGAGTCATCTGCCTCCTCACCCGTCTATGCCATACCTGAGTGTTGGGATGGATTAACAGTCAAGACATTCGTTTCCCTCATCTCTTCTGTTTTTGTTTGCAAGTTATGCTTGGTGGTCTTCTGCACATCAAAAATTTTATATGGTTCTGAAGTAGAAAACCAATGTTTCAGGGCCGAGGAGATGGCTCAGAATTAAAAGCACTTGCTATGCACATGTGAGGACTGGAGTTTGGATTCCCAGCACCCATGTAAATGCCAGTGGGTGTGGTGGCCCACGTGTAATCTCAGCCTTCAGGAAAAGTAGCCACATCAATGAGCTCTGGTTCAAATGAGAGGCTATGTCTCAGTATATAAGGTGGAGAGTGATTGAAGAAGACGCTGGATATCAACTCTGACCTCTGTGTGCAATGCACCCACCCAGGTGTACCTGCATGCATGTGAACACACACACACACACACACACACACACACACTACATGAAGATGTACACACAAAAAAACAAAAGAGAAACTGCTGCAGCAGTGCAGCTATGTCTGTCTTTGCACAGCTTCTCAAGTGCCATTGCTGCAGCACTGTATCCCCAGGCCAGCTCACCATCGTTCCTCTAACCTTCAGCTTTGATCTTCAGTTGTTGGCTTTCCTAATTCCTTTGCTTCTCCAAAGAATTGTAGCATTGACTTTTTTATTTCTATCAAAACAGCACATTCAGGTTTTAATTTTGTTTGGATTGAAACTACAGCTTATTTGAGGGGGGAATTGATGATTTAATCATACTGAATGTTCCAATCTTGAACACAATTGTGATTTTATTTTCTATTTTTCAGATCTTTAATTTTTCTCAGTAATGTTTTTCTACTTTGGGTATAAAGGTCTTGTATTCATTAATATACCTCTAAATATTTAATATTTTGATATAATTATAAACATTTGTGTGTGCATGTGTGCGTGTGTACACATGTGTGCACGTGCATGTGGAGGCTAGAGGTCAGCCTAGGGTGTCCTTCTCCTTTGCTCCACCTTGTTTTTGAGATAGGATTTCTCACTGAACCTGGAGCTTCCTGATTCAGATAGGCTGACTGGCCAGCGAGCTCTAGGGATCTGCTTGTCGGCCTCCCCAGGCCTGGGGTTACAGGTGCACACCACCATGCCTGGCTCTTTCACATGAATGCTGGGAATCCTAACTCAAGTCCTCATGTTTATGGCAAGTGCTATACTGACTGAACCATCTCCCCAGCCCCTACAAGCAGCACTTTTATAAAATGTCCATTTTTGTTACTTTCATTGTTGGCATGCATTTTTTCACTGCTAGAAATACTCTTGATTTGTTTTTAAATATTGAGCTTGTATTTTGCCAAGCGCCTGAATTTGCTTATTAGTTTTAACATCTATTTATTTATTATTTATTTATTTATTTATTTTTCTTTTTGACAGTGTCTCCTTGGTCCCAGCCTGCCTAGAAGTCACTATGTGGACCAGGCTGGCCTCTGTACCACAGAGATCAACCTGCCTCTGCCTCCCCAGGGCTAAGATTAAAGGTGTATGCCACCATGCCTGGCATTAACATTTTTTTAAATAGATACCATGATTTTTTTTCATCTAGATGATCATGCCATCTGCAAATAAAACCAGTTTTACTGGGTACCTGGAAGCCCTTTGTTTTTTTCTTTCCCTTTCACATTTGCTGGAGTACAGGATAAAGTTAAGTGGAGGTGGTTCGAGGTTTCAGGCCCGCCTTGTCCCTGGCCTTAGGCCTATGTAGCCAGTGTGTTTCATAATTAAGTACATGTTAGCTGCAGGGCTTTTCATAGACATGTCTTATCAAATTGACACAGTTCCCTTCTTCGTTTCACTGAGTGTTTCCTAATATTGTCAAGTGCTTTTATTGACATCTGTTGAGGTGATCATTATTTTCTCTTCATTTGTGGTTTGTGAATTGGCTTCAAGTTAATTAAACAGATCTTGCTTTCCTGGAATAAATCTGTTGTGGGGAAGAGAGTTTTATTTATTGTTTTTATTTTTATATGTATGAATCTATTGCCTGCATGCACGTAAGTGCCCCTGTGTCATGCAGTGCCCACAGAAGCCAGAAGAGGGTGTCAGATCCCCTGGAACTGGAGATTTGTGGTTTGTGAATTGGCTTCAAGTTAATTAAACAGATCTTGCTTTCCTGGAATAAATCTGTTGTGGGGAAGAGAGTTTTATTTATTGTTTTTATTTTTATATGTATGAATCTATTGCCTGCATGCACGTAAGTGCCCCTGTGTCATGCAGTGCCCACAGAAGCCAGAAGAGGGTGTCAGATCCCCTGGAACTGGAGTTACAGATGACAGATGGTAGCTGCCATGTGGGTGCTAGAAATTGAACCTGGGTCTTCTGCAAGAGCAACCAGTGCTCTTAACTGCTGAGCCATCTCTCCAGCCCGAATGTATATATTCTAAGTCAGAAGTTTTATTCACCTTAAAAAACAAATTTAACTCATAGCTAAACATACAAATAAAATTATATATACCCTAAGGCATCTCAATTTGTCACTGAGTCCAAGTTTAGTGGTAGTTTGTCATGTCTTCTGGTTTGGATGCCTGGCAGTACATCTGTACTTGAATTTCTCGTCCTGGGACACCTTCGTCCTCCATAGTAGAAATAGACACACTTTCTCATCTTTTCACTTCCACACTTGGCCCACAAGTGATTTCACTTGAAAGAGGCCACATGAAGAAATAAATACCATACATCCAGAGTTCCCTTTCTCATGAAGATGAGAGCAGAGAAGTGGGCTTTCAAGGGCAAGATCCAGAGGTTCTTTCTGGAAGTCTGTGTAACAGCAGTGTCAGAAGCAATCAAGGCTAGGGTCTAGAGGCTGGGGAGATGGCTTAGGAAAGTACTTACAGTGCAACATGAGGATGTTTGAGCTCAGAACCTACTTGTATACTTGTAATTCCAGCACAGGGGAGGTAGAAACAGGAGGATTCCTGGGGCCCCAGTGGCCAGCCAGTCTTGTTGAATCGGTGAGTTCCAGGTAAAAGTGAAGAACTCTGTCTCAAAAAAAAGTACAGAGCAATAGAGAAAGACACCCAAAATTTTCTAGTTCATATACATTTGTACACATATGCCCATACACAAACACACATGTATCATACAAACACATGCTCACACAGTTTTAAAAAGGGAAAAATGGTTGTTGCTCATACTGTGAATTTTCTCCTAACCATTCATGTGTTGCTAGGTGATGTTCCTGACTTTGCAGTCTCTAAACCTGATACTCTGACTTGTCCTAGCATCCCTTACACTCACTTGGGCTGGGTGACTTTGGTGGGTAGAATTATAGCTCCAAAAACATAAGCTGTAGTTCCAACCTCTGTACCATGTTAATTTTTGAGGAGTATTAGATTTCTGGAGAAGCTGTGAAAGCTCTACTAAGTGTCACAAAAACCCTATCTATTTCCCTATTATTAGCACCTTATCCATTTGGCCCATCTATTTTAATTAGGAAACCTGTATCAATGCAGTGTGATTTACTGAAGTCTATGCATTATTCAAACTTCCTCAGTTTTTACCTAATGCTCCTTTACTGTTCCAGGACCCACCCAGAATACCAGCTAACATTTAACTGTCCTGTCCCATTAGACCCCTTGAAGCTCAGACTTTGTTTTTATGAATGTGACAGTTTTGGGGAGTGCTGTTTAGGTAGCTTGTCCCTCGGTTGAGAATTGTTTGATGTTTTCACATTATCAGACTGGGTGGTGGGCTTGAGGGAGGAAGGCACATGTACTCCCATCACAATACCTCAGGACATTCTTGGAAGTATGGCTGATCACTGATCACTTTGTGCATTCATGATCAGTGTGCCACGAGGTGTTTGTCAGCTCTCTCCTCTGTGAAGTTTCACTTTTTATCCTTTGTAAAGACTTTTTTTTTTGAGACAGTATTTCACATATCCCAGGCAGGCTTGAACTCATGATGTAGCTGCTGATTACAGGATTTCTGATCCTCCTGCCTCCACCTCTGGAGTGCTGGAATGACAGACATATGCCACTGTGCCTGGTTAATGTGGTGCTGGGGCCTGACCTCCAAACACCCTACCAACTGGGTTGCATTCTCCACTTCAGATTTTTAAATAGATACAAAGCTACCTCGGTTATCTGTATCTTCTTGCATCAGCCTTAGGAGTTTGTATCTTTTAAGGGATTCATCCATTTCATCCATGTTATCAAATTTATGGGTGTTCCCAATATGTCCTCATTATCTTTAAGGGTATGTGGACTTTGGAGTGATGTAGCCCATGATAGTTACCTTTCTTGCTGTGACAAAATACCTGACAAGATCAACTTAAGGGAAGATGGTTTTATCTGGGCTCATGTTTTCAGATAGTGTGCAGTTCATCACAGCACAGTGGTGGGAATGAGGGGCAGTATGCCGCAGTCAGGAAGCAGAGAGACAGATGAATGCTGGTGAGCATGCTCTGAGTTCATGTTTATGTTCAGTTAAACCTCTCTGGAAAGACCCTCACAGATATGACTCTGTTTCCTAGATGGTTCCAAACCCAGTCAAGTTGACAGTGAACCTTTGCATCACATTTTCCCTTCATTTTGGAAATTGGCATTTGGTAATTTCCCCTTGTCTTAATGGTTTTGACTGTAAAAACCAACCTTCCACTGCACTGATTTTTTTCCTTGAATTTTCTTTTCTGGAGCTCTTCCCTTATGGGTACCGCTATATTTCTTCTGCTTGCTTTGCAGTTCACGTGTTCTTTTTCTAATCTTGTGTGTAGAAGCCGAAGGTGAGTCTGTTGTTTGCTCACACTTGATAGGACTTTCTTGCCATCAATTCTCTTTTAAGTATTATATTTTAAGTATTATATTAGCAGCATCTCATAGGTTTGTATATATTGTGTTTTCAAGTTCATCTTCAAAATACTTCTGTGGGCTGAGGAGATGGGATATGGTAAGTGCTTGTTGCACAAGCACGAGAACCTGAGTTCAATCCCCAGCACCCATGTAAAGAAACACCAGGTGTCGTGGCTGGCACCTCGAGTCCCAGTCCTGGGGTGGCAAAGACAGGCAGGTCATGGGGCTCGCTGGTCAGCCAGTCTACCTACTTGAGAAGCTCCCATACAATGACAGACATTGTCTCAAAAAACAAGGTGAGTGACTTCTGAGGAACAGCATTCAAGGTTGGCTTCTGTCCACATTAGTGCACATACATCTGTACACATGGCATGCACCACATGAACATAACTACGTACATACACAAGGAGAACAAAATATATTCTGCTTTCACTTTTCATATTTTTTAACCTATGTTTTATTTTTCAAATTTATTGTTTTGTTCAAATAATCCTGTGGTATGAATTGTACCCTTTAACATTTTTCTATTAACACTGCTTTCTTTTCTAAATAACATGACTTCATTGAAAATAAGACCAGCTTTATGGCCTAGCATATGACCCATCTTAGTAAATGTTCTGTATGTACTTAAAAAGAATCTATGGTTTATTCTTGGTGGGTGGGGTGTTCTGTAAATGTCAATTAGGTTAAATTAGATCATGTTATTCAGTCTTCTATAGCCTCACTGAGTTTTGTCCTGTTAATTTTTGGGTAAGAAGTATTGAACCCTCTCGTGGTTGTGGTGGATATGTCTTTTTCTCCTGGCAGTTGAATCAGAAATATGGAAAGCTAGTTTCCATTCCTTCTTCCTGACTGTATTTTTAAAGTCTTCATTTAGCATCTTTGTACGTTCCTACCTCTTTGAATGTTTTTTGGAATCTGGCATCTTTTGAAGTTCTCAGCCATTGCTAATTCTTGGCTCTGTGCACATTTTGTTACTTGAGCTTTCTTGTGGCTTTGCCTCTTGGGGCAGAGGAGGCAGTGGGGTGCTCTGCTGAGTGAGGTGTGCAGTTTCACTATGACGCTGGCCTGGCCTTCTGTTTTGGGTTGCTATGCTCAGACTCCTTCCTGAAGACTTTTCTGGACTCCCAGGAGGAGACTGACACCTGGCTGTTCTTCCAGAATACCAACCAATCATCCAGCCTGCACTACCCCCTTACTGTGGGCTTCAGGGATCCTCAGAAGCTGCTTTCATAGCATCCCTATTTGGGGACTGTTTGAGCTTGGTTTCCCATGCCTGCTATGTTCTGTCTTTCAGTTTCTTTTCTTTTCTTTTTTTTTTTCCCAATCTAGTTTACAGCACTGTTTCCTTTTTAACTTTAAAGACTCCCATTTAAAAACTAATAGGCATTTGATACATGAATGGAATGGGATCGCCTTACAATTAACACCCCCTCCCCCATGTTAAAACAGCCTACCTTTAAACTGTTCATACTCCTGCATCACAGTGGATGCTTCTCTGTTTTCACCCACGGTGGTTTTAAGTGCTATCTGGATGTAGGCACAACTATCATATCATAGGAAATGTTCTTGCTTCAGTTTCCTTCAGTCATTCTTATGTTGATGAGATGAAGCCATTGTTTTATGCTGGAATTTCTTTTGCAGTATTGGAGACTGAACTCAGAGCCTCACCCATGCTAAGCAAGTGTTCTACCTCTGAGTTATAGCCCCAACCCAATGCTGAAATATTTATCCCCCCCCCGTGTGTATGTGTAATATTTGCATGTGTGTGCACATGGGTGTACAGGTATGCTCACCTATGCAAGTGAGTGCATGTGGAGGCCAGAAGTTGACACCAAAATCTTTCCTTTATCACTTCACCATATTTTTTGAGACAGGGTCTCTCCCTGACACTGGTTGGCTAGCAAGTCTCTCTTATCTACCCCTCTCAGCCCCAGTATTGGGGTTATAGGTATGCACTGCCACACCCAGCTTTTACATGGGTTATGGGGACCTGAACTTGTGTCCTCATGCTTGCACAGGAGGCACTTTACCCTCTGAGCCATCTTCCCCAGCTCTGAAATACTTTTGATGTCCAATTTTACCATAGATACTAGGCCTCAGGTTAAAAGTCTTCTTCAGGCAAAAGTACCTTGATTAAATTTGATTAAATTGTCTATTTGCCATCATTATTATTTCAGAATCACAGTGTGGTATTGTAATTTATAGGCTGTTTTGCTAGATTTTAATTTAAAATTTGATGTCATGTTCCATTTAAAATTATTTGAATAAATTTTATTTCATTACAAATCAACAAGAAGATACTCAGACCAATTCTTTCAAGACTTCTTTTGTATTAGGGTAACCTAGTTTCAGTTAAAACCCAACAGAAACAAAAAGTACAGCAAACAATGTAAGAGTTTCTCATTCATCCAGGGAGAGCAGTCCAAAGGGATGGCTGGTTCTAATTCAGACTCACTCAGTTTGCTTGTCAGTCCAGCCAGGAGCTGGGGGACAAGAACACTAATGTCCTCTTAAGCCAGCAAGGTGGAAATGACACACATTCTGGGACAACCACACATAAGGACCAAGCAGTGTAGGAAATGCAGGCTCTGGTCACCTAGTTATAGTGTGTCTTGGCTTATTTGTGCCGCTATAACAGCTTGCCCCAGAAAAACAGCAAAATTTGTTGCTCGCAGTTCTAGAGACAGACAAGTCTGTCATCAAAGTACTGGCAGATTTGGTCCGTTCCTCATAGATGGTACTTTCTAGCAGTTTATTGCAGGTAGAAGGGGCAAATAAGTTCTACTGGACCTCTTTTGTAAAGGCACTAACCTCATTCACAAGGATAGCCCTCATGACCTCATCACTTTCCAAAGGCTCCAACACATTGCATGCTCAGTAAAGGATTGAGTTAAGTATATGAGGGGCTGGAGAGATGGCTCAGCAGTTAAGAGCACTGACTGCTCGTGCAGAGAGGACCCAGGTTTGATTCCCAGCACCCACATGGTGTCTATGAACTGTCCTTAACTCCAGTTCCAGGGGAATCCGATGCCCTCTTCTGACCTCCATGGCATTGCACGACACGGGTGCACTTACATACGTGCAGGCAATACACTCATACACATTAAAAAAAGTTTATTATATGAATTTTGGGCACACATAACAGACCAATGCTTATAGTACAAAGATTCAGACCACAGCAGATGGACATATATAGCAGGCACAAGTCCCTAAAAAATGATGGTATCTTCTGGACCCTGGTGGTGAAGGACCTGCCCTCATTAGACCCTTGTTCAGTTCTCTGGTGTGTGTGGGGAGGGGTGTTGGTGTCCTCTCGTTATTCATCCTGTTAGCCCGTAGAATTGCTCCCTCAGAAACTCCACCTCTGAAGCAGGCCTTGGGAGTTGTTTTCTTTTAGATTTATGCTGTCTGGCTCCTTGAGGCTTACTATGTGCAGATATTTCCAGGTTGGGGCTGCAAGTTTCCTCACAGTTTGAGTTCATCAAAACCATAATGTGGGTTCTACCCTGTGTGTCTCAGCAACTGTGTGCCCAGAACCATGCTGAAGGGCATTCTCAGACACAGCTCTTAAGACAGCTTTATGTGTTCTTTTCTTGTCAAATCCCTGCGACCTTCTCTCAGCCTGTAGAAACTGTTTTCTGGCCTCTTGAATCAACAGACTTACGTGAAAGGGAAAATCTCAAGTCCTTGACACACAGCCGAGTTCCTTTGGTTTAGTGAGATCTCTGAGAATTATTTGAAGCTGCAGCTCACTTACCTTGTGTTCTTTGGGGCTATTAGAGCAGATACCGTTCCTAACATGTGATTCTCGACCTCGGGCCTTCTTCTTCTCTTGATGTTTTTACTTGCAAACTGCGTGATTCTTTACCTTCATATCCAAACTCAGTAGCTACGGCAAGGCACACCTGATAGACACTTGTGTTCTAGTGTTAGTCATCTTCGTTCTTTAGAACCCCTTATGCATGTGCCCACTTTCAAGGTTATCATAGGTCAAACTTTTACCAACTGCTTTGGTGTTGTGATCTCCCAAACATCACTGGCTTTCATGCCTGTAGCATGTTTTCTCTCCCTTGTTACCTGCTGAACCATTGTCTCTGGCTTTAGGTTTTATTATGGCAATGCCCCACTTCTGGTAATAGTTTCTATGTTAAGGTAATAGTAGTACTGTTCCCGAAGACTTGAGAAATGAAGGCTAGAAGTTCAGGGATAGAGATTTCCTGTAAGGAAATGAGCCAGAAGTGGCTTGCGTGGTCACCTCCGCTTGCGTCCCACTGACAAGGGTTTAGTCATATGACACAACTGGCTGAAAAGGGAGGAAGAGTTGAGCTGGAGATCCAGATCCTGCCCTTAATTCTGTCACTATGGAAGAGGAGAGTGGGGTTGAGTGGACAGCTTGCAGTCTACCACATTTATGTATTAGAAACTTACTGGCGGGAAACGTCTGCTCTGTCACTCAGTGCCTTCTGTTGGGTTCTGTAGATTTTATTTCTGTTAGAATGTGGCATTTGGGCACAATCTCACAAGCACTGTGGAAATATACATTAGACTCACTTAAGCGTGGGCAGACTTTTGGTAGAAGGCCAGACAGTAAGTAGGTTTATGTTCTCTATAGGGCTATGTGGTCTTTGTCATAAGTACTCAACTGTTTTGTTACATCATATAAACATGTCCATAGACAAATGAAATGATATAACTTTGTTCCATTTATACATTATTTGGCTTACAGCCACAGTTTGAGCCCCTGTCATGACTCACTGGGAAATCAATGTAGCACTGTCTGTCAGGAGTTTGTGTATTATCTCAGAAGCTTTGTTCCTGGAAATATATCCTAAAGAAATAATTTAAGCATTGAATATGCTTTATATCTGTTAAGCATTTTTTTAAAAATTCTTTATGGGCACAACCTGATGAATAGTTATTTATTTATAGTTATTTGTCAATGGCCAGATAATGGTTAAGTAGATTTGGGTAGATTAAGTGAAGATATTATGCATCTACTTAAATATGTTGATGTGCGGATTATTCAGAGCCATAAACAGATATAAAGCTAAGTAGAAATGAAAGACAAAGTTATTTGCATGTACACTAGGCTAAGTAGTAAGATTATGGGCTATTTATTTATTTGTTTGTTTGTGACAGGGTCTCCGTGTAAGTCCCAAGGTAGTCTCTGTCTCACAGAGTTCTTCCTGCCTCTGCCTCCCCAGTGCTGGGATTAAAGATGTGTGCCAGTACATCTGGCTTATATCTTTTTTTTTTAAAAGGCATTTGAAAAAATTTATTTCACTAAGAATATTTAAGCAAACAAAAATGTATCTAGTCTTGGGGAAAGTCAATGGCATTGACAAATAGGTATGATTTCTTCTTTAAGGAAATTGTGTACCCTGTTACATTCCTATTTTCTCTGGCTGCCAGGAAGCTCACTGCCTAATTCAAGGTTTAAGCACAACCTCTTCAGCTGACTGCTGGAGATAACAAAGCTCCCTGCTTTGCTGGGTCCAATCCCGGTGCACGTCTGTTGCTCCAGTGTCATTGTTAATAGTGCCTCCTCTTAATATCAAAACTTCTGTGGCTTAGATGGTTTTCTTACTTTTTATGATTTTGCCTTTCTATTTCTGATCTGAAACTCTGAATACAAATATTACTACAAACCAGTTCAGATGTTAGTCTTAGAAATATGGTGGATGTAAATAAATTAAAAGTTTGAAAATGTGTACAATCCCAGCTTTCACACGTAGTGTATTACCTTTGAGTAAAGCAGAACCCTTTGAGTAAAGGACCCACCAGAGCTTGGTCCTTCTCCCACTCCACCCTTCCAACTGGCACCCATGCAAGGGGCTAGTTCTTGAAGATGGGATCCAGGACCTCATAATAACACTGCAGAGAGTGAAAATATGAAACCTCAGTAAATAGTAATGTAATGATAATAACAGCTACACCTCAGTACCAACATTAGGGTAAATAGTTGACTAGATACATTCATTTATAGAACTGCTTTATCCCCATTTTACAGATGAGTAACTGAACTCTCAAGGAGGTCAAGTGGAATTTTTCTGTAGGTCACAAAGCCAGTAAGAATCAGTGATAGGTACTTGCCCTTACAGATGTTCCATTTTCTCTCATTAAGAAGGAATACTTTGGGATGGGAAGATGGCTCAATTGCTAAGTGCTTGCTGTGCAAGCATGAGGATCTGAGTTTAGATCCCCAGCACCTACATAAAAAGCCAGGCATAGAGGTGTGTGCCTGTAATCTCAGTGCTGGGGAGGTGGAGGCAGGGAGGCTTCCTGGGGCTTGCTGGCCAGCTTGTCTTGCTAAATTTTTGCTTGCTCCCACTCCAGGTTGAGTGAGAGACCCTGCCTCAAAAAATAAGGTGGAGAATGATAGAGGAAGACACTCAGTGCTGACTTCTACATGCAGGCAAACAATGTGTACACACAGGTGACATGTTCACACACAGAGAGAAGGAATCCTGGTGAATGTAACAGGATGTTTAAGAGCATTGGGAACAATTTCTTTCCAGGATTCAAGATCATGGGGAGTGTGTGGCCATGTGTGGTGGCCGAGAACTTCTGCTATGTACATCTGGCTTAGTGGAGGGGAACTCTGATAGGACAGGGAAGTCTCTGCACTTCCTCACCCAGGCCATGTGGGTCTGAACTTCAGTCCCTTCTTCCTTGGCCAGTAGCTCTGTCCCTAGGCATTAAATTGTTAGAAAGGTAATGCTCAGAGGTTACCAGATGTAAAAAGATGGCTTTAAAGGAGGCTGTGTGTCCAGTATCTCAATTTTCAACTGCAGAGTCTCCTGCGTGCCACTGTGGCCATGTACCTATGCCAGCCACTTCCTTAAGTTTACCTTACTGGTAGCCTTGGGTCCCTTTGTCACATATCCATCATTGGGCTTTGCTGATTTGTAGGTGAAATTTTTGAGTGTAAAAGGGCCCTGTACTATTTGTTTCTCAGGCACAGTTTCAAAAGAAAACAGCATTTTACAGCCTGCATTAATGGGAAATTACTCTCCATTAGGATTCTGAATGACTTGCCCATAATGTTTATAAAGGAAAGGAAAAATGTCAAGCATTTCACTAACAATTTAAAGCAAAGCTCTGAAGACTGTGCCAGAAACTAATTCCAAGAACATTTTCTTCATCATTTCTTCTTTCTAGAGGAAAAACAGAGAGAGAGAGAGAGAGAGAGAGAGAGAGAGAGAGAGAG
>NW_008347814.1:887265-914528 GCF_000622305.1 Nannospalax galili
AGAGAAAGGGCTGTAGGTCAATTAGGTAGACTGCATCATGGGACCAAGATATGGAAGCTTTGATAATGTTATTGCTAGGTAGTTAAGAGAACAAATAAAGAGGAGGAGGGGGACTCGCTGTAGAGTGAGTGCAGGCAGTCCAAGTTCAGCCTTGGCTAGGAGAAATGGGTCCCTGTCCAAGCCCTTGAGCACAGGGTCATGCTGCCTCATCAGCTCAAGTTTCTCCTTTGTCCCCAAAGAGAACAGGAAGCCAAGGAAAGTCCTTGCTTTGAACCGTGTGCCTGGGCAGTTCCCAGAAAACTATGGTTAGAACTGAGTGTTGAACTTGAGACCTGTGCTCCAGAGCCTTCCCCAGACCTAGGTTATTGTACCAGGTTCCAAGTTGTCACTTATTCTATATTAGAATGGAGAGGAGGCTCTTTTTTACATTTTTACCAACTATTTATTTATTTAGGTGGTGTTGGAGTTAAGAAATTTTGTAACATAGATAGAAGTACATTCACTAAGGGAAGAAGAGAGATGTTTAGGAAAAGGACAGTACATACCCAAGACATGGCTGGAATGTCACGATCATGCCATGGATACATACAGTTTTGGTAGCACCTATTTATGAAGCTTTCTTTTTCCTTCTCCACTGAGATTCCTGAAGGTTCCAACTAATGTTATGGCAATTAAGAGTTAATAGGCTCCAGACTGAGGCCAGCTCTAAACGTGTAGAGAGGCTGAGGGTCATTAACAAATGTGTGCTACAGGCCTGTCAGAGTGAGGCAAAATAAATCTCTCCAATGACTTGTATTAAGACATTCTACCCTTGTTAGGCATAAAAGAGACTTTTATACATTTCTTGACACTTCGAAGACTGCTCAGAAATAACTCCTAGAACCAAATCATTCCGCTCATCGACGCAAAGCTCTGGGGATTACATTAGAAAATAAACATGCATTCAAAGGTGAAATGTGGAGTTTAATAGTTAAAGAAGACGCACTCTTTGCAGTAGGAACACACACATTTATTAATCTAAATTTCCAAGGGGAAATTAAACTTTCACAGAGCACTGAGAATGGAGTTCATGCAGTCGGCAGGTTATTTCTTTTCTTTTCTTTCCCTCTTCCTCGTTTCTTCTGCCCTCTCCCCCAAGCCTTCCTTCACATCCATTCCTAAAAACACTCAGTAGTGATTTAGACACAGTGTTATATTGCAAAGGAGAGATAAAAGGGCGACAGGAGTTCCACATTGTAGTTCAGATTCTGGTACTTAGGACAATTTTGGGTAAATTTCTTATCCTCTCTAGACTGATCTGAACATGTCCCAAAAGAAGGTACTGCTCTTTTTACAGTCTAAGGTGTTTTCTAGCTGTACATTCTGCGACTACCATGTTTATCTCTCATGAATATTTAGCATTCTTAAGATTTTGGAAAGCAGACAAGCTGAGCATTTAATATGTCCTATATTTTAAAAAATGTTATTAGAAAATAAAGTATAAACTATTATGATTATTATCAGTAGCTGTTGATGTGGGAAAGGGTCTGAAGGGTCCTTTTCTGACCTTCCCAGATGAAGGAAGCTTTAGAAGGAAAGGCTTTCTGACTGTGGGGGATGCTTTCCTGAATCCTGCTACATCCTTTGCTCTGTCACAGGAGTGTCTGTGAACCATAAGGCATGACTTCTCATCTAACTGTGATTACGTTATCACAAAAGCTGATTATCTTACATAGATTCTATAACATGTCTAATCTGTAAGTTAAAATTTCAAAAACCATAATCCAAATATTAATATAGGTATTCATTTAAAAAACTGTGGAAGTTTCCAGGGAGTACAAACAGGGCAGTTATGTAACACAATTCCAGGCACCCATGAATCCACATAAATGATACTCTTGAAGGCTCCCACCTTTGGGACTAAGAGACGAAGGAAAAGTATAAGAAGGTTGCACAAGGCTGGTGATAAATAGCTGATGGCAAAGCTCTGAGTCAGGAGCATCACAGAGATGCCAGTCTATAGCCAAGCAGAAAGCACCTGCCATGACTACAGGGCTTGATGGGTAATCTACAGTACTTCCTGTTGGTGGAGAATGGGAGCCCAGGATAGCTGGCCTTGAACTCCTGTGTTTATGCAGAAGCTTGTAATTTTTCAGAACTGGTAACTAAACCCGTACTGTACAAAGCAAGAAGCAGTTGTAACCAGTCCCTCTGCCACCGATCCCTATGCCAGTGACCAGAGAGTCGAGTCTGATGACAGCTGCTGCTTGTCTTTCCCATTCCCATGGGAATGAGGGGAAACAAATCACAGACTTTGGACCTGATTGTAGTAGAGGGGTCACCATTCCACCATTCAGGAAGTTTTGATAATAAATGGGCTGCGGCTTCTGTGGTATCTGCACCAGTCATCTCAATAGACAAGTCTGGTCTTTGTCAGGCCGAAGACACAAACTGTATGTGTTAAACCCAAGCACTGAAACCAGTGTAGATTGGTAAGGTTAAAACAAATCGTGTGGCTTATTTTTATACTTTTTAATGATTAAACTTAAGTTCTCTTGATAAGTAATTTCAGCAAATCACCTGATAAATACCTGGTTATTATTTCTAGAAAGACAATTTATAGACTTTACTCATCAGTTTACAACTTACCTATCATGAATAAAGTCTTAAAATTTGTAAATAAAGAAGGTGAGACCCTTGGGCTGGAGGGATGGCTCAGTGGTTAAGAACACTGGTTGTTCTTGCAGAAGACCTGGGTTCGAATCCCAGCACCCACATGGCAGCCAACAACTGTCTGAAACTCCAGTTCCAGGGGATCAGATGGCCTCTTCTGTCCTCCATGGGCATTGCACAACATGGGTGTACTTACCTACATGCAGGCAATACATGCATACACATGGAATGGGAATGATAGATAAAATATTAAAAAAAAAATAAAGAAGGTGAGACCCAAGAGTGACCTAATCCAGAGTTAAGACACAGGGACAGCAAGTTTCTGTCTAGTATGCACTTACTTATGGGCAAAAACTGTATTTTAGATATAGTGAAAAAAATTGTGCTGCATATCAGAATTATGCACCAATGTTGTGCCTTAGCTAAGGGGAGAAAATATTAGTTTCAAAAGGATTTTACAACAAAAGTTTCAGTTTATAACTTTTGAAAGAGCCTGGACCAGATATGCTCTTTCTAACTTAGAAGAAATGGTTTGCTGCAGATTGAGCTTGGTTCCCGCTTTAGAGTGTGAGTTGGAGTTAGAAATAAACTTTGGGCTGGGAATGTATCTCAGCTGGCAGAGTGCTTGCCTAGCATGCACGAAGCCCTGGTTGGATCTCTAGCACCACATAAACTGGGTCTGGTGGTACATCCCTGTAATCCCAGCACATGGGAGGTAGAGTTCAGAGGATCATAAATTCAGGGTCATCCTTAGCTATATAGAAAGTTTGAGGCCAACCTGTGCTGGAGACTTTGTAAAACTTGAAAATGTCAGATTAGGTTTTTCTCCTTCATTGTGAGGGGATGAATTATTGAGTCAAATTCTTCAGGTGTGGTCAAATCATGGGGTGATCTTGTGAAACCAAAGCTTCCAGAAGGATACTTGCTCACCCCACCCACTAAGCAGGCACCTTCCTCTCTGTGCCTTAGTGGCCCTGGGAGTAGGTTAAGTAATAAGGAAACACCTTTGACTATTTGAACTTCCAAAAATGAAGGCAGTGATAAAAGCCCGCCCATCCAGGAAGGGTTGAGGAGGCTTTGCAGTCAGAGTGAACCCCAGTCCCCACTCTGTCTCTTCATACTTCTGGGTCTCAGTTTTGTCATCTGCAGAGCAGGGATCATGACCTCTCCCTTCCCCTTGGTAGAACTATTCTGAGGATGAAATTTGAGCCTGTAAATTAGAGGTGCTGGGCATAGTACTTGACTACAGAGTAAAAGCCCACAATGTAGCCACTGTTGACGCTATATAACATGATTATCTGATTTCCCAGCCTACAGCAGACTGGAACCAGCAGAGTAGAAGGGCCTGAGGGACTGCTTCGGGAAGGCCAACTGGCAGCAGGAAAAAGTGACAGGTCGCAACCCAGCTACAAGGGAGGCAAGAGCAAAGCTATAAAAAACGGGAACAAAAACTCAAAAGGCACAACAGTTTGGGGTATTTACTAAGAGACAAAGACCCCTCCTCAGGTCAGTAGCTTCCTGGAGACCCCATACCTTGCCCTTCTACAAGGACTCATGCTGACAGTGGTGGTGTGAATTCTCTCTCCATCCCCCAGAAAGTAGGTGTGTGTGAAGGGGATCAAGTCTACCTTCCATTCAGGGTGCTCTGACCAAACACTCGCTGATTCTCAAAATCTCCAGAGTCAAGGCCAGCAGTGGAGAGGAGGAAACTCCTTTGGTGGTCTGAAAAATAAGTCAAGATCAAGCACAACAGAAAATCTATGACTTTTAGTGCTAGAGAGGAAAGATCACCCCTTGCTCTACTGACCTTCCACCTACCTTCATCTCCCTCAAAGTCAGGCCTCTCCTCCTGAGGCAGCCTACATGCCAGTGTCCCATCCACCTACCACTGGGAGTTTTTGTTGTTTCAAACTGATGTCTCCAGGCACAAGAAGGAAGACAGACGTGAGGTGTCTGATGGAAAGACATCTCTGGAGGAAGGCTAGAATTCAGGTAGAGGAGGATGCTCTTAGCCTTCCTGGGCCTGGGAGCTCCCTGAGATATGTTCATCTGAGGATCCCAAGGCTCATCTGAAGCCCAGCTGATGGGCTGGGATTGGCCTCAGGTATAAACAGGGCTTGGGTTAGTAAGAAATGGAGAGGGGATGAACCTTCCTGATAATGACTCAGATGGTGTGAGGCACAGTGTCCAGTAGAGCAGACTGCACCTGCACAAAGGTCAGAACTCAGCACTGCATTTTGCTGAGCCTGGTTTCTCATTCCTTTACACTGGAGGAAGAGAATAGTACTTAGGTATTCAATCCATTGTCTCCAAGGCTGAGGTATGGCTGTTGTCCCCACACATGGTAAACACTAGCATCTGAGAGTTCTGATTCCATCCTTACAGCTAGGTGGGATGAAGCATTGTGGGACTATCCCCTGTGAAAAAAAAAAAGTGTGCTCAGAGTTTGTATACAGTGACCCTTTGAGCAGGGACTTGGGGAAAAGGAAAAAAAAAAAAAAAGATGACTTCAGGGGAAGAGCACTGCAAAGATTTTCTTGAGGTTAAAATAAGAAGGGGCCCTCTTGTTAGAAAGTGAATTAATCACTGCCAAGAGGGAAGTGAAATTTATTTTAGGAAGAATATGGTTTCCATCTCTAGTGTGTGTTGCTAATAAAATATTTATTGTCTATTCATCTTAAAATCATTCTCCCTCTCTCCCTCCCTCCTTCCCTTCCTCCCTCCCCCCCCCCCCCCCCCCCCTCCCCTCCCCCCTCCCCCCCCCCCCCCCGCACCTAGTGGTGTGGAACAGAGCTTGAATAATAAATATTTAACACGGATACTCCTTTTTCTCTGTTAAAATAATCTTTATTTCAGTACTTTCACAAAGATGGACTGTTTTCCTACCTTCCTCTCATGTTACATTAAAACCAGGTCTCAGGAGTAAGAGAAAATAAACATGGTCTCCTCAGGGAGGACCGGAAGGGGCTGTGGCCTTCTGGGTGGACTGCACAGGGTCCTGGGTGTCTGCTGCCTGTTTCTACAGCATAGAGACACTAGCCAGTGAGGCACTTGTGTGCAGGTGTTCCCTGAGGTTCTGGGTGCCAAAGACTACATGAGAATAAGCAGAGGTGATGGGGGACAAGGAGCAGCAACAAGACCACAGGAACCAAAGGAGCCAGCAAGGAGATGGGATGCTGGCTAGGGCTGATGTTTTCTTGCAAGGAATTTGGGACAGGGGGAGGTGCCAGTGTCTGGCGGTGGGAAAGCAGGAGTTGGGGCACATTACAGATGGGTATGTGAGACACAGTTTGAAATATCCCACTGTGGAAGCAGGACCCACTCTGCCTGGACCTGTGTTCCATCCTCTGTGATGTGTATTCTCTCCTGTCTGGGGAAGGCCCAACTGCTTTCTGCAGGTGAGCAGAAACTTTTTTTTTCTCTAACTGAGCTGAACTTGCTATGAGTCTCCATTTAGACCAGCAGCGGAAACAACTTGATCTTTTTTCCATTTCTACTTTTGGCCAAAAATGAAAAAAAAAAAAAAAGAAAGAAAGATTAATCTTTTTTCCATTTCTTCTAATGGAAAAAAATGCAATCTTGCCATTTCAAGGTAACTCGGTCTCTTCCAATGGAAAGCATAGATGACCCATTTTATTACCCATTGGATTCAGGACTTAACTGCAGCTCATTCAGAAATGAAATCCCTTTTAGGGGCTGGTAGGTTTCCTTGAGATTCTCTCCTCCCTAGCCCACCCCAAGCCCTTGTCTAGATACACAGAGGGAGTCAATCAATGGAGCAGGTGTAGCGACTTGCTTTCATAGTGGGGTGACCTGTCACAGGTGGCCTGGGTTCTCAGGTGGGCTCTGCTGATGTCTCTGGCCCCAGTTCCACCTTTGAGTAGACAGGTCTATGTGTGTTGAGTGTCTGTGCCTGCCTGCAGGTGGCCTGTGGACCCTCAGCCCTTCTTCACCTCCTGCTGGTGTTTTGGGGATGTGTCCACAGTTTATGGGGAGCAGATGGTCTTGCCTCAAGCTCCTGATTTGTTTCATTACACCATCCCACATTTTCCCTGGCTCAGAGCACTTTGGGAGCCTGCCTTCTCCCAGAGTTCCAGTGGGAAGTGGAGTTAAGACCATTTCCCCCTGGGGGAATCTGGGGAACATTTCCACCTCCCCCCAAGGTCTTCTCTCTCCAGGTCACTCTCCCACCGCCCCCCACCACCAAGAGGAGCTTCTAGCTCTTCTCTGAGTAGCAGGAGGCAGCCCCTTCATTTCCATGGCTTAAAATAAAATCTCTAGGCTCCGAGGTTGTTTCGCTCTGGTTCCTTGGAACCCAGGGTCTGTTTTTTTTAAATCTTCCCAAAATGGACCTGACTCTAGCAGGAGGGCCTGAAAGCCTTGACTACCATAGTATTTCACAACTGAAATAGTGTCATTTTAGAACTTACATGAACCATTTGGTTCATGTCCAGGCTCTCTGCTTCTCTTGAAGAAGAGAGTCCCCAGCTTATTTGGTTGAGGGCTCCAGGTAACAAAAATGGCCCAGAATGAAAAGTGTGTTAGGTGATATTGCAGAATATTGCACTGCCACGAGTATGATTCAGGTCAAGCTAGTCTGAGTTCTGATTGGTGTGAACTGACAAGTGCTTGTACTATGTTGGGGTAGTACAGAGAGGATGTGGAGGTTCCCAGGCATGTGTCTTCTTCCTTGGGGTAGGGAACTTCTGTATGGGATCTTTCTTCCTGGTGGTCTTAGGAGAGATGTCTTGTCTTGGGTTATTTGCTGGTCTGGTACGATGTGAGTGCTGGTCTTTGCCTGTCAGAATATCGAAGCAACTTGGTGGTGGCCTCTTGCTTGTAATGAATGAAGTAAGAAGTGAGTCATCTGTCTGCTTCCTGATTTAGTGTGTATGTATGTGTGTGCATGCGTGTGCGTGTGCATGCGTATGTGCAGGCTACATGTGTATGCAAACATAAATGGTCAGCTTGGACAGCTAGGTGTCTAGTAATGAGAATATTTTGGTCAACCTGGGGGGCTGACACTAAGTAGGCGGGTGAAATAGGTAGTAAGCCTCACTGTCAGTGTGGTAACCTACAGTGTCTCAGCAGTGTAGTAGATAATGTAGGAGGTGACCTAGGGTGAGGCAGGTCACAGTCTAGGGACTGGAACCTTGGCCATTTTCCCAGGGGTCAGGCCACTATGACCTCTTCAAAAAGGGTTTATGGAAGACTGCCAGATTCCTTTGTCTGAATATTCCGTTTGAGGAAATGCTTCCTTAGGCTGTGTGATGTTTGTACCTGCCTCCTTCTCAATTGGACTGTTAATGGCAGAAATATGGAAAGAATCCCCATCATTTTACCCTTCACTCTGAAATAGTTATGTTATACTGACGCTGACTTCAGTTCATGGCCACAGGTTTTCATTGTCTGACCTCCATCCACCACATTAAGTACTGTGACCAAAGGAAAACAAAAATGTCTCTGTTGGAAACACTCAATTCCCCATTGTTTTGAAATACTGGAATGTTATTCTATTCAAATTCAAGATAATGAACTAAGCCCCAGTATTTCAATTCTACTCCCTAGCTTCCATCATTTTGGCCAAAAGAATACACAGCTGGGCTGGGGTGAGGTGTTTCCTGAGAGGAACCATCCAACCGACAGAAACATCTATGAGATCTGGGAGATTCCTGTGCAGATAGGTCCAGAATCTAAGAGGTTGATAAGTGTATAAATCACCTCAGGAGGGAGCTGCCTCTGCAGGGAAGAAAAAGCCTTTAGGATCGCCACTTTCTACTTCCCCAGCAGCTAATGCCCCATACATTTCCAGTTAACTGTGGATGAGGAGGAAGGCTATGACACTGGTGGTTCTCAGCCCCACCTCCAAGAGACACTGGAAAGAACTGGAACATTTTAAAAGATACCCCCATTGTGAGAGTTTCTGCTTTAACAGATCTGGGGTTCATCCTGGGTAGTGCCATGTTGCCACAGGAAGGCAGTGAGGAGCCTTGGTTGATGTCACCTGCTGCACCCAAAAGAGCTCTTTGGGTGGGTGGGTCTAGACTTGGTATTCATTACAGCATAGGCTTGGCTAGAGTGCTGAGAAGGTGGTAGGGGGTGGGTGACGACCTGTTTGTTGGAGAAATAGCAACCACTCCAATAATGTCAAGCTGTTGAAACCAGCATCATAAAATTCTTCTCACAGCACGAAGCCCCCCCATCCTGACCCTTCCCTCTCACCACAGGGCTCACTTCAGACAGAGCTTTCTCATTTGGCCAACTGCAGAAGTACCAGATTGGTTCTCATGCTCTCTCTTTCTTGCTTTTACTCTCACTCGCTTTACTTGGACATAAAAGATTTGGTGAGGGACTTACTTTCACTCTCACCTGAAGTCTAAAGATGGGAGGGGAAGCTTTGGAGCAATAGAGAAAGGAAATAAAAATGAAACCATAAAATAGATGGCAGAAGAAAAGGCATGTCAGATATTTCAATTGCAGGTTTCTGTAAAGCTATCTGGTCCTGTTCTGGGAGGTCCCACCCCCTTTTCAGAACTACCTCTGCTGGTACTGGGGTCAGAATGGAACCTAGGGGATTCTTTTGCAACAGGGGGCAGTCCCCAGTCTCCTTTTGGAAGACTGATCTCCACCCACTCCTGATGGTGTTTATATGTGTGTGTGCATGGGGGGTCCGTTTCCATGGAGATGGGTGGCTGCTTTCCTGGGCTGGAGTTTCGTTTCCTTCCAGCCTATCTCAAGGGCCAGTCATCCCTGCCTCGTGTCTCACTAGTGGTTCATGCTCCCCAGCCTCCCTCCAGGTAATGCATCATCTCACTTGGCCGAGGCGCCTCAGCTCTTGCCTGTCATCTCACCTTCAACTCCTCCACAGGGAACTACGGGAACTGCTAAAGTTCTGGGGGGCTTCCAAGAGCTGAATTGGGGAGCCACATCCCCTCTAGACACACTAAGTCATTATTCCAAGCTAGCCTGGAGAGCACCCTATATTCATACTCATAGGCCCTCAGAGTTTGGGGCTGTTCTAGTTAGATTGCTGTGATAAAACTCTCTGACCAAAATTGACTTGTGAGGAAAGGGTTTATTTGGCTTACACATCCAGATCACAGTTTGTCCTTGAGGGAAGCTGGGGTAGGAACTCAAGGCAGAAACCTAGAGGTAATGACTGAAGCAGAGACCATGGATGTTGCTTACTGGATTGCTGCTCTAGCCTGTGCTCAGCCTGCTTTCTTATGTAACTCAGGACCATCTGCCCAGAGGTGGCACTACCCACAATAGGCTGAGCCCTCCCACATTACTCAATAATCAAGTAGATGGCTCACAGAAATGCTCACAGGCCAGTCCCATGGAGGAAATTCATTTCCCCACTGAGGTTCCCTCTTCCCAGGTGTGTCAAGAGTTGACAACTGAAAATATCCAGTACAGGGGAAAATGTGATTATTTAGAAAACAAAGAAGAAATACTTACCTTCTAAAAATAAAATTAACATGACTGTGTTCCCAAAGTCTACTTAAGTCATTTCACTTTTAAGATAGAGACAGAACATCTTAAAACAGCAGCAAATGTAAGCCTGGCATGGTGTCACACACCTTTAATCCTAGCACTTGGGAGGCAGAGGCAGAAGGATTTCTGTGAGATCAAGACCAGCTTGCTTTACAAAGCGAGTTCCAGGCCAGCTGGGGCTACAGGGAGACCCTGTATCAACAAAACAAAAACAAAATAAAAAATAAAATAATAGCAAATATAATCCTGAGGCAGAGTCAAGATGTGACATGCGAATTAGTGTGGCGTCTTCAAATGGTTAGTCATTTACAAAAATCTCTTCAAATTAATCTTATTAATACTTAAAGGAAAAAGAAAAACAAATATAATTTGGTCAAAATGGAGACAATGCACTGGCACTAAAGTTTGCCCAAATGATTTTATGAGAACAGCTAGAAAATTCTAAAATGATCATTCTAAAATGACCAGGAGCTTCCTTTCCTGGTTATTAACATTGATAGTACAGTATAATGCTTAAAGTGATGCAGTGCTGTTACCAGATGGATCAAGGGGACAAAACTGAATAATCTCAATATAGACCCTAGGACTCATGGTAAGTAAATGATAAAGCCAGGTGTGTTTGTACACACCTGTAATCCCAACACTTGAGAGGATGAGGCAGGAGGGTCCCTGTGAGGTCAAGACTAGCCTGGGTTACATAGGGAGACTCAAAAAATAAGATGATAAATATAAAAGTGGTATTTGAAATCAGTGAAAAAGGAGGATAATTTGTTAAATTATGTCATCATAACTGGTTTAGCATTATTAAAATACAGTAAACCCTTACCTCTTTTTTTAGAAATCTAAATAAAAGTTCTAACATTAAAAATTTAAAAATTACAATTGTGGAATAAAATTTAGTTGAATAATTATACACAGCTGTGGAAGATAAATTATAAGTGAGAAGCTTCGTATCCGTGCCTTCACTATTTTAATACTGTCTCTTCCAAAACAAGGTAGAAAACCTATTACTTGCCCCATTGCCAGCACAAACTGCAAAATTAAAGCATACAAAAAGAAAAATCCAAAAGAAGCAAGCAGGTAAGAAGCTGGGAATAATGTTTGTACCAAAGCTGGCAGACAGAGAGAGGGTCAGTGTCTGAAGCATAAAAGAGCTTCTATGTTTTTAAAGTAAAGATAAGATTAAATTGATCACAAACATCAAACATCTTGGAAAACTTCCTATTCTATGATGATGAAATCCTACCCTAGGCAGTTACTGCCAGAAGAAAGGATGTTTGCCTGTATACATATAAACATATGTTCATGCAGTTTTTTCAGTTATCTGTGAAAACCAAGAAAGAATGAAAGAGAAAGAAAGAGGCAGAGAGAAAGGAACGAAGGAAGGGAAGCAGGGAAAAGAAGAGATGGAAAAGATGGCGAGACCAGGCCAGGAGAGAGGAGGAAGAAGGAAAAGAGAAAACCAAGGCAGGACCCAAATGTCCAATAGTAGATTAGATAAGACCAGGTATGCTCAGAATGGGTGGGCCACAGAAGTCAACAGTAAAGGAATTATGTTTATTGATGTGGTTGACAGCTGGTCAGTGGTGGGGCTATGTTCATAAAAGGAAGTAAAAGATTATTCTTTAATGGAAACAAATATAGGTAAATATATTCAGAAATATTCATTCACAAAGCTGGAATTCAAAGGTTTCACCCTCATTATCTCTGAGTTAATGAATTACAGTTGACTTGTCCCAAATTTGCATATACATTTTGTTTTGCAACTTTTACAACTACCATATTTTAGTTTTGGAGGAAAAAAAAAAGTCCTCTTTCTGAGAATTCAGGCTGATGTACCAACATGAAGACACCAGTCTGGTCTGTGGTTATTTACTCCTGTCCTGGCTCCCCTCCCCTTGTCTTCATCCTGTGCCTGCATCCCAGCTCCTGGTTACCAGCTCCAGGAAGACACTTTGACAAACTCAGAGCTCCTAGCCCTGTGTAACACACCATCTCAACTTTGTCCTTTAACTTTCCTAAGTACCATCCAGTCACCACAAAGACACTGTGAGCATCCTGGAGCAGACCCTCTCCCCTAGGGCTCTAGGCCAAGCTGAGTCAGCTCCAAAGAGATGGACTGGGCTTGTATCCTCTTCCTGGGAGGGCTTAGGAGACAGACATTGGTCTGCTAAGGCAGTTAGGGAGCTGGGGAGGCTGGGGGAGGCCAGGTACCACAAACAGCACCAGAGAGCAGTGAGCAGTGGGAACCAGCCTTGGGGTAGACAGGGAGCAAGCACCTGTTTCTCCCTCATGTCTTGTTTCCCTGAATGATTGGTCATGTTAACCTTTACTTCTTGTCTCCATATCATGCGGACAGGTTCTAACGCTCCTGTGGACCAGCCCTGCTGCCGTGGTCTCTATGACTTTGAGCCAGAAAACCAAGGAGAATTAGGATTTAAAGAAGGGGACATCATTACATTAACCAATCAAATAGATGAAAACTGGTATGAAGGAATGCTACGTGGGGAATCTGGCTTCTTCCCCATTAATTATGTGGAAGTCATTGTGCCTTTACCTCAATAAATGTGTTCTTGGACATAATTTCGTAACTGAAATGAATTTGCACCAGTGTTCTCTGTGTGGTATTCTGTCACATCTTTGCTCTTTGACCAAGTTAATGACTTTTGTATGCGTTCTCTTTATAATGTATTTTGTATCAATTTAATTTGTATGAATGATTTCCTTGTCTAACTCATGAAGATAGTTTTCTTCTTCTTGTCTTAAAAAGTCATTGGTTAAATATATGTCCTTCCTGTTGCTAAAAAATATAAATCACTCCCATTGCAGGTATGTGAACGAATTCTTATGTAGTCCTCAGCTGCAGTGGAATGCAATGTTTGCAACTAAGAAAGCTAAATATTTTGGTTTTTGACATTACTGATGGCATCTGGTCTTTTCCTGACCTTGTATTTTAAGCTTACCTGTGAATAGCCCAATAAACGTGACATACGGTGTTCGCAAAGGCTTCCATTATTTTTAATGTTCTATTGATATTTAAGCATGGACTTCCAGTGCAAACTAATCCTTTACCTCGTGGCTGACCATGGCATCACAGCCCGGGTGCTTAGATGACTGCTATAGATCAACACCGGCAAGTAGGGAATGGCCCTTTATTATCCACAAATTCAAATGTGATGTTTCCTCTTCTCACCCGGGGACTAGAAAACCCACTCACCTACTATCAAGCTTGTAGTACAAGTCCAACTCGAGCTTTTTCTGCTGTCCAATATGGGTAGGTAGGCTTATCAGACACACCCAATTGTGGATGCTCAGGAAGTAGCTTGATCTGCTAGGTTGAACGTCCGGGAGCTTAGGGTCAAAGAATCAGCCTCACCTTGCCCAGAGAATGACCCTATCACCTGCTGTGGATCAGTAGAGTCCACAGCAACCCTGTCCCAGGGGAGAGGTGGATATTGCTCCCTTTTTGCAGAGAAGGTGAGTCCTAAATGCCTTGCTGAGGATCAAACAACCAAGTAGTGGTAGGAGCAGAATTTGAGCTCTGTATTAAAAATCCCATCACACAGCATTCATTCCAGTCACTTGTGAAGTGACCATTGTTAGTTGGCATTTGTAACAAATGCCCCGAGGCCAGACTGTTAACCTAAACAAGTAACCTAAGCCTGATTTCCTAGACAACACACACACACACACACACACACACACACACACACGCACACACACTCCTCTTTTTCCTCCCCTTGTGCATTCAGTGTCTATGAAAAAATGGTAATAATTCTTAATTTCTTGGATGCTTATTATATGCCAAGTGCTCTTCATGCATCTTGCATGAACAGACCCCGTCAGGTCGCTCAGATGCTGTAAGTCAAATTCACTGCTGGGAGGTGCAGGTGACATATGATCCCCGCCTCCCATTGCCCTTACAGACAACCTGAGAAAAGAATTCTTTAAACCCGGTTTGAAGAATCTTAACGAGTTTATTGGACTTGCTAACTGAGCTTGGGGTGCGGGTTTACTTACAGAAGAGTGAGCACCCCCCACTCACAGCTGTGTTCAAAAGTCCACACCCAAACATAAATCTTGTGGTTCCAGACAGCCTCACAAAATGGTGAGAGACCGGCCTGGTGGCTTTCCCAGTCTTTATACCCTTAGTCCCTCCCCTGCAAGCAGCTAAGGTCAACCGATTGGCTGGAAGAGGTAAGGGGAGTGACTCCTTTGCAGAGTGGCTCTTAACCACTGGGTCAGAGGAACATCCGGGTCACAGATGCCTGTTCTTCAGGTACTAGAACTGAGCCACAGAAAGGCCCAGTCATATTAAAATGGCAGAGCTGTGGATTTTAACTCAGAGTCTTCACTTTTCTCCTAGAATACCTCTTACTATCCATACTTCTCCTCACAAATTCACACGCTTGCCTGTTTTTATGCCCTGCTTTTGTTCTTCACTTGCCACATTAGAAATTTGCCAGTAAGAAATCCTGTTCCTGGGGCTGGAGAGATGACTCTGGATAAGAGCATTGACTCTGCTTCCAGAGGACCCAGGTTTGATTTCCAGCACCCACACAACAGCTTCTCTGTGGGCATTGCACGACATGGTGCACTTTCATACATCCAGGCAGTATACTCATACACATAAAATAAAAATAATAATAAAACAAAATTCTGCTTTTGTCTCAATGCTCATAATTTACTATGATAACTTGCTAGGGAAATAATTAGTAATTGAAGTTCATTGAGCACTATAAACTCTAGTAATACATGAAAAAGTCATCAATTATATTAGATCATTTTAAAGCAATTAAAAACAGGACTTGGTTATACTAATTGGGTCAGAGGGACACAAAGGACACTTTTTGCTCCTTGCCCTCCTAGGTCGATTAGTTCCCAGGGACTATGAGCATCTCACAAAATGTCCTGTAACGGTGGTGGGTCATCTGACCTCTTGATCAAGGAGGCCGAGGAGACCCCACCAGATGGACTTGAACCAGTGTCCAGTCTATAAAGAGGAGGGTCAACACGGAGGAATCATTTCCTCCATGCTTCCAAGAGAAGTCAACAATGGTCGAGCAGGACCTTTGACTTATCTTCACATAGATGGAACTGGTAAAAGAAAGGAGCCAGGGGCTCCTCCCAAGCCCATGGGACCCCTGAGGAACAGATCCTTAAACGACCTCAAGAGTTAAAACAAATCAGTTTATCTTGTCCAATTGTATGTCCTTAAACACCCAAAAGGGAAGTATAACCAAAGATTAAAGGGGCCAATATAATTTCATAAGAGCATACATATATATAGCTAAAAGTTACTTGACAAACAGCAAAGCCAGACAGGCGATACCTTCAGTCGAGTTGTTGGCCAGGATGGATAAAGGCTCTTCCAGATAGTAACCCAACATACTACTGGAAAAATGAACAGCAGACCCCAGTTCTATCCAAAGGAATACTGACAATGGATTGCTGTAGATGAGTAACAGCTGATCCTCCTGGAACAGGGACCTCTGGCTGACTAGATTTACCAGAAGGGCAGATAGGGCGGAATAGATGGGTGTGCTGACAGCACAGTGGACAGTGGCAGGGATGGCAGAGTATGGAGGCTCTAGTGGGAGAGGAAGGCTGTCTATCTGACGAGTTTATATTCATGCTCAGATGCCAAGGAACTCAGAAAGTAAGCGACTGTGACCAGTAATAGTCATATATATAGAGATTAGAAATGCATGTGAAAACATCTCAATGTCAATTGCCTTAAAATGAATTTTTCTGTATGAAACTGTGTATTTTAACAACGAAGTGGAGATCTTTTTTAAATGTTAAAACCTCATTTAATTTTATGTCTTATAGAGTTTATAATGAGTAAAAGATTGTATAAGCATAATAATTCATCTGTAAACCTAAAAATGTACAGCCAATTTTGAAAGAGATGTACCCTAGCTCAGAAAAATGTTATTGAATAGGTTAATGCTGTTGTAATGAAATGCTTCTTCTAATTAAAAAAAAAAAACAAAAAAAACAGGACTTGGTCAGCTGAAAGATAGCTGCTAAAGAGGAGACATCGTGACTGACCTGGCAATGACTGTGCTTGCGGTACATTGTGTCTTTCACTGGCTTGTGGCCTCAGCTGTTTGGTAGGGTCTCAAGGCCACAAGAAGCTAATGGAGAAGGCTGGCAGGTAGCATCTTTAGTCTGGCTCCTGCTATTGGCTTCACACCAGCTGCTTCTTACCAACTGTTGGAGACAAGATTCGTTGTGAGCTCCTGCCTTAAGGCACTTGCAGTGTTACAGGCAGAAGTTCACAGCCCAATTTGCATCCCAAATCTTTTTTCCTCTTTAAGAAGGTGTGTAATTTTCTTTCATTGTAAAATATATCCATGACTTTTCAGATGTCAAATCAATTTTTAATGTTCAAATAGTTTTGTTTTTCTAATGATAAAGGTAATACAGGTTAAAATTCAGAATGTAAAGTTATAGTTAAACAGCATCTGCTGTTTAAGGTTGAATTTAGTGACTCTCATCCCTGTGCTAGGCCAACATGTCAAAATTCACTCAGAGACTTTGTAGAGCATTAGTTCTTCTGTGAGCCTATAAAGGATATGGTAGGTTTAGTAGGCTTCCAGTAGGTCAAACTGGAAATTTCCTTTCATTCCAAAACCTGAAAATAATTATTTTTGTAAAATATTTCATTATGTCCTTCCAGGCTTGCCCATGTGTACATATATGTTCACATATGTACACAAATGGCAGCATATATCATGATTTCATCTTTACATATGAATAATTATGGACCTAAATCATTTAATTATCTGTATAACATTTTATTGTGTAGATGCATAACTTGTATAACTACAGCCATGCTATTTCCATTTCTATTCAGTATGGACAGGTCAATAACAAATATCTATGTGTATTAGGTTAATTATATTAGACATTTTAAATGTTTGTTTTTACATGAAAGTGGGTCATAACGACAAGCAAATTGAACTTAGATTTATATAAATTTGATGTATTAGTTAACCTCCCCATATAGCACCTGAACTTCCTGAAGGTTGTACCTTTGTGTGATTAGTTGTATTTCCATACTCTTTTCCATAATGCCTATACAATTTACATTACCACCAAGAGTGTTGTAGCATCCCCTTCTCCAAATCCTCACCACTGGTCTCTTGCCTTTGATAATAAGCACCATGATAGATGTGTGGTGGTATAGTCCATCTCCTTAACTGCAGGGGAGATGCTAAATATTTTAGACTCAGAGTGGATGCCTGAAACCACTGGGTACTGAATGTTATATACACACACACCACATACAAACACAAGCACACACATATACACACATAAATACACACACATACACACACACACACACAATCCCTTTTCCATCTAAGTAGTTACCATGCATTGTGGACTTAACTTTTGTAGTGTGTTCTGGGACAGTAAAACTAGCACAAGTTTCTTTTTCTGTCTTCACAATTTTACAAATTTTACCACAGATCTCAACTTTAGTGTATGATTATTTTCCCCTTTTGAAGTTAAGAACTTTCACTTAAATGAAGCACTTTATATCTTTTTTCTTGGCGTATCCAAGCTGCCACTATCACTACCTTTGTACTTTGAGGCCATTACTCAATAAAATAAGTGCTGCCATACGGTAGCAGTAGATGTGAAAGCTGAGACACTGCCAACTGACTACTGGGTTAGATAGCTTATGTAGCATGGGTACACTGGACAACAGCACAGACAAACTGGACAATGGGGCCAGTTCACATTGTGGGCGTGATGGAACAAGACAGCCAAAGATTTCAGCATGCTACTCTGAGTGGTATGTAAATTATAACAGGTATTGTACATTTCTGGAGTTTTCCACTTAGTATTTTCAGACCACAGTTACCCACTGGGAATTGTAGAGAGCAAAACCACAGATGAAAAAAAGTGACACTACTACATCCCACTGTGGTTTTGATTTGCGTTTCTCTGATTAGTGATACTGAGCACCTTTCCTTGCACCTGTTGACAATTTTATACCTTCTTTGTAAAAATGTCTGAGTTCCTGCCCATTTTAAAGTTAGATTGTTTTATTTTTTCTTGATATTGAATTATATAAGTTCCATATATCTTTTTAGGTATTAATCCTTTACCAGATATATGATTTACAAATCTATTATTGAGTCTATATGTTGTCTTTCCATCGTGTTGCCTGTTTCCTTTACTATACAGAAGATTTTCAATTCGATGCTGTTCTGTATGGTCTGGAGAATGATCTATAATAGCCATGGTTTCTTTTTTATGAATGGGTTTCTTAAGTCTATTGTAAGCCAAAGCAAAATAACATCAAGTAGCAGGTAAACAGAAAACAGAAGCATCAGATAAATAGCAAAATGCTATCAGATCAGGAGTTTGCAACACCTAGCAGAGCTGACTGGAGCAATCTGACAAAAAGCAAGCATCAAATCAGAGGCTTACAAATCTCAGTAGAAATGGACTGGGGGAGTTGAGTCAGTCAGCTGGAGTTCTTGACTGTGGATGAGCTTCTGGCTGCAGGCAGTTTTATAATGTAGGATAAATAACAGTGATGTCCGATGGAAATGATTGACTTTCTAGCTGTTCACAAGGACACAATGTTTTTAGTTCTATTTTATTTTATGTGCATGAGTGTATTGCCTGCACGTAGGTAGGTACACTTGTGCAGTGCCCTTGGAGGTCAGGAGAGGATGTTGAATCCCCTGGAACGAGAGTTACGGATAGTTGTTAGCTGCCATGTGGGTGCTGGGAATCAAACCCGAATCCTCTGCAAGAACAACCAGCGCTCTTAACCGCTGAGCCATCTCTCCAGCCCTAGGACACAGTGTTTTTAATACCATTAGCAGCTTGCTGTTTTTACACCCCCCTATTCTAGAGCAAGGGGACCAGCCTAATCCAAAAGAGGGGGTTTTGGAGAAAAGAAAGGAGCACACTCTTGCTCCCAGAGTCTGCTTTCAACAATAATCCTACCTAGTTTGCTTATGTCGTCGCTGCTTTTGGTGTTACAGCCAAGAAAGTATTGCCAAAACCAATGTAAAGGAGCATTTCCTCCACCTTCTTTGAAGAGTTTTATTATTTCTAGTCTTAAGTTTATGGTTGTTTTTGTTTGTTTTGTTTTTGTTTTTGTATTGTTGAGAAAGGAACTCTCTGTAGCCCCAGCTGGTTTCAGATTCACTATGTAGACCAGGTTGGCCCCAATCTTATAGAGATCCTCCTGCCTCTGCCTCCCAAGTGCTGGAATTAAAAGCGTGTGCCACCATGCCCAGCTTAGGTTTAGATTTCTGTGTATGTAATATAACTTGAAATCAGGAAATAAGATGTTATTGGGGTTAGGCCATTGGCATGTGTGTAGGCAGATGGTAGCTGTACACTACCCGATGTGCATGCTGGGGACTGAGCTTGGGTCTTCTGGAAGAGCAGAGGATGCCCTTAACTACTGAGCTGTCTCTCCAGCCCCTATAATTTTATTTATTTGAGTCTTTTTCTTTCTTGGTCTAGTTAATGTTTGTCAATTTCTTTATCTTAAAATAACAAAACAGAAACCCAGCTCTATGTTTTTTCTTTATGAATACTTAAAAATCATATTGTAGGCTATTTTAAGTTGATAACTTAATTTTGAGTATGAAGTCTTTATACTTTTGCATTTCTCCCCATTTTGTGTTATTGAAGTCACATTTTCATAGGCTTGCATCGTGTGCCCTTTAACAAATTATTGTCTCAATAGTTATTTTCTACTACTTCTGTCTTTGAGAATTTCGTACATGTATACAATGAAATAAGAGCATATCTAACTCTCTTTTCCCATCTCCAACTCTCCTCGTATGTCAAATAATGCTATCCGTATGTGCATGGGTGTGGAGCCTTGGAGCACAGGAAACTGACAGTGGCCACACCTTCAAAGAAGAATTATTCTTCCTCCCTCAGCAGCTATCAACTGCCAATAAGTTGCTCAGTAAGGGGAGGTGCCTGAAGAGCACCTCCCCCATATATGCAGGAATTTAGGTAGGTAGGCTTGATCCTGTGCATGTCTTGTGTAGATAATCACAGCTGTTGTGAATGTATGATTGCAACAGCCATGTCATGTTCCAAAGACAACATTTCACAGCACTCTTTCCTAGCCTGCAACTCTTACATTCTTTTCATTGCCCCTTCTGTGATGATCCCAGAGACTTGGTGGGAGAGTATGGGGGTTGATAAAGATGTCCCCTTTAGTGCCGAGTCTTCACAGTGTCTTTTTCTCAGCACTTTGACCAGTTTTGTGCCCTTGCATTGACTGCTGACCACTCACTACCAAGAGGAGCTTCTCTGACCATGGTTGAGAGCAGTCCAACTTTATGTGTATTAACATTTAGAAAGAAATTTGACAGCACCATTTGGCCAAATAACAATACCAGTTTCTTTCCTAGGGTCTATGACATCCCCAGTCACAGGCTTTTGACCAGGATTACAGTACCAGGCATGAAATTCCTTCCTGTGGAAAAGATCTCAAATCCAATCAGAAAACAGTTAGTTACTTCATAACAGTCATGCCACTGTTGAACCACTGGGTACATCTTGCCTTGCAGGTCAGTATCATAGAATGTAGAGTATAGCACTGGCTAAGACCATTGATATCTTTTCTTTTCCCAAACCCTGCATAGCACCTTCTGACATGATGAAAGTTAGTCATCAAGGAGGAAGTTTCCTGGTTGGTTTGAGATTGATTTCTTTATGTCCTAGTGCCAAAGTGGGTGGTGCCTTTAGCCTCAGTTTGTGGTGGAGAACCAAGGGCATTACCAATAACCCATGTTGTTTTGAAAACATCTGGAGGCTCCCTGATCAATAACTTATGCAGAAATATCCCATGCCTTACACTGTGATTTTAATTTAATGACCCGTGTCTTCTGGGAGTGGCATTGTTCACCCATGCAGGGTACCTCTGTGTGAACTCTTTTTTGTAAGTCATATTTTGAGATTGTCTTATTAACTAGTGGCTTTCCATAAAGCATTTTCTTATAATCCTTAGTTTGGGTTAATCCATCCACTACCTCCTCCTCTCCTTAATCCACTTGCCCTTCTTCCCACTTGATCCTTTAGCCTTTTCTCCCAAATCAGCACAGCCAGGCAAGCTTTAAGATCTGCATCTGATTTTAAAATCTTGTATTGTTCATGGGAGTGAGTGCAGGCCATGTCTGGGGATTTATGTGGTATGCTCAGGGAGATAAGCAGGATGCTGAGAATCGGTTGGAGGTCCTTAGATGTGTGGTCCTGCAGATTCCTGGCAAATCCTTTTGGTGGAGTCTATAAATTGGTTAGCAAGACCTTAGCTTGAGATGGAAAATCCCATGCTTGTTCTTCTGTATTTGTTCTAGTTTGATTTCTGTTGCTGTGATAAAACATTCTGACCTGGGGCTGGATGTAGTGGTACGCACCTTTAATACCCAACACTTGGGAGGCAGAGGCAGACAGATCTCTGTGAGATTGAGGCTAGCCTGATTTACATGGTGAGTTCCAGGCTAACAGGGAGACCCTGCCTCAAAAAGACCAAAAAACAAAACAAAACAAAAAAACAATAAACAACAACAACAAAAATCTGACGAAAAACAGCTTGGGAAGGAAAGAGTTTTGTCAGTTTATACTTCTAGATATAACCTATACAGCTTATACAGTCCATCATTGAAGAAAGTCAGGGCAGGAGCTCAGGGCAGGAATCTGAAGTCAGGAACCACAGAAAACACTGCTTGCTCACCTTCTCCTTGGCTCAGGCTCAGGCTCATGCTCAGCTAGCTTCCCTGTGCACTAGGCCTACCTGCCCAGAAATGGTACCACCCACAGTGTGCTGGAACCTCTTGTATCAATTATCCATCAAGACAATCCCTCACAAGCATGCCCACAGGCCAACTAATAAAGACATTTGAGACTTTGAGACACCTTTTCCAGGTGATTCTAGGCGGTGTCAGATGGGCAGTTAATGCTAACTAGGACAGTATTCCTTCCCCTTCCGCCTGACCCTGTCTGTGCCCAGAAGATTTGGCCATGCTGTTTGTGTTAGTGTTATGCTGTTGTGACAAATACTTAAGAGAAACAGCTTAAAAGAAGTAAATATTTATTTTTACTCAGTTCTAGCACTTTCATTCTATGGTGGCTTGCCCCACTGCAGTGGGCCTGTGGTTAGGCAGAGCATCACAGAAGACAGGAATGGTGGAGGGGACACATTCATCTCACATAATCCAGGAAGCAGGGAGAGATAGTAGGTCTGGGGACAAGATACAACCTTCACAGGCGTGCCTCATCAGCCTCTTTCCTACAACTAAGCCCCGCTCCCTAACATTTCCACCACCTCACCCCCGGGTGGCACCTGGAGATCAGGGGTTCAATGTGTGTGTGTGTGTGTGTGTGTGTGTGTGTGTGTGTGTGTGTGTGTGTGTGTGTGTGTGTGTGTGTATGTGTGTGTGGTCATTTCATTCCAAACCATACATTCTGCTCACAGTTCCCCAAAACTCATGATAAACTCGTAATGCAAAGTAAATTTAGTCTATCTCCAAGTCATTAGTCTCAACAGTCCATTGTTTAAAACTCTAAGCCCAAATTCTCCAGGCAAACTCTTAGTTGTGAGGCTCTGTAAAAATTAACAACTTTCATGCTTCCAGTATACAGTGACAAACTTTATATGTTTCAGAAGGGAAGAATGAGACTGGAGCTAGAGTTCAGTGGTAGAACTTTGCCTAGTATACATGAAGCTCTAGGTTTAATTACTGGCACTGAAACTGGCTACTGATAGATTCTGGGAGAGGAGTAGACAGTATCTTCAACAACATACCCATTGATGAGCCGCCAGAATCTAATGAATAGCTCTGAATCGTGGTCACACCGATGGCCCTGCTTAAAGTCAGTGAGTCACAAAACAAAACCAAAAAAACATGATTGGGGGAAAGGGACTTGTAAGGAGGAAGGGATTAACAGGCTTCAGAGAGTGTGGGAGGTGGCTGTAATCAGAATGTATGATATACATGTATGAAATTGTCAAAGAACAAATTTAATAAAAGTTATCTTTAAAAAGGATAAATGGAGACAGAGAAAGGAGGGCTGGAACCGCAGCAAGACCCAAACCCATTAAAACATTAAATCTTATAGCTCCATGTCCCCCAACATCCAGGGTGCATGGTGGTAGCATGTGAGCTCCAATGGGTTTGGGCAGCACTGTTCCTATAGCGTTGCTGGGTAGCCCATATGCATCTCTCTTGGATGAACTGCACTGCCTGTGGCTCTCCTCAGCAGACATTCCTTGTTCCTGGCATCCTCAGCTCCCTAGGGATCTTTTTGCATCTTTGGCTTCACTCTCACAGCTTCATGAATTACTCCCTTGGGCTGATCATGGGGAGCCCAACCCTCCTATACACTTCCTGGCTTCCAAGGCTTTCCTTTGAAATCTGGGTAAAAACTCCTATGACTATATAACACTTACATTCTGAAAAACCAGAATCACATGGATGATACCATAGTCTCTTTCTTGGACCATGGATGCAGTGGTCTCTGAGTGCCTGGGTGGCTGAGCATGGTGAAATGAACTTGGGAAATGGCTTCGTAAGTGACCTTATGGCCATAGGGTACCTCAGGAGTATGGCTGCATTTTCTATATTGCTCCATACAATTTTTAGCTCCGCATTTGATTTTGAAATTTTAAGATGTCACCATGAAGCCTGAAATGGCCTAAAGACATCTTTTCTACTGTCCCAGTGTGAGGTATGTGACTTCTTTTTTTGTCTGACTAGTATCTTCAGAAATCATACATTTTTTTAACCCCAACTTAACACAGGATTTTCTGACCAAGTTTCCCCAAATTTTTCTGTTCTACTTCTGATTTTCACTATAAAACCTGGCTAGAAACAGCTGGCAAAATCATGCTAGAGACTGAGTGCTAGGCTTCCTCCTTGAAATTTCTTCTACCAAACTAATTAGTGCATCCTTTTTAAACTCAGCCTGCCATGTAGTTTCAGGGCATGGACAAAATGTATAGAAGTTCTCAGCTGCAATGTGACACAAATGCCCTCTAGTCCACTCACAGTACAGCCATTTCTAGCAAGAGACTAGTGGGCAGCCTGTTCTCCATGTTCCTTCCAGCATTCTGGGCTTCTGAGCTCCCATCAGAATTTCCTCTGCTTCCAGCATTCTCAGGCTTCTCTGGTTCACATCTCCCACATTTCCCAAATGCCTCCTGCAGACATTTGGTTCCAACGGTTTCTGATGAGCATGGCCAGGTAGTCACAGAAATAATCTTACTTAGCTGGTACTAATTTTCTATTAGTCAGTTTCATGTCAATGTAACAAATGCTTGAGAGAAACCATTTAAAAGAATGATCTATTTTGACTCATGGTTCAGAGTTTCAGTCCTCAAGTTTCTTGGCCATTGTCGGCCTGTGAGGAGGAGCATCATGGCACAGAGGACATGGTGGGGAGAGCTGCTCACCTCATTGTAGCCAGGAAACAAAAAGACAAGATGCACCTCTCAAAGCTACCCCTCTATTGACCATTTCCTCCAGCTAGGCACCACTTCCAGAAGTATACCCACTTCTCAAAACTGCACCCCATCTGGCAGACCAAGCTTTTAACTCATGAACATTTGGGGGAACATTGCATATCTAAACCGTAACATTGATCCTTTCGGTTTTCTGGGCAGAGTAAGACTGAAGTTGGCTTGCTGCCCAATGTCCTGTAAGGATGGGGGACATTGCTCACTCTTTCCCACGTGGATGCAGTCCCAGGCCAGGCATGTGGTGGAGAGATGCTCTCAGCACCTGCCGTACACATTTGGGGTAGGAGTGATGCAGGATAAAGGATGTTTTTCTTACCCTCACTCTTCTGTCTTTCCCTCAAAGTCAAGATTTTTACTCCAGATGGATGTGAGAAACTCAGATAGGCCACAGGGCTCAGAGATAGGTACTGTAATGTGCAGGTTATTGCTAAAATCCACGTTTCTGTGTGTGGATGTGACAGCTGTAATCCTCTATCCTGGCATCTTACTGACATCACTCTAAGTCTTTTTAAAACTGTCATTTCCTTTATCAAAAGTCCTAGTTATCAGCAACTGCTCATTGAATCTCTTGACCTTTCAAATGTCATAACTGTTTCTGATCGCCTAACAGTTTTCCTATTTTCAGGTCCCCTAAATCCTTCATTTTCTATATTGCTCCACACAATTTTTAGCTATGCATTTGATATTGAAATTTTAGATATGTCACTTCTTAGTTGTGGCAATGAAAGGCTCCCAAGGATTCCCCAGGCTCTCTCCTCACTTGCACGGTTAGCTCTGATGCGGTGACACGCAAGCCACAAGAGCAACAGATCACTGAGCCACCCCATGAAAGACAACTACCCTAAAGAATTGTTCAATGTATGCCAGGTTGGACATAAACAAGAAATTAACTTTTTCAGACCTCTAAGTTCTTTTTTGTTATTTGTTACTACAATATAAAGCTGTCTGTGCTGACTTGTACATTTGGAGCAGAATGAAAAACGAACGTACAGGGGCTAGAGAGATGACTCAGTGGTTAAGAGCAGGGATGTTCTTGCAGAAGACCTAGGTTCAAATCCCAGCACCCACATGGCAGCTAACAACTATCCTTAACTCCAGTTCCAGGGGATCCAACGGCCTCTTCTGTCCTCCGTAGGCATTGCATGACACAGGTGCACTTACATACATGCAGACAATACACACATACACATAAAATAAAAATGATAAAATATAAAAAAGAAAAAGAAAAGTACACAGACACAGGTGTGTGTGTGTGGGGGGGGTCAAGCCACATTGGTCATGCTATTGGGCTCAAATTTTACCCCAAGAGCAATGAGTTGCTAACATAGTATTTGGCAGAGTAATGGTATAAGATTAGTTTGTAGGGGCCTGGGATAGTAGTGCTCACCTAATCCCAGCACTCAGAAGGCAGAGGTAGGCAGATCAGTGTAAGTTCAAGGCTAGTCTTGTCTACATGAGTTCCAGGCTAGCCAGGGATACCTAATGAGACCCTGTCTTAAAAAGAAAAAAAGAAAGATTGGCTCTTAGGAACAGTGACTCTGACTGCATTTCTAGTAATAAACAAGAGCTCATGATATCCTAGCTGAGCATAGGAGATAATGGGAATGAAAGAAAATAGATTTGAGATTAGGTATAGACGATAAGATGTAATGAATACTTTAAAATCACCTTCTTAAACTGTGGATCACAACCCCATATGGGGATCAGGTAATTGAATGTGGGGGAATATCAAAATTTGGCAACAGTAGAAGGTTTCTGAATACGCAACAGATAAAACTAATTTAAAATCAAATGCATAATGAGCCAGAGATGCTTCTGATAATGCTTGCTTGCATTGCATCACTGTAGCCTTGAATCTGAACTCACAGCATGCACATTTTCTCCTGCAGATTCTGTCACATCACACATGCTGCCTGAACCAACATGGCTCAGGTTTAGATTATTGTGTTATGAATGGTAGTGTATCTACTCTACATACAAAGATTTCTGCTATTATAGAACCATACCCCCTAGTTCAGTTAAAGAAAACAAACACTTTAAATGTTTTCCAGCCATTAGTCCTCAGTGTGTAAATACCAAATTAGTATATCTTTGGATTGTATTATATTAGATTGATCCTAAAATCTGTTGCCTGAGTTCCTGACCCAAGTTTCATAAAAAAATTGTTAAATGAATTTTAGCTTCAGATTAGGACAGAATTTCTGACGGTTTTGAAGTGGTCCTAAATACTTCTGCCATTTTATACTACATATTGATGCAAAGTTCCTCACCACCGATGATCATAAAATCATAATATCAACTAATTCTGAAAACTGTTGAAGATGCTCTATGTCCTTCACTATCAAATTTTTAGCCAAGATTTAATTCTTTATGTGAAAATAAGCACATCATTTCATTAGTATGCAAATTTATTTATTTATTTTAAGTTTTTTATTTTTTTATTTTTTTTAATTATTTAATAACCACATGATTAGAAGCATTTCATTACAGCATTAACATATTCAATAACAATTTCCAGAGCAAAGATGTATCTCTTTCACAAGTGGGTGCAAGTATAAGCCCTGTAAGACATAAAATTGGATGAGTTTTTAACCTT
>NW_008347814.1:920197-922490 GCF_000622305.1 Nannospalax galili
GAGAGCTGCGCTATAGACTTACCCCAAGAGGCCTGAGGATAGTAGTGCAGGCTAGGAGAGTTAGCCGGTGGTGCAGGCCCAGGGAAGCAGAGAGAGGTGAGGGCGGGGCCAGGACCAGAAGCGGTGCTCCTGGAGCCCAAGAAAGGGACTGAGTTGCTCTGGGTGAGAAGGGTCAGGAAGCAGTATTGGTTCCCCAGGTGTCTGGGGCCCTGAGACTAGGAATGGCGCAGGGCCCAAACTAGGAGTATAGAACGGCGAGGCGGGGGATGGAAGGGTGAATGTCGCTTAGGGAGTCCCGGTGCGGAGAGCTGCGCTATATACTTACCCCAAGAGGCCTGAGGATAGTAGTCACAAATTTATTTTAACCTCCAGTAAATAGGAAAGTTAATGCATATGACAAAGAACTATTTTAAGATAGACTTCTTTATGATTTATTATCAATAAAATTTTGATTTGTATGCCTATTTTTATCTGTCTCAATATCCAAGGTTACCTAAAAAACTTCTAAGGTCAAAGATGTTGTGAGTTGAAAATGTTTAAGAAGTTCTAATTCAGGGGCTGGAGAGATGACTCAGAAATTAAGAGAATTTGCAGCTTTTGCAGAGGACTTGGGCTTGGTTCCCAGCACCCATGTGGTGACTCATAACTGTCTGTAACTCTAGTTCTAGGGGATCCGGCACCCTCTTCAGGCCTATGAAGAAGCCCTGGTTTAGAGTGTGTTATTAAGGAGAGGTAACTCAGGGCTCTCTGATTTCTGATGTGTGACAAGGATGTTGGGGTGCCATTCATTAATATGGACTACAGAGGAAAAGGTGTATAATAGGTGAGAAAGGGTGACAGAGACAGATACTTTTCCCGGGATACCTTGAATTGGAAATGACATTTGCTATAGAATCAGGAAGACAAGCTAGGCTGGTGATTTCTGTTGGTGACTCATTAGTATATGACTAATAGCTGAAGCCATGGAAGTTGATGGTATAGGTTCTGTTCAATCATCATCTATCTTATGTCTGTTTATCAGGGAAAAAATTTCTAAATGTTCCATGATATTCATTACACACACACACACACACACACACACACACACACACACACAGAGTCAATCAACCAATCAATCAAAAGTAAAATAAATTCTTTTTACAAAGAAATAAAATTTTGTTCTTTATGGCATTTGGGGTTAATTGTGTGTGGTGGTGGAGGTAGGGTATGTACTTGTGTGAGTATAGATGCCCTCAGAGTTCAGAAGTGGGTGTTGGATACCCTGGAGCTGGAGTTACAGGTTGTTGTGAACTATCCAAAGTGGATGCTGGAAATAGAACTTGGGTCCTCTGCAAGAGCAGTATGTACATTTTTTTTAAAAAAGAAAGATATATTTTATTTATTCGTGTGTGTGTGTGTGTGTCTGTGTGTCTGTGTCTGTGTCTGTGTCTGTGTTTGTGTGACCACGGAGGCAAGAAGAGGGTGTTGGATCTCCTGGAGGTGTAGTTACAAGCAGCAACGTGACATGGGTGCTGGGAACTGAACTGTGGTCCTCTGGAAGAATAACAATTGCTCTCTCTCTCTCTCTCTCTCTCTCTCTCTCTCTCTGTCTTTAGTAATCACTCTTAACTTCTGAGTTATCTCTATAGTCCCACAATATGCACTGTTAATCACTGAGCCATTTCTCCGGTCTCCAAAATTTATTTCTTAACAACAACATTAAGAAGCAATTGTAGTGATATACCACAGACTTCCTCCTCAGCCTTCACTATTGGATCATGTGGTCCAGTGGGAGTGGCTGGAAGGATGTTTCCTTAGCTCTGTTCTTTTGTTCTTCTATCATGAACTTCAGCCTGAAGGATATACTTAGAAGGCCTAGAGTCTCTCAAGGCATTTGACATGCAATCCTGGCCCGAGCCTCTGGTTAGCCATGGAGCAAGAGTAAGACTCACTCAGCCTTTTCCACCAAATCACTAAATGCTGTTTTATTAAATGTATGCCTAAATTGTGCATTGTTGTTACTGTTTTAATGATTAAGAAAGGAATAAAAAGGCTGCATGAAACGAATTTCCTCTGGTTCATATGTGGGTTAAGAAAGTCAGTAACAGATTGCCCAGTGTTCTGAAAAGCCTAAAAACAGAAAGTGGACAAGAAATTTTATTTTATTTTTTTAAATAAATAATTTATTGAGAATTTCATACATGCATATAAGGTGTTTTGATCAACTCCATGCCCACTCCCTCCCTTCCAACTCCTCCCATATCTCCCCATCACTTTTTTCTTTTTTTTTTTCTTCTTTCATTATTTATTTTTA
>NW_008347814.1:922689-1005465 GCF_000622305.1 Nannospalax galili
ACCCTATTCTTATCACACCATCCTCTGAAGGGGTTACTCAACCTGCCAATAGGGAATAGGGACACAGACCACTCTGGCTTCTTCCATGCTCAACAGAGAGGCAGGGTGAGGCAACTGGAGTAGCCCTTCAGTGGGTCTATTGAATAGACTGCCAAATTGTATAACTCTTATCTCAAGGAGGAAAAGAAAGTCTTTGAATTGTAAATAGGAGATGTGAAGGAGAAGTAAAGGCAAGAGTAATTAGCATTACATGTTCTAGACAGGGAACTAGAAAAAAGTCAGAACAGGGCAATTTTCAAATGTTCATATGAGAGTCCATTGGAATTTCTTGACAAGGGCTTCCAAAAGCATCCCTCTATGGGTTCCTCCTCATTTTTCTTTTGTCTTCCAAGGCTGGACTCTAGAGTGATGGATTCAGGATTTGCTTTCAGGTATTTTTGATGGCTATTGGAGTGGTTAGAATCAGTGTTAGTTCCCTCGTAAAGACTTCTAAATGGGGGAGAAAACAAATTTATCCATCATTTTAGAACAATAGCTGGTTGTCTCCTTAGCTACAGGTGGGCACTACAGTATTGGATAACAAGATTTGAATTCTTACATCTGAGCAGCACTTTCTGGTTAGGAACAAAATCATCAATGAGAAATAATTGTCTACCTTTTTTATATAGACTTAAGCCCAATGTCTAGGAAGCTAATCCCTTGAAGTCTTAAAGAAATATACTGATGACATTACTCTTTGGTAATACACTCCTTTTGGGTGTTAAAGACCATACAGTTGGCCCAAATAAATCAATTTAATTTTACACTTAAGGTCGTTTGAGGATCTGTTCCTCAGGGGTCACATGGGCTTGGGAGGAGCTCCTGGCTCCTTTCTTTTACCAGTTCCATCTATGTGAAGATAAATCAAAGGTCCTTCTCAACCATGTCTGGCTTCACTTGGAAGCATGAATGAGATGTTTCCTCTGAGTGGACCCTCCTGAAAGTGGAGAAGAAATTTTAAAAACTGATATTTGTAGGAGATTTCAGGTCCGGTAGAAACTTCTGATCTCAGAAAATGATTGGAGCCCAGGTGTTTTTCTCAAACTGGCCATTCCTCCAATGAGATTACCAAATGGATATGGTTGGAAATTCTATTTTAGCACTGGAAAGTAGAAAAGGGAACCACCGCATAACTGAGACCTGGGGTTGACAAAACAGAGCAGTGGATGCTGATTTGGCGCTAGGGGCCTTTGTGATGAGGGGAGAGTACTGTGGGACAGCAGCGCTCTTTTTTTGAGTTGTCTGGAAAGGTAAGGGGGCCATTCTGGAAATAAATGCTGTCACATATTTAAAAGAAGAGAGAGCAAGAAGTGCAGGTGTCAGTATTGTTTCCCTCCTTTACCATCAATGTTAGGATTCGTTCTGGATTTGTTATTCTTTCCTAGCTCTACGTCAAATCCATTTTTATTTTATTTACTTATTTTGTATGTTGTATCCAGGAGATAAAAATAAGAGATGACGCCGGATGTGGTGGTGAACCTCTTTAATCTCAGCCCTCAGGAGGCAGAGGCAGGCCTGGCCTATATAATGAGTTCCAGGCAGGCTGGTGCTAGGGATACCCTCTCAAAACAAAATAAAACAAGACAACAATACAAAACAAAACTAAAAAGAGAGATGAGTTTTCCTACACTGCGCAGGCTCCCATTGAACTTTTGAGTCACGATCTTTCACCTTCAGCTTTCTAGTAGCCAGGACCATAAGGCATGTGCCTGCATGCCTACCCTATACTGTCCTAAAAGATACATTCGAGTTTATAGATTATTTTGTACTGGAGAAAACACAGAAGGAGAGTAAAAAGTTGAACTGGTTTTTACAGCAAAATCTTATACTTGTGTTCACAGCATGAAATTCTTATTTGAAACATTACTTTCTCTAAGAAATCTCTAATAGTCCCAAGACTGAATTAGTTACTATGCTGCCCTACATGTTTAGAGCTGCCTGTTCTCACACTCCTGGGAATAGTCATCACGCTGTATCTCTTCTGCTTCAAGATATGGGTTACATCTCACTATGCCATTGTGTTTCTAAGATCATCCAGAGATCTGACATGAGGTACATTGTCGATGAATGTGTACTACACAATATACAATGACTGTCCACTGAGTAACGCTACACAGTGTTGAAGCATTCCTCAGTTCGTAAGCTGACCAGATGCACATTCTGGGGCCTGGAAGAAATGGGTTCTTTACCCTCATCCACAGAACATTTCTGAGTCTGTGTAAAGAAGGGATAAAAATGCTTAACTGGCTATCAAAATCCTTCCAAAGTTAATGCGCTCTGCAAAATTTAATACATAGAAATGTTTTTATTGAATTTATTTTGGAAAAAAAAGACCTTTCAACTATTCCTTTGCATTGCTTCCAATGCAAATAATTGCCTAGCTGAGCTAGTAAGGAATACGTAAGGGAACAGACTAAACAGGCGGCCTCATTTTGCAGTGCACAGTGAGCTTTCGAAAGGCAGCACAGCATCAGGGAAAATTTTTTCGTGTACAACTCTTCTAGATGTGTAAGAAAATAAGCCTCACGTTTTCATCAGTGGTGTACAGTGTTTAGAGTACTATCATGTTGTACTTTCCATGCTGTCCTTTTCCCTCAACTTAATCATCTGTGGAATCACACACGGTTGCTCTCCAGTTGTCAGGTATGATATTCTGGATATCTTGAGGTTTTCAGAAAGTGAGGATAAATAATTCAAAATCTACATGTATATATGGAAACACATATAAAACTTGGATTTTGATTTTAGCTTCTTAAATTTGACCCCTTTGTGAGTGAATACCTTTCTAAAACAAAGCATTCACTTCCAAACACTTGTAAATAGAATTGAACTCACAAATATGTTCCTGGGTAACCTGGATTCATGAGCATGAACACAGTATTACGCAGTTCCACAGTGTTTCTGGGTCTGATGAGGTGATTAAGTTGTAAGAGATTGAAGTTAGTTTTTAAAATTACTTTTGTGACTTTTATGGTTTTCAGTAATACCTTCATGGGTCAATACATCTCATCTTAGTGGATATTCTGTCCCTTCCTAATTCATAGTCTCTAATTTGTTCTTAAAATCAGAAGAACAAACTAACTAGGACTAAGTGCATAGGAAGAATAATCTTGAGAAAGACCCAAGTGTTTGCTTATATGTGATATATTTAAATCTGCAGTGTTGGTTGGATGCCTTTCCTATGACTGGTCTGGTTGTGATGGAGATTATTAGAGTTAAGTTCTAGATTAGAGAAAGTGCATAAGTCCATTTTTTATAGGTAACTATAAGGAAGAGATTCATTTAGATTTCAGCCCTGGAGATCTGAGAGCATGCTCCTGGCATCAGCTCAGGTCAAACAAAGGCCTCATGGTGAATGCCATCACTACAGCAGGGAATTGCTATCACCAGGTAGGAAGCTAAAGAGAGAGATTAAGAGGTAAGACTTGCTCTTATAAATCTCCTTTAAGAACTAACTCAGGTCCCACAAGAAGTACCTTAGCAAGGCCATGCCCAGTGACTAAGGTCTTTCCATTCACACTGCCACACTGAGGATGGAGCCATTAACATACAAACCCTTGGGGGACAAATCACACTCAGACCATAGCAGGAAGTATTATTGCTGTCGAAGTATGAAAACAATACATAGGTTGCACTGGAAGGAACTGTTGGAACTTTCTAAAGTTTTCACTTTGACAAATTCAGAAGAAACTTGATCTTATTGAAATTACTTGCCCTGAATCACCTAATTTGTGGTCAAGCTTGGACCGGTACTGGCTTTCCTGACCAGTACTTCCTACGGTAGGTGACCATGTACATCTCTCACAGGAAAGTGGATAAGGGTCTTGTCAGGAGTGGAGTGGGAGTTCTAAGGTGCTATCAATGTGCTTCCTAAGACCTCTGTGTTCCAATCATGTTCTACAGGGGAGGCTCTGAGGACTGGTGCTGGTGGCATGTGTAGGATTTTCAGGCTGTGGTGTACATATGCCTCTGAGCTAAGCCAGAACCTTCTTGACTACAGAAGCCAGCAGGAGTCAACATTTGGGGCTGTGGCCTGGAGAATCTGCTGGTCTTAGAAGGTCCACCAAATCCAGCTCAGTCCTTCACAGGACATTAAGGGGCTCTAGCCTTCCTTCGCTGTTCTACTGCGAAGATTTGGAATTCTTTCAAGAGAGACTACCATCTACCATCTCCCTCACCTTCCTCCTTCCTTCCTTCCTTCCTTCCTTCCTTCCTTCCTTCCTTCCTTCCTTCTTCCTTCCTTCCTTTCCTCTTTTTGGGTAGAAAAGTTTATCTTAGTTCACATTTCCAAGTTATAGACCATGAAAACAGAGATGTCAGGGCAACAGGAACTGAAGAAAGAGCTGAGAAAAATGGCTTTCTATGCTCTTAGACTGCAGCACCCAAAACCTCAGCAGGGGACAGCCTATGTTCAGGGCAAGTCTTTTAACATCAATTAATCAATACAGTCCCCACAGATACGCACAAAGGCCAACCTAGAGAGCGCCTCACTGAGATTCTTCCCAGGTGATTCTAGGCTGTGCGGATTTGACAGCTGAAGCTATTACACCAGTAAGATCCCCACTGCTAGGTCTATCGACCTGCGTTTGATGCCTGGAACCCACAGCATGAAAGGAGATAAACTTGTTCATCTACCCTCCACACACATGCCATGGTACATGTGTAAGTTTGTGTATAAGCTCATACACACACAACGTATATGCCATAAAAACCACATTCTAATACTCTATTTCTCTTTTATACTAGTTTATGAAATTTTCTTCATCTTCTTGATGGAGATTTTGACTGTCTCAGATCCCCTGTGCTACAATAGTCTAAAGTTCCAAGATACGGACTCGAAATCATGGACTTGAGGCCTTTAATACCCCTGGGGAACTCCTTGGAATTGGGGTGCAGACAGAGGGTAAAGCCAAGTGTAAGGGTATGCCAAAGCATGCAGAGCCCTCATTAAGTAGAATTTTTCTGTTTCTGTGATGAACATCATGACCAAAAGCAATTAAAGGAAGAAAAAGTTTATTTTAGCTTGTGGTTCCAGAAAATAGGTCCATAATGCAGGAAATGGCATGGAGGCGAAACAGAAAGCTGGCTGATCATGTTTTCATGTACTCAGGAAGGAGAGAGAGAGAGAGAGAGAGAGAGAGAGAGAGAGAGATATAAACTAGCAAAAGGAAGTTTAGGTCTATAAACCCTCAGAGCCCCCTTCCAGTGACACCTCTTCCAGTAGGACCACACCTCCTTAATGTTCCGTAATCTTCCTCAAACAGTGCCACCTACGGGGAACCAAGTGTTCAAATACATGAGCCTATAGGAGACATTCTTTTTAAACCATCACATTCAGCCCCTTGTTCTCCCTAGCCTCACGGTCATCTCATGATGCAAAATGCATTTTGGGGCCTGGAGAGATGGCTCAGAGGTTAAGAGCACTGGTTGATCTTGCAGAGGACCTGGATTCAGTTCCCAGTACCCACATGGCAGCTAACAACCATCTACAGCTCCAGTTCCAGTTCTAGGGGATCCAACATCCTCTTCTAGCCTGCTCAGACACTGCGTTACAGGGATGCATTTACATACATGCAGTCAAAACACACACACACACACACACACACACACACACACACCACATAAAATAAAAATAAATAAAAAGAAAGAGAACCACCACAAAACACATTTAGTCCAACTCCAGAACTCCCCATAGCAGCCTCAATATTGTTTCAAAGTCCAAAGTTCAAAGTCTTTTCTGAGACTCAAGACAATTTCTCTTAATGTTTGCCTCCTGTAAAATTTAAAAAAGCCCAAATTACATACTTCCACTATACAATGGCACAGAATATACATACTCATTCCTAAATGGAGGAATGGGGGCTCAGAAAAGTGATACTGGTCCAACACAAGACCAAAATGCAACAGGGCAAAGATTAAATCTTGTAGCTCCATGTCCAGTATCTGGTGCTTCAGGTTTAAAGGTCTTAGATGGCTCTGCCCCTCCAGATTTCTTCTTATAGCATCTCTTTCTCTCTCAGGTTGGTTTCACTCCGGCATGCAGCTGTACTTGGCAGATGTCTGACAATTCTGCCACCTCCAGGTTCATGGGGTCTCAGCTGCAACCCAGGTTTCACCTTCACAGCCTCATTGTGGGGCCTCCTCACAGGCATTCTGTATTAGTTACTTTCCTTTTGCTGTGATAAAGTATCATGAGCAAAAGTAGTTTAAGGTGTAGAACCCCGAGACCCTCTTCATTCACCTGCTACCCCCCAATCCCTCCAGACCCCCACTAATTGCTCTTTTAGCTTCTGTAAAATGCTTGGCTGCTGCTTTAGACATGCCTAGACATACCCTGGCATGCCCTGACCCCCGCCTGCTATTCCCCACTCCCCTTCCAAGAAACTATAGATTAAGCAAGCCTGAGCATAAAAACTGCCCTATAAGGTAAAAACGGAGACTCCTGGCCCCACAGGTAACAGTCAACACATTCCACAGCCCTGAGAATAGCACCTACCAATAAGAAACTTCCAGGGCTGCATCTTATACATCCAATTGGTTTGAAATTATGTTGGTGCACGTGGGCTCCTTGAACCAACCAAAACATATCTTCGGTACCCGCTCCTTTGTCTAAACCTATAAAAGGCTCCACTCTCCCTTACTCTGGGCTCTCAGCATGGATCTGTTGAGTTGGTGAAGTCTGAGAGCCCGACCTTAAGCCCGAATAAACCATAAACCTTTGCTTTTGCATTTTGATTTGTTGGGTCCTCGGTGGTCTCTTTGGGGTCCAGTGGATGAGGTACAATAAAGGAAGGGTTTATTTTGCCTTACAGTTCCAGAGGACTGTAGCTCATAATGCTGGGAAGGCATAGCATGATGGTTGGAGCAGGAACCTGGCTTATTACATCTCATCTGCTCAGAGGAATCAGAAAAAAAGAGAGAACAAAGCCTGCAAAGCCCTCCCCCCGTGACATATTTCCTCCAGCAAAGCTGTACTTCCTAAAGGTTTCAAAACTTCCCCAAACAGTGCCACCAACTGGAGACCAAGTGTTCAAATATATGAGCTTATGGGGAGCATTTCCTATTTAAACTACCACAGACTCCAAGCCTGCCACATACTGCCTCACCTCAGCGGCTCTTCTAAACGGCAGAGGAATAACCTGTGATTCCCTCAATCTTGCATTTCTCTTGTCTCCAAAACAAGTACCACTTGGCCGAGTTTGACTGTCAGCTTAGAATAGATCCTCATCCTGTTGGATCACATTCAGCAGCTTATGTATGCTTTTTAGGAGCAGAAAACTTAAACTTTCTTTCACAAATTGGAGGCTTCGGCTGGGTGGGGTCTTCCTTAGGGTGCATTTTTTATCTTTTAAATGCAGAGCAGGAGGTATTCCTTTAATGGTGCTAATCTGCTGATTTCCTTAATTCTCTTTTATAGAACTTGCCTTGGCTACAATCTTTTTTTTTTAATGTATATTTTTATTGAGTTTTTGAGCATTGTTGGGGAACCCTGCTGTTAAGGTCGGCTCCTTTCTCAACAGGGGCTTCCTGCCTGACTTACCTGGAAAGTGCCTCCAAGCACGAATGCCTGACCTTATTCAGAACATGACCTTTGGCATAGTTATCTGCAATAAAATCTGCCCCCAGGTTTTTTCTATATGATAATTAGGCATTGCCCTATAGCCAGATGATAAGATCCGGCTACCACATGTAAATAAAGCATACTATGAACACCTATCAGCTGAAGCTTTGGCTGCTGCCTCCACACTATATTTTCCCTAACCCCCACTGAATAAATGGAGCTGTTTCACAGAGTCTGGAGCTGTATCACTGAATCTACCTTCCTGGAAGGGCTTTCTTCCCTTCAGTGCTTCAGAGCTTTCCTTCAGTGCTCACTGGCCGTCCTGACCCTGTTCGTCACTTCTGCTCCCTTTGCCTTCATGGACTGGTGGCCAACGACCCACGAGGGGAGGGAGGGACCTCATAGTGCATTTCATACAATAAATCTTAATCAATTTAGACTCCCTCCCCCATCTTCACCTTCCCATAACCCCCTCCCCCCCACCAGATTACATGCATTCTGTCATACATATTAAGGTCTATCTGGTCAAGCATTTGTACCCAGATGTTCATCCACTGCAGTCTAGTCAGCATATCTAGAGTTACTCCTTTAAAGAAGATCAACTCTACCTCACCCAGCAATAATCAGTTACCACTAGTTCCTTGGCTAAGGTTGGGACCTCCTGCCCATTTCCCCAGTTCAATGCTGGATTTTTGTCTGATTGAATCAGCATGGGTCTTGTGCATGATGTCACCATCGCTACAAGTTCATATGAGCAAGCTCCCAGAGGGCTGAAAACCTTTGTTTCCTTATGTTCATGTACCAACCCTGGCTCTTACAATCTTTCCATTTCCTCTTCTGCAATGGTCTCTTGAGCCATGGTGGGTGACTATGGGGTCGCAGGGACTCGGAGTGCCAGCTGCTGGGCGTGGCGCCGGTCTCCCGCGGGCAGCGTTGCTGAGGCTCTCTGCTACCGGGGCTGGTGGCTCTGGAGGGCCGCTGTCAACCGCCCGGCGGGTTCTGTCCCAATTTCCACCGAGCACTCCCTCAAGGTACGAGATCCGCGGCCACCGGATCTCGTGGGAAGTGCGGAGACGGCGAAAGCAGGGTCTCCGTGAGTCGTGGTTTATGAAGAGACAGCTCTCTCTGGGAAGACTGAATCGTAGGCAGTAAGACACAGAACTCAGCTCAGTCAGACTCAGTGGTACAGCTCCTTTATTCAGTGACTCAGCTCGGCTCCAGGTCTTAGTGATTCAGCTCCGATTAATTAGGGGAAACCAGGATATTTATACTGTGGGGGCAGTGGCAAAAGCCTTAGTGGATAGGTGCTTTCAGGATGCCCCATTTACATGTGGTGGTGGGCTTCTGCCAGGCTGCCAGACATTGCCTGATTATCACACAGGAAAACCTGGCAGTTTCAGAGCCAGAGGCCATGTATCTGTGGCGGCTACTTCAAAGATGAGTCAGGAAGAGAGGTAGGAGGCCCCTTGCTGAAAAGAGGAGTCTTTCCATCAGGCGCCGAGCTCCTTAGAGCTATCTGGACATGGAAGACTGCGACCCTCACAGCAGGATTCCCCAACAGGTGACATTTAATCTAGGAGTCCTATCCAGACACAAGCACTCTGCAGACTCTCTTAACCAGTTGTGACCTTCTGTATTACATGAGGAAGCTTTGTTGGTGAGAGTTAAGGGATACATTAGTATTCCCTCTGCCCCTGTTCCTCTATGTTCCATGAGCTTTAAGTGTAAGGTTCCACTATAGATGTGTCACTTAGGACTGAGCATCTCTCAGACATATTCTCTGTGTGTGAGCAGTTATGAAACTCTGTAATATCCTTAACAATGACCGGCACAATAAACTATATTGGTGCAGTAGTGGCACTTTTATCTTGGGGGTAATCAACAGCTATTTAATTGGAATTAAAGCCTTCTCAATGGGAGGGAACTCATGTGTGGCACTCTAAACATAGCCAAATATACATGTCTGGAGAGGTCATAGATCCTGGAGAAAACTTTATCTCTGTCATATCTCTCGACAAGTGAAATTTCTTACCGTATGCTAAATAAGTACACGCATACACACACACACACACATACACACACTGACAAGTATACCATCCATATACCATTCATAAAAGAATCTTCCTTTTACAACAGCTGGCTATAGTCTTAAACTTCCTAGTGCTCTTTTTTTCTCTCCAAAACGTACATTTTGTATGTCTTTCTGCCCTACTTATACTTTTTCATTGTAGACCTGCATAAGAGTAATTAGTAATAGCCATTCTGAAGACTCAGTGTTATGCTGCCTTGAAATTTCCTCTGCTAAATAATTTTGTCCATTACTTTTTAATTTAGTTTTATATAAATTCTCAGGACATAGGCAGAAAACATCCAGATTCCTAGCCAAAATCTCACATGAATGGCCTCTAGTCCATTTCCTAATAGAGTCATTGCTTCCATCTGAATCTTTATGAGTTGGGCCTCCACTAGCCACCTTTTGCTCTCACGTTACTGTCTTCCAGGCTGCTACTAGACGGACACATTGAGCTCTGCTTATAACATTCCACTGCTTTTCTAGTCCAAACTTTTGAAGTCTTCCACATTTCTCCACCAAAACCCAACATGGTTGGGTTAGTCACAGCAACAACCCCACTCTCCTGGTACTGACTCCTGTATTAGTTACTTTTCTGTTGCTGTGATAAAATACTATGACAAAAAACAACTTAAGTAAGACTTTATTTTGGCTTATGGTTCCAGAGTTCATAATGGCAGGAAGGCATGGCATGGAGCAGGAAGCTGGCTTATCACATTTCATCTGTACACTGGAAGGAGAGAGAGGGAGAGAGAGAGAAAGACAGAGAGAAAACAGGGTGAGGCTGTGGAGGCTGTAGCTCCTCAAAGTCCTCCACCAGTGACATACTTCCTCCAGCAATGCTGCACTTCCTAAAGGTTCCATAACTTCCCCTTAAAGTGCTACCAATTGGAGACTAAGAGTTTTATTACATGAGCCAATGGGGGACATTTCTCATTTAAACAACTACAACCACCTTCCATCATGCTCCTTACTTTTAGGGGTGCTTTTGCTTATGAGGCAGAAAAACAATTAGATAAAGGCTTGAATAATAGTTTTATGTTCCAAAGAACTTCACTGTGAACAGTGAGAAAACCATCAGTACTTCAAAGCATCTTCCTCAAATGGGGCTGGGAATATGTCCTACAAAGCTATGTGGTAGATACCACTGGTGAGCATGTCTTGTGTAGCATCCCTTTGCAGTAGATGTACCTATTCCCTAGTATATGAGAGGATAGCAGCCAGGGACTTACACCCAGAACTTTCCTAAGATGGACCTTGGTGGCTGTCAAGGAGCTTATGCTACCTTCCAGCTCCCGAGGGGCAATGCTCACTGGCATATAGGTATGACAGCTTAGTCCTGTTGCTTCGTGCTAGGACAAGTCTATGACATAGCTTTTGCTCCAGGGTCCCTCAGGATCACAAGAAATCTAAACTTGACCTGAACCACAGGTCATTCTTGCCCCTTCTCTATCCTCCCCTCCTCATTCTTGTTTTGTTTTGTGTTTGGGGTGAAGATCACTCCCTTAGTAATCACATGCTCTTAAAAGCACCCTGCTCACCAACCACTCTGATTGTTATCTCTTGGTGGCCTTGGCTATTGCAGTCAACAGTACCTTCCACAGGATTTGCCTCCAAATTCTCTTTTTCTTCAAGTCTCTAATACTCTTCATTTTGGCATGTGTACGTGGCACATGTGTGTGCATGGACCTATGTATACAAGTGTGTACGACACCTATTCATGTGTGTGTGAAGACCAGAGGTCAACATCTGTATCTATTCATATCAACCTTTTTGAGACAGGGTTTTCCATTGAACCTGGAGTTCACCATCTTGGCTAGACTGGCTGCAAGCCAGCCCCTGGTATCTGCCTGTTTCTATCCCCAGTCAGTGCTGGGGGTACAGAGGTGGGTTCCATGCCTGGCTTTTATGTGGGTGTTGAGGATTTGAACTCGTCTCATGCTTGCATAGGAAATGCTTTTATCCACTGCGCTATCTACCTAGCTTCACCCAATGGTCTTATGTGTGCTTTTCAACTTTATTTCACAATTCTGCAAACAGAAAAGGCAATTGAACAAATCAAGGCCTGAGGCCTGAGCAGATCTTCTCTCAGTGTGAACCATCATATGCAACACCACTAATTACCAGTTACTTCCCAGGTCCTCCCTGTATCTCTTCTGTGAGGGTTGTATTGCTGAGCTTGTCTGGTTGGTTCACTAGGCAATGCCTGGAGCAGAAGAAGGACTCTATGAAATTCCATCAGGAAGAAGCAAATATCAGGACAGGTGGCAGAAACCAAGAAGCTGAGTAGGTAGATCTTAGGAAGGAATGGAACTTGATTTCCCAGACCCCTCAGGGGAGTCAGGATGCAGTGCTCTTGTTGCTAGGTAGTGAGATTCCTCAAGAGGAGGCAATCTAAGAGCTAGAAGGAGGGGCCCAACCTGGAAGCCAGAGATGGATCAGGGGAGCAGGCTGTACTCAATAGCCAGGCTAGTCAGATTGGCTCTCTCAAGGTTTCCTCATTTCTGTCTTTCCATTCTCCAATTCCTGCCTATTCCCTTCCTTTGGCAAGGTCTTACTTATACACTTGAGTCAGGCCTCAGGGGATGGTATGAAGCATGGGATGGAGGAGTGATGACTGAAGGAAGGCTCTGTCAGCACTGGGGCAGAGTAAAGGAGAATGTGAGTGAAAGGTGAGGCTGGGAACCAGGTGCATGAGATATTTTTGTGTAGCTGTGACCAAATATCATGGATAAGAGTAGAAGACATTTATTTTGACTCATGGTCTCAGTGGTGTCACTCCATCATGATGGAAGGGTGTAAAGAACAGAACAGTTCATAGTCCAGGAAGCAGAGACTAGGAACTTCAGGAATGGGTCAGAGGAAGATACAGCCCCAGGGACACATCCCCAGTTGCCTGCTTCTTCTGAGGAGATTTTACCTCCTACCTTTCAACACCTCCCAATAATGCCATTGTGTTATGAACCCATCAAGGGATTAATGTATTCATCATCTGGTCAGAAGCCAATCACCTCTAGAGACATGACTGCAAAGGTATGCTTTACTAATCTCCTAGCTGTTTTTCAATCCAGTTAGGTTGACCATTATGATGAGTCATCACATTGGGACATCTCTGAGGTATAGTTAGCCTCTGAGTTGAGTCTGTCCTCTGTAGTCCTTTGTAATCCAAATTCACAGCACCTCAGCTACCCATACCAGATGGTTTGACCTACCAAAATTAACAGAGAGGCAGAACTTCCGTAAGGGCATGAGTGATGTTTATGCTTTTCTCCCTCAGCCAACTACTCTTTGTGGGGATAGCCTGACACCAGATGGAACCTGCAGAAATAAAGGTTCAGCTCTGACCCAAGTACTTAATGTCAGGCATTCCTTAGAGGCTAGCTCAGGAATCAAAAGCACCTGAGGGAAAATGAGACAGGAAGTTCCCTGGAGACATTAATACCTTAGAGCAAAGCCATTCACACATCCCCAATACTGTCTCCAGTGCCTTCCCCAGCTGCAGACACAGGGAGTTCAGCTTGATGCCTCTGCCAAGATGCAGATATAATAGTTGTTTGAATTCATTTCTTCTTGAATATTCATGCGCGTTTTGCAACTGATTCCACAAATCTTTGTGGCTGGTTTTAGAATATGATTTGAGAAGTGGAGCAGTCAGTCTTGTTGCTAAGAAATTATAGTGCTTAAATCTTTCTACCTTAGTGTGTCATTTATAACATGGGAATCAGAACATTATGTTCTGATTGTGAAATTCAGGTTCATGCACTGGATGCCTGGTGCTCAGCTAGTGGTGCTATTTTGTGAGTGGTGGAAACTTTGGAAGTAGAGAAAGCTTTTGGGAGGTAGGTCACTTCAGCTATAACTTTGAAGATTATTTATCAGGCCTCAGGTCTCCTTCCCTTTCTTAGCTTTCTGACTACCATGATGTGAACTGCTCTGTTCTGCCATGCCTGCCCTGCTATGATAGACTGAAACCTCTGAAACTGTGAGCCAAAAGACCTTTCCTCCTGTTAAGTTGTTTATGTCAGGTGTTTTGTTACAAGTTTAAAGGTCAAACCAATATACCACCCAATAGGCTATTGTATTGACTAAGTTAATGCATTTTAACTGTCTAAAATAGTTCCTGGTACATCATAGATGTTCTCACACACTAACTTGGCTGTTCCTCTACTGGTGCACACACACCATCAATCCTTACAATTTTTGGACTTGCTGTTTTTGAATTCACCATAGAACTTGCAGTTCTCTGAAGAGTGGTGAAAAATTTGAGTCACCTGGTAAACATATTCCTGGTTGAGGTCCAACAAGGCAGTGTTCTGCCTTTTGTCTCTGTTTCAGCATCATACTATAAACAGGGATCTTCAAAAATTCTCTTTGCTGTCACATTTTGTATCTTTTTGTTGATTTCACTGTTTGAAACAATCCTTGGGCACAGTGTTGCCTGTCAGGAGAACTGTGATATGCCTGTGGGGAACATCTGCAGAACAGCCTCAGTCAGCTGTGAGTTATGGTGTGGTACTTGGGTTTCCTGTGAATGAGTGGACAACATATGTTAACACACAAAATAAGGCAGTGTGCCAATTGGCTGACAAAAATGTGACCAGAGGTTTGTAGGAACCTACCCTTTATCACCATTGGAGCAATGGCTCAGTATTCACTAATGCGTTGTTTGCATGACTTTACAGAGTGTAACTATGGTTCAAGGAAACTCAATTATACATAGGCAAGTTAGTCTTGGTGTATCTTGGTCTTCTCTTCTTGGTTCTGCCTGAATCACGTCCCTCCCCACTTCACCTGACCTATTGCTCACTTTCCACAAAATTCCAGCTGTTTTCCTGGAGTAGAGGAAGAATCTTGAGATCCTTTTGTCCACGGGAAGCCATCAGAGTATGGAGGGGAAAAACAGGCGAGGAAAGCAGGGAGGGACAACTATTGGTAATGCCATAATAGAATCTCTAATGTACCATCCAGCAGGCAGGAGAGCGACCCTGGGTTTGAACTGCTCTCGAGAAAGAGGTAGATGCGGGTTCCAGCCCTGGCCTCTCTTCTAACATGGGCAAGTTAGTGATCCCCGAGGAATCTCAAAGTCCACGAGAGTGAAATGGGATGATGCTAGGAATTATCTCTCTTTGGAAGACTTTGGCAAAGCAACTACACTGGTGGAATGAAGGCTGGAGGTCCTTCCGGGGAGGCCCAAGCCTGTAGACCTTAAAGAGAAAACCCTGGCCCTTGACTTCTGTTGCCTGTCTCCCCCGACTTCTCTTATGTCTAGCAGTCTACAGGACATCCTCACCCCAGCATCCGTCTCTGACACCTCCAATCCAAATCCTAGGCCTGGGCGCTGCATTTATTTTCCTAACAGTTTTTGAGTTCCATGTCACCCAAACATGCATCCTACCAGAGGCCCCAGGTGGTACCCGGCTCAGCCGCCCCCGCTGAGTCACCCAGGGTCTTTGGCAACCAAAAGTCTCAGGACCACACCAGTCGCTGAGCAGGTCTCTCTCTGTAGGGCATCTTGCGGGAGCGGATACCGCGAAGGTCTGGAGCTGGTCCCCCTAATTTGATCCTGCCTCCCGGTAAGCACCAGCCAGCGGCTTGGGGCAGCACTCCGCAAGGCGACCGGGCGGATGCTGAAGACTCCGGGGCCAGGCGGTGGTGATGGGAGGGAACCGCATCCCGGCTCTGGTCCGTGGGCCAGCGGCGCAGCAGCCGTCTCTTCCCAGCGCGCCTGTCGGCGTCGGCGTCGGCAGCCCCGGCTCTTGGCATCAGGCCTGGCGGCAGGCCCAGGGCGAGGAGTGGCTTCCAGGAAGCGGGCGGAGGAGCGTTCCAGCCGAGTCTCGCCGTGGCCACGGCCCCGTGCGCTCCGAGTGGCCGGGCTGCGGCGCCGTCGCCCGCTCTCCTCGCGTCCCCAGCGGCCCCGGGCTCGGGCGGGTCTCCGCCTCTGGGTTAGGGCCAGCGCTGAGCTCCGCGCGCCCGGAGGGGCGGGACAGGAGGGGCGGCCGCGTCCCAGACCCGTTTAACTTTCGTGGCGGCGCGGGCTGGAGGCCGGCGTCGGGGACAGTCAGGCTCCAGCGCTCCGCACGAGGTGTTGCTGGTCGCCGCTGCCAGCTTGCTTCTCTGCAGAGCGCACCTCTGCTGTGCCCACAGACGCCACTGCGGCGCGAGCATCCGGGGCCGAGTGCAGGGACACGTGTGGGCATCCAGGGACAGGTCTCTTCGGGGGATGGTAAGTTGGTAGGGTCGCCATGGGCAAGTGGGATCCTACTCTGGCCGCTGGCCTCAGGAGCCGGACGCTCTGCCCTATGGGCTTAAGACACCTCGGGGCGGGCGCAACCACCGGATTCCGGAAGGATGGGCAGAGGCTTCCCGTGCTCCCTGCGGGCGAGGGGCATTCTCGATGATGGGGACACCCTTCAAGGTCAGCGTGCTGCCGGCTGATCACAGCCTGGAGTGTCTGAAGGTCCAGTGGGTTGGCCACTGAGGCTAGCGCGTCCGCAGCCCAGAGGACCAAGGCTCAGGCGCGCAGGGGAAAGGAGGTGTGAGGGTGGCGGGGCGCTGGCGCTGCGACCTCAAGGCCGTCGGTCTTCGCCGGAGTGTGCCAGCCAGCAGAGGTGGGGTTAGTGGTACCGGGGCCCAGCCCTGGCAGCCTCTCTTCGGCCTAGAGTCGCCGCCTCAGTTCGGAAACAGCAGCACATTTGCGGATCGCATTAGGCCAGGCCTTAATGCTTTCTCCAGATGGAGAGAAGCCACCGACCCGCCCCCGGACACCGGCTCAGCCAAGGCGCCCGCAAGGCGAAGCAAGAGTCGAATGTGACCTCGGCTTTTCCAGTCTCCACTCAAACTGATTTCCCTATAAATTGACAGGAAAGCTCAGGTTAAAAAAAAAATTTTAAAGGCCTTCCTCACCATCCATCAGCTAACCTCTTCTGGTTTTTCCTCGCCTTTAGGACACTATTCCCCAAAGCTGCAGATCTAGAGGCAGAAGATCTGTGTTGTCAAGTGAGAAATGCCTATCAAAAGACCAGCATTTTAGCCCTAGAATGTTCCTGGCTTGCTGTGTGATCTTAGGCAGGTTCCTTCCCTCTCTGGACTGGTTTAGTTGGCAATAGACTCTTCTTTTTTTTGCCTCAAGGAGCCAAAGCTGGCAGGTGCCCTAACCCTTGGCTGTAGGCTGGCTTCCAGAGTCACATGCCAAAAGTCCAACCCTGGTGCTGACAAATGGGATGGGAAGTGGCTGATCCCGGGATGTCTCAACTTCTGGAGGGCTTGAGATGTGAGTTGCTGACTGGAGGCAGGTCCAGCTCCTCCTTACTCCTAATCTCAGTGGACTCATCCTAAAGGGAGCTTCCCATTGCTCCCATTCTGCAGCAGGCCAACACAGACCTTTCCAAGACACTACCTGGGTTGCAGGGTAACCTCCCTCTGATCGGTTTAAGTCATAGATCCTGTTGCTGAGCCAGAACTGTTGGAAAGCAAGTCTGTTCTCTTTTGCAGGTTGTGAGTGAGACCCCTAGAATATTAGATCCCATGGCTTTCTGGACAGGCCCCTGGTGGCTGCTGACGTGGATGATCTTCATGCGCTGTGCTCTTCTGCAGGTAATAGGGATCGTCTGGGGTTGCTAACTCTCTTCGCTTAAGATTATTATATACTACATAAGATGTGATAGGACCAGAGACTGCACTGGGTAATCTCATGCAGATGGTATTGTGGTTGGCTTAACTGTAAGGATAACTCAAATACCTGGGGTCCTCCCTGGGTCTAGAGCCAGGAACTTGATAGTGCTGTGGACACCATGCATCAGTGATGACTTAGGGCTTGGGAGGACCCTATCTCTTTAGACTACAGTGGTTTGCTTGTGTGAGCCCAGGAGAGGCTAGACTGCTAGAGGTCTGAACCCAGTGAATGGGCAGAGACAGATTCTTGCTCCAGCTTAGCCACTAAGTGTTCTGAATGTACTTTTGTTAGCGCATATCCCACTGTGGTGCAGTCCTCTCTTTAGACTCCTCCTGTCTATTCTATCAGTGAATGGGCAGAGACAGATTCTTGCTCCAACTTAGCCACTAAGTGTTCTGAATGTACTTTTGTTAGCACATATCCCACTGTGGTGCAGTCCTCTCTTTAGACTCCTCCTGTCTATTCTATCCAACCCCAGAAGCACGTCTCACACATTGCATTCTTATTTGACTGCTAGGCAGACACCAAGGAAAGCAGCTGACATTGCCTAAGAGACAATAGGGAGTGGTGGAGACAGAGCAAAAGTGGGGAACGCACGCTCCCTTCACTAAGAACTGTCTTTTCTTGACTCCAGCTGGTCACTGCTAAGTGAGAATGCAAGCCCAGGATTGCTGGAACTTAGGTTTCAAGATAGCTGGAACATTCAGATTTCTTATAAAAACCCTTTGGTTTATGAAACAGTGAAATCCAGACAAATATGTTTGCAGCTGGATTCAGCCAAGAAAGTGTGTGGCCCTGATCTAAAAATGCAGGGAACGTTTTAGTTAATATCATGTCCTGAGGGTGGCTGTTAAACCCTTGCAATGTCTTGTGTGAATTAGAACAAGACAACACTTCCCTGAGGATTTCAATTCTGGCTATGGTCTGTGTACCCTCATGGTCTTAGCAGACAGCCTGGTACTTAAGGGCTTAAGCCTGTTAAACAAGCATGCAGGCATGGATGAAAATCTACACTCTCTGCCTCTCACTGTATTTTCCTGGACTTATTGTTTTTAAGCCTCTTTCTGTGCCTCATGAATTCCATGGCTCACATAGAACTGCTTAGTAAGGAACACCTTCCCTTTTATCCTGTTTTACTGATGCATCTTTATAACTGTATTTTAATAGCTATCTTTAGTTAGAATGAAAGTTAAGGGGCTGACAGGTAGATCAGTGGTGAAAAATGGATAGTGCTCTTGCAAAAGGACCAGAGTTTAATTCCCAGGACCCACACCCCTGCTGGGAGGGTGGTGGAGGAGAAAAGTTCTCAAGTGCCTATAACTCCAGTTCCAGGAGCTCTGACATCCTCTTCTGGTCTCCTTGGGTAACTATGCTCACATATACCCACACCCACACAGACACATAACCATACACATACTTAAAAATGAAAATAAATCTTCAGGGACTGGAGAGACGACTCATAGTTAAGCCCAATGGCTTCTCTTGCAGAAAACCCAGGATCAGGTTCCCAGCACCCACATGGTGGCTAATAATCATCTATAACTCCAGATCCAAGGGATTTACTCCCTCTTCTGGCCTCCTCTGGGCAATGCATACACAGCTGCACATACATACATGCACACAAAACAATCATACACATAATAAATAAATTACAAAATAAATCTTAAACTCAAAGGTTAAGTATTTCCAGGGTGGTTCTAGGAGCTCTCTGGCCAGCATGGTATGGTGTCTGTGTAGAAGCTTATAGGCTTACTTTCCATCTCATTAGAGGACCTGAACTAGTATCCAAGAGCTTCAGAGATGTGTTCCTTCCTGGTCAGGAGGGGCTGAACCTCCAAGGCAGCACTTTTGCTGCCTTTTGTCTCCCTATAGCATTTCAGTGTATTTTGAGTCTGTCTGCTGAGTTCTGTCCGCGGGAAGCATTTGTCCAGCTTGAATCACTCAGCGACCCCTTGGATTTTTCCATATCTGTGTGCCTGTGGCAGTGCTGTTTCCATGCATTAAGGTGGTGGGCACAGAAGCACAGAACAGAAGATTCCAGAGCAGCAGTTTTCATCATCTGTACCACCCACTATCGGAATCCCAGCACCACTGCTGTACGACTGGGTCACACATCTGTGCATCACATCTGTTTCCACACTTGAGGAGAGGGACTAACAATAGTGTCTACTTTATAAAGTTGTTTGGAGGAGGTAATGCACTGTGAAGTGGAAAAAAGTAAAACAAAGCCATAGTGTCTGGCACAAAGGATGTTTGCAATAAATGTCAACTCTGTGGCTGCCGCTTGTTAAAGGCTTGAAGCTAACATGGTGCCTACATGTTCTGCTGTGGAGCTTTAGGTGTGCTCAAGAGATATCAGCTGAGGCGAGAAGATGCAGCTAGTACCAGGTAGGGGCTGATCTTCTCAAAGGAGTTCTTACAGGGATGAGCAGGACTGTTGCAAGTATTTCTCTAGGTTCAATCTGAGCTTTGCATCAGGTATCCCTCTGTGTTGTCTTGTGATTTTGATATTCAGATGGGACTTAAGATGTTCCTCAGTATCTTTCTCCCAGCCTCCTAAGTAGGCCACCAGGTAGGTGGTTTGTGGATGACAAATAGATATATGAGGATGAGCCTGTAAGGAGCCTGGGATATCCCAGCTAATTAATAGAAATGAGATTCTCCTTATTAATGAATGGAATGCGTAACCTCTTATATTCATTTACTACAAGCGACAATAAATGACAGGCTGCAGGACAAGGCACAGGGCTTGACTCTGGTCAAGAAGCTCATGGCTCCTATCAGAAGGCAGGAAAGGTCTCCCTTCTTGCCTCCTGGGCTCTAGAAGCTTTCTGTTGCTCTGGCCCTAGGTACCAGATTTTCTCAGAGAAGAAAGCAGTTGCTTTTCCAATTCTAACTCCAAGCTTTTATTGTGTCCATCATTATAATATAGAGAGAGCTGCTGGGTCTGGGGTATGGAAGCCTCTGGGTCATGTGCTATACTGAAAATGTCTATGTCCTCATTCCTAGAATCCTTATATGGCCAAAATCACTTTGGCATGGGATTGCGGAGATTGAGGTTGGGCAGATTACTCCAGCATTTCTTTAAAAAATATTTAAAATGTGTTTATTTATTTTATGTGTATGAGTGTTATTTCTGCATGTATGTAAGTGCACTCATGTCATGCAATGCCCAGGGAGGCCAGAAGAGAGATTCTGATCCCCTGAAACTGGAGTTACAGATAGTTGTTAACTGCTATATATGGGTACTGGGGATTTGAACCTGGGTCTTCTGCAAGAACAGTGTGTGCTCTTAACCACTGAGCATTCTCTTCAGCCCCTATGCAGCATTTCTTTCTCTTTCTTTCTTTCTTTCTTTCTTTCTTTCTTTCTTTCTTTCTTCTTTCTTTTTTGGTCTTTTTGAGACAGGGTCTCCCTGTAGCCACAGCTGACCTGAAACCCCCTATGTAGGCCAGACTAGCCTCAATCTCACGGAGATCCACTGGCCTCTGCTTCTGGAGTGCTGAGATTAAAGGTGTGTGCCGCCACTCCTGGCGTTATTCCACCCATTTCTTATAAGTAGGATGCAGGATGAAACAGGCAGGGGAAGTAGGAGAGGTTACCAAGTAAACCACATTGGAGGAGTAACACAGCCAGTAGCTAAGGAATGCCTGCAATCCCAGAAGACTGGAGAAGAAAGGAATGGATTCCTCCATGGAATCTTCAGAAATAATTAGCCTTGGTGACACCTGGATTTTAGTCCACAAAAACTCATTTCAGATTTTGGATCTATAGAATTGTCAGATTTTATACTTGCCTTGTTTTGTTTTGGTTTTTTGTTCTCTCTCTCTCCCTCCCCCCTCTTTCTATGATTGTGTGTGTGTGTGTGTGTGTGTGTGTGTGTGTGCATGTGAAGGCCAGAGTTTGGCACTGGGTGTCCTCCACTATTGCTTTCCACCTTTTTTTTTTTTTGAGACAGAAGTCTCTCACTGAGCCCAAATCTCACTGATTGCTTAGCCTGGCTGACTAGTGAGCTCAAGGGATTCACCCGATCCCCCATCTCTGTGCCCCCGCCCCTACCAGCACTACAGTTACAGATGTGTGAGACTACTCCTGGCTTTTACTTAGTGCCATGGATCCAAACTCAGGTCCTAATGCTTGTGTGGGAGTCACGTCACCAAATGAGCCATCTCCACAGCCCCATCTGATATGTTTTAAGACATTAAATTTGTGGTAATTGGTTATATCAGCAAGAAGGAATTGATACAGGTGGTTAATTGTGGACTTAACTTCTTGTCCTCTTCCCACCTGGCATCCCTTCTCCATCTGCCACGTAGCCTAAGTGTATACAGCCACAGGTGCTGAAGGAGGTTGGCATAGCACAGAGCTGACAGAATGATGAAAAAGTGCCATCTACATACTGGTGGTCTAGCCCAAGCTGCTCTTCACAACAGAGTTACAATATATGACAGTCTCTCCAATCATTCATCTTGCTGCTGTTGTTGGTCACAACAGTCACAAGGTAGGATGACAGACCTGGATCAGGATTCAGGGGACCTACTCTATGGTGTAATCAGCTCACTGTGTCCCTGACTTTGACATGGCACATAGTTAATTTTCAGGTCAACTTGGAATTTTCTGACCTTGGTAAGTTATAACTTGGATGAGTATTATCCCTTGGGGTTGATAAAGATGCTAACTCCTGAGACGCCTCAACTTTATGGGGTACACATGTAGAACCAGCCATGGGTCCAACTCATGCCTTGTTGAATTCCCACTTCCCATCCCTCATGAAAAATATAAGCCCAGTTTAATTTGAAATTTGGTTTTCAACTTGATTTAAATCTCAGTCCTTTTCCTTTCAGTCCTGGCATGATGCCTGGCTCCAGGTATCTGAGGGGCTGTGGCTACAGGGGGTAGTCTTTTTTGTTGTCATGGGATGACGAGGACTGTTTCTGGAATGTGCTTCCTTTTACTTTTTCTGGGTCTAGCTTTCTTGGGGTGGGAAACAAGGAGAGGATAGGAAGAAGGCGTTTCAGTGGATAGCTCACTCTGATAGTTGCCATAGCCACCCCAGCTTTCCCTGACGACTGTCAGTTCCTCGGAGCTCCCCAGGCTCTCCCAGCAGCAGGTGCTCCAGCACTGGCTTATCACTTGTTGCTGGGGTCTTCTCAACTAGGAGGCAGCTTTATGGATGGGGTTGCTGGCAGGGTAGTTGTTTAAACCCTGTACCTTGTGCTGGTGTCCACTTGATCTGTGGGAAACACATGTATTTTGCATGCTTGAAAACCATGCTGGTCCAGTGTGGACTCCATTTCTTGTGTTCCTAAGTCCCTTTGATTCCTCTTTTCTTGCTCTGGGAGGCCCACTGGTGAGTGGCAGACCCACTATCTAAGCAAACAGGCATCTGGAACACAATTTCTAGACTCTCTTCAGAGTTCCCCTAGTCTTTGTGAAGGTTTCTCTTTCTTTTCATTTCTACTTTTAATAACTGTGTTTCACTATCCTTAATGGATATATATAATATGTATATTAAGTTTTAAAAATTTATTTTTATTTTATGTGTATGAATATTTTGCCTTCATGTAAGTGTTCCACATGTGTGTAATGCCCTTGGAGGTCAGAAGAGGGTGTCAGATCTCCTGGAACTGCAGTTATCAGTGGTTGTTAGTTACCATGTGGGTGCTGAAAACTGAACCCTGGTTCTCTGCAAGAGCAGCCACTGCTGTTAACCACTGAGCCATTTCTCCAGCCCTCATCATACCATAATTTTAAGCACATTTTTGTTTGTTTTTTGAGACAGGATCTCCCTGTAGCCAAGCTAGCCTGGAACTTGCTTTGTAGACCAGGCTGGCCTCGATCTCACAAAGATTCCCCTGCCTCTGCCTCCCAAGTTCTGGGATTAAAGGTGTATGCCACCACATCCGGCCTTTAAGCACATTTTTATTTGAACATTTGGGATGGGTGGTCCACTTGGTTTACTGTTCCCTACCTGCGGTGAGTGAGCATCTTATGCTCACATCCTTGCTCACATGTTTGATCATTTTCCCAGAATTATTCTTTTTCAGCAGAATATGCTTTGCTAGACATTTAACATGCCTTGTGGCTTTCCTTTTCTTCACTGTTTCAGTCCTGAATAGTTTTCCTGGCACTCCAGGTCTCATGCCCTGAAGGTATTTCCTGTGTCACTGTGGTGATTTTGAATAACTATTCCAATCTGTGTGATACTGGTTATGGAGTCTGAGCAGAAAGACCTAAACTTGGCCTGAATGCAGACTCCACTTCCTGTGTGTGTGTGTGTGTGTGTGTGTGTGTGTGTGTGTCCGTCCAGAGTTTGACCTCAGGTTTCTTCTTCAGTTGCTTCCCACCTTATTTATTTTTTGAGACAGGGTCTCTCACTGCACCTGGGGTTCACTGTCTAGACTGGATTTTCTGCCTCCACTTCCATGCCCAACTTTTTATGTGGGTGCTAGGTATCTGAACTCAGGTCTTACCATTTATCCTGAAAGCACTTTACCCACTGAGTCGTCTCCCCAGCACCAGACTCCCCAGACTTTATTACTGTGCTTTTCCCAAAGCCTGAAAACTTGCAAGATGGGGTCATCCGATGGACTCAGTGAGAATCCAGAGGAAACTCTTGCCTTGTTTGTCACCTGTGTTATTTGCACTCCTTGCTCTCTTCTTTCCTCTGTGACCTTCCCATCTACTGCTTTCTCTTCAGATCATCTACAACAACTTTTAAATGGGACCTAACTCCAGAGCTCCTCCCTGGACCTTCTCTCCCTCCATACGATCCACCTACATAGCCCAGTCACCCCTTGGTTTCCTCCCCACAGGCTCCTGCCTTTAGTTTGTTACATGGAGACCCAGGTCTCATGATGATGCATTTTCTCAAATTTAAGGTTTTGATGTGGTCTTCAAATCACAAGATTTTAATTAATTTTTCGTTATCTGTCAAGTATAAACATTGAAAATAAAACAGTCTTGGTAACTGTTGGTAACTATATTTTTCCTTCCTTCCTTCCTTTTCCCTTCTTCCCTCCCTCCCTGCCTCCTTCCTTCCTTCCTTCCTTCCTTCCTTCCTTCCTCCCTCCCCCTTCCTTCCTGCCTTCCTTCCTCCCTCTCCTCCTCGCCCTCCCTCTTCCCCTCTCTCTCTCTCTCTCTCTCTCTCTCTCTCTCTTCTAACTCCTGAGACCCCCCCCCATAATAAAGGTAAAGATGAACAAGGTCAATTTGTGGATGCTCTGGGGTAGAGCCTGAAGAGCATGCTGAGAACTTTCCTTTCTGGGTAGCACAGCATCATGCATGTTGATCAGGAAGCAGGAAGTACCATTGGGTCCATGGGACTGCTAGGGACACTGAGCAGAGATGTTTGGGAGGTTCCTGGCACTAGTCCAGCCTGGCAGTGATGAACCTGGATTACAAGAGTGATGCTAATTGTCAACAAGAGGAGGTGAAGGCAGGAACCCTTTAGGACCATTTAGAGAGGGACAGAGCATGGCAAGAAATTATATGGGATTGAGAGAAATGGAAAAGTTGAAAATTCTTTCAGGTTTTAGACAAAGTTTAGGGGAAAAGAAGCTGAAAGTTCACTTTTACCTTTGTCTTGGGAAATGGTTGATTCATTTTGAAGGACTAGGTTTGGGGATCAAAGAACGTTGAGACACTGAATAAAAGAAGTGCATGATTTTGAGGGGAAATGAGATTTCAAGAAAGGATGCTTAGAGAGAAAGCAAGAAATCAAAGAGACAAGACAAACGCCACACTTACACAGAATTGTTTCACACAGGAGGAAAACAGGCAGCATTGCTCCACTGCATCACAAATTGCCCCGAAAGCACCGGCCTAACATCATGGAAACCACATTTCAGGGTTTATGACTGTGATTGCTCTCAGTTTATTTTTACAAAGATGCTAATTTCCATAAATAGCATGGAAGCATCAAGCAATTTCCTCTCCAAGTATTTTATGCAATTACTTTCTGGAATTTGTCAGTACTGAACAGCTCCTGCCAATGTATGCTAGAAATTATTGTGGCCAAATTCTCAGAAACCCATTCATTCTCCAAGATTTCATTTAGAAACGTAATAGATTTTTCCTTTAAAGATACCTTTGAAGTCAGGGAGAATAACTATTATTAATAAAAGTAATTTACAATATTAAAGGCCTCTTTAAATTCTCTTTGATTGCTTTTGAATTTAGCTTTAAATATATTTTTCTATATAAAACAACAGCAGAAATATTCATTATAAAAACATGAAAGACACAGAAAAGGACAAAGATGAAACCAAACATCATCTTGAGTTCTACCAACTGCTTAGGATTCTATTGTGCATATTTCTGATCTTAGAATATTAGCATATATGTGTCTTTAAAGAAGTAATAATGGGGGACTGGAGAGATGGCTCAGCCGTTACGAACACTGGCTGCTCTTGCAGAGGACCTGGGTTCGATTCCCAGCACCCACATGGAGGCTAATAACTGTCTATAACTCCGGTTCCAGGGGAATCCAACACCATCTTCTGACCTCTGTGGGCATTGCAGGACACTGGTGCACTTACATACATGTAGGCAATATACTCATCCTCAAAAATCAAAATAATAAACAAAATATTAAAAAAAGAAGTAATAATGGGCTGAGGAGATAGCCCAGGTGGCAGACTGCTTGCTGTGTAAGCATGAGGACCTGATCCCAATCCTTAGAGCACATATAAAGAAAGCCAGGCATGATGGAACTTGCTTCTCATCCCAGTCCTGGGGAGGAAGAGGCAGGCAATTCTCTGCAGCTGGCTGCAGTTGGTCAGTCTTAGGATGGTGAGAGACCCTGTGAAGAAAAAAAAGATGAATGTTGCTTGAGGAACAATATCTAAGATTGACCTCTGACCTCCACATGAACACATGTACCTGCATACAAAAACAAGCACAAATTCATACACACACTCAGGCACACAAAAGATATAATACTAACTTTGATATTCATTTCAAGATTTTTATCAATGTGAGGAATTTTGCCCTAATAATATTTAATGTATTTATAACATTGCATCATTTGAACTTACCTTGCTTTGTTAAATAGTTCTTCACTGCTGGACATTTACGACCCTCCCCCCAGCTGTGGTTTTCCTGCAATGTTAGTACTGTACCTATACCTGCAGATGCATCTTTGTGCACATTTTTGATTATTTGATTTGAATAGATTTATAGAAAAATTTCCTTAGATGTAGTTTTAAGGTAAAAAATACTATGTGAAATTTTAAAGTCATTGATTTATATTATCAAATTACCTTCCTGAAAGTGCTTATTAATGTGTTTTTTAACCTTGTAATAGTTGACAAGATTAAGAAAATTCACTTAAGAGACAGTCTGTTTTTGTTTTAATTTTTAAAAATTTTATGTGTATGAGTAGTTGGCCTATATGTAAGTGCATGTACATGCAATGTCCATAGAGGCCAGAAGAGGCATCAGATCCCCTAGAAATGGAGCTACAAATGGTTGTGAGCCACCTTGTGGATGCTGGGAACCAAACTGGGTCCTCTGTAAGAGCAATAAGTGCTCTTAACCACTGAGTCATCTCTCCAATCCCCTATTTATGGCTTTGATATACTGAAATGGAAGCTTTTCAAGTAGTCTAGTCCAAGAGCCTCTTTTGAGTTCTCTGTATCATATTTAGAAATAGTATCATATTGAGAAGAAATATATGAAAATATATGAACATCTAAGTTTTATTCTACTCTTATTTTTCTTTTAAAATACTAAATATTTCAGAACTTGTTCAATCTGTTAATCTCTCACTCTCTTGTGCTAATACTTGCAAAGTTATGGCACCTTTGTTGTGTGTTTAGTCTACTATGGTGAGGCTTCCCGCCCTTCTTGAAGTTAACAAATCATCCAGTCTTTACATTATTTGGTTATAGTCCAAGAGCAAAAAAATCCGGATGCTTTAAATGGCATCTGATGTGATGAATGAGTAACTTCAGGTCCTTCTCTCAAAACTGCATATAAAATCCACACATATAGACCAGGTGTGATGGTGCATGCCTGTAGTCCCAGCACTTGGGAGGCAAAGGCAGGCGGATCTCTGTGAGTTCAAGGCCAGCCTGATCTACATAGTGGGTTCCAGGCTAGCTGGGGCTACAGGGAGACCCTGTTTCAAAAAGACCAAAAAACAAAACAAAACAAAACAAAAATACCACACATACATGATTAGAAGAACAAAGTTTATCTCCAATGAAGGGAGGAAATGGTCCCAGTCTCCAAACATAATACATAAAGGAACTTTCCAGACTTTTTTGAAGTGTGGTTTAGAGGAAGACCCTGAAGGTTGGGAGTATAGGCTTAGGCTGAGTATAGGGCAAGGATTTCTTTCAGGACAACTGTTATAGTTGTGCCTGTCTAATCAAGCTTTGGTTAGAGCAGTGAAACTAGGATCCCTGAGTGAGTCTTGGAAGAAGTGGTTACTGTCTCTAGAGAGGCTCCAGATTGACCTTGAGGCTGGATATTCTTTTCCTTTTTGCTTTCTCTTTTCTTTTTCAATATAATTTTTATTGAATTTTTGTGCATTTCTTACAAAACAGCTTAATCATATTTAGACCTCCTCCCCTATCTGCATTCCCCCATAGCCCAGCCACCAGATTTTATGCATTCTGTCATGTATGTTGAGGCCTGCTGAGTCAAGTTTGTGTCCCCAGATGTCCCTCAGTATGAGTTCATTCACTGGAGCCTGGTTAGTTTATTTAGCTTCACTCCCGTAAAGAAAGCCAATTCTCTCTCACCCAGCCCCAGTAATGATCATCTGCCAATAGTTCCTCCGCTAAGGTTGGGGCCTCCTGCCCATTTCCCCAGTTCTATGCTGAGTTTTTGTCTGGGTTTGTGTGGGCCTTGTGAATGCTGTCACCATTGCTGTAAGTTCGTATTAGCAAATTCCCAGAAGCCTGGAAGACTCTGTTTCCTTATGGTCATGTGTTACCCCTGGCTCTTACAATCTTTTGCCCCCTCTTCTAGAATGGTTCCTGAGCCCTGGGTGGGTAAGGTTTAATATAGGATCTTATCCAGGGACACAGTCTCTTATTCTCTACACTTCGGCTAATTGTGGCTTTCTGTGTGAATCACCCTCTGTTGCATGAGGAAGGTTCACTAGTGGGAGTTGAAATGCATTAGTATTCTGTCTACCCCCTGTTCCCCTATTTTCCATCAGCCTTAGGTGTAAAGGTTCCATTGTAGATGTGTCACTTAGGGATGGGTATCTCACAGACACTTACTCTCTGTGTTTGACCTATTGTGGAATTCTGTAATAGTATTCATCTGTTTCAAAAAGAGGCTTCTTTGATGAGCGGATGCTTCTAAGTTGGTTCTGGCTCTATTGCTCCAAAATCCTGTGTCCAAAGTATGTCCTGTCTTCAGCAACAGGGTCTTACCTTTAAGTTCTGGGAAGCAGTTAAGGACAGTGATAATAAGCCTGTGTAATTTTGAGTGTCTCTTGGACTACTCTGACCAACAACTCAAAGGGATATTTCTCCAATTTGGTACTGTTTCATGTTACATAGCCTTCATCTGTACGCAAGCCTTCAGGTACAGATATAGTGTATTTTTCAGTAGACTTTTGAACTAATGCATTTCCCTCTGTTTTTCACATCACCTAAGCATCTCTCTTCTGTCTTTCCCTGGCTAACCTTCTGTCTTCCCTCCCCAGTTAAAATACCCCTGTTTCCCCCTGATAATACCTGTCTTCCCTGATCCCCCTCTCTTTAGCCCCTTCTTCCCCTTTACCTCCATCATTCCTTGAATAACCCTTCCTCTTCCCTTCCCAGTTTAATACCCCCATTTTACTCATTTTATCCTTGGTAACACCTGTCTCTTTCTATCCCCCTCTCTTGGTCTCCTTCTTTCCCTTAGCCTCTATGGCTTTTTTCTGTATTTCTAGCTCCTGTGGTTACATTAGGATATATACTCACATATAAGGATTTTGTGCTAAGATCCACAAATGAGAGAGAACATATGTTGCTTGTTTTTTTGAGTCTGTGTTACTTCACTTAGCATAAAAGTTTCTATTTCCACCCATTTGCCTGAAATTTCATAATTTTGTCTTTTGTTACTGCTGAGTAGAACTCCATTGTGTGAATGTACTACGTTTTCATTATCTATTTCTCAGTTGAGGGACATTTAGATTGTTCCCATTTCTTAGCTGTTGTGAAAAGGGCAGCAACAAAAATGGATGTGCAAGTATCTCTGTAGAACGATGAGTCCTTTGGGTATATGTTAAGGAGTGGTATAACTTGATTTTATGGTATATTGACTTTTAGTTTTTTAAGAGTTCTCTATACTGCTTTTTATAGTGGTTGCTCCAGTTTGCATTCTTACCAGCAGTAAATGAGCATTCCCCTCTCCTCACATCCTTATCAGCATTTGGTGTCGTTTGCTCTCTTGATTTTAGCCAGTCTGACTGGGATAAGATGAAATCTTAAGATGGCTTTGACTCGCATTTCCCTGATTACTAAGGATGTTGAACATTTTTTAAGTTGTTTTTCAGTCATCGTCTTGATTCTCTGTTTTAAGTTCTTTGGATATTAATACTAATATTCTGGATATTAATCTTCAGTCAGATGTGCTGCTCGTGAAGATTTTTTCTCACTCTGTGGGTTTCCTCTTCACTTCCTTAGTTGTTTCTTTTGCTGTACAAAAGCTTTGTAGCTTATTGAGTTTCCACTTGTTGATTGTTGATAAACAATGAATGTCCAATTTAGAAAATCCTTTCCTACACCTATAGCTTGTAGGGTGCTGTGTTTTCTTCTAATAGTTTCAGAGTTTCAGGTTCCACATTGATATCTTTAATCAATTTGGAGTTGATTTTGTGCAGGGTGATAGATAAGGGTCTAGTTCCATTTTTCTACAAGTTGAGATCCAGTTTTCCCAACCCCATTTGTTGAAGATGTTATCTTCCTCCAGTATGTGTTCTTGGCACCTGTCTCAAATATCAGGTGGCTGAAATTGCATGCACTCACGGTCATGGCTGGGTCTTCTATTTTGTTCCATTGACCTATGTGTCTTTTTTTTTTTTGAGGCTGAATTTTCGTCGTTCGGATGTACAATATATCCTCCCATAGATGAACACTGCCAGAGGCCAAAGTAGGACCTAGGAAGAGGGTAGGGAGTCAGAGTTGTGCTTTTCATAATCAAATAGATTAGACCTCTTTTGAGGTCTTTGCTGTTGAAAATGTGGGGGCAGTGTGAGTTTAGAGAAAAGGAAATGGCATGCATAGTGCTGTAGGATGGGCCAGATGCCAGTGCAGAACTGCAATTGTGGACCTCTCCAATTCATTCTGTATCGCATAACCCATGTCCCATTTGTCCTGTTCTTCCACTAATAGCTAACTATATTAGAAGCAGCATAAATAAATATACTGTAAAATATACAATATTTATGCAATAAAAATATACAACAGGATATACTGGAGACATATGAGACAGAATAGGTATAAGATGAAAATATGCAAACATTATAGAAAAATGGTAGCAAAGGAGATATACACAGTTATTATTTCTGCAAAGGAAAACAAAAATTTCAATGATATAATAAAAGAAAACTCTCACTCTTTCTTCCACTCTGGAAATACTGATGGCTCAGCGTTAAGAACACTTGCTGTTCTTGCAGGGGATCTGGGTTGGGTCCCCAGCACCCATGTGGCAGCTTATGACTATCTATAACTCCAGTTGTAGGGGATCCAATATCCTCTTCTGGCCAGCATGAATAGGATGCATTTACATACAGGTAGACAAAGCACTCAAACACATAAAAATACAAATAGATAAAATTAATTTAAAGATTAAAAATTTTAATATCTTTGTTCAGGGATTTAAAAATGACTACTAATTTTGTTTTTCTTATTTTTGCCATTCATTTTGTAGTACAGAGTTTTGAACCCAGGGCCTTGAGCAGGCTAGGCAAGTATTCTACCACTGAGCTATATCCTTAACCTTCTCTTTTAAGTGTTTAATTTGAAACAGGGTCACATTAAGTTAACCAGGCAGACCTTGAACTCACTCTGTACCCCAGGCACGCCTTGAACCTGTATTTCTTTTACCTCACCACTATTCATAGCTGGGATTACAGATGTCTGCCACAAAGCCTGGCTACACTATCATATTTTTACTTAACCTTTTCAAAGGGAAAACTGTGATGTTCATAATTCATGTGGAACTCTTATTTTGAGTAATCCATATGCTTTTGTTAGTCAGGTTTCTGTGGCTGTGACAAAATATGTGAGAAAAATCAACTTAAGGGAAGAAAGGTTTGTGCTGGCTCATGGTTTCAGAGGTTTTAGTTCAATATCAGCTGGCTGTATTGCCTTGAGCCTGAGGTAAAGCAGGGTATCATGGTGCTTGGAGCTTATAGCAGAAGAAACTCCTCACCTCATGATGACCAGGAAACAGGGTGGGGTAAGAAAACAAGACCATCCTTCCAGAGCATGACTTCAGTGACCTACTTCTCCAGTTAGGCCCCACCTCTAAAGATTCATTGCATCCCAATAATGGTATCAAACTAAACATTTGTCAATAGTCTAACCCACTAATGCACTCATTCCTCTTGATCCAGTCACATTCAGAAAGTTCCATCTCTGAATTGTTGCATGGGGACCAAGCCTTAGGAGATGAACCTTAGGGAATATTTCATATCCACATCACAATAATTTGTCTTTGTCTACAATTCTCTTCCATGCATATTGATCTCGTCAGGGTTTTGTTCTGATAGGTGTTCTTTTTTATTAAGGGTGGAGGCTTTCTTTATGTGTCACTCATCCCCCTTGGACTAGGAGGCGAATGTGAGACCGTTCATCTCTCAGTGATGACAGAGATACACCAGGGCAGGTCCACATACACTTGGGTCTTTCAGGCTTCTGTGAATGCCATTTCATTTCTGATGATGTCACATGTCTAAAGGAAAGGTGGCACTGAGAAGTACCTTTACCTACTTTGAGGCCAGAGCAAGTCATAGGACCAAGCTCAATTTAGAGAGGTTGTGTGTATGGGTCAAGGGGTAGGAGTGAATGTTTTTGAAAAATAATCTAATCCATCATTGTGGCAGAGTTGGAGTTTTCATTGAGGCAGTAGAGCTCCAGGGAGCATCGCTTAACTGCTACATTTGCCAGACCTTCAGCAACTAATGTGACAGGGTTTGGAAAAAGTAGACAGCAGTGAAGAATTGCAGCCAGGCTCACTTCGTGATCTACCTTAGCTTTACCCTGAAAGGTAGGTTTCCACAAAAGATAAGTAGAAAGTCATTCCTTTCAACCTTCTAGGTCAGGTGTGTACTTCAGACTTTTCACTATGACCCTTGGGAAACGCTTTAATCTCCTGACTATTATTTATCTCTATCTATCTATCTATCTATCTATCTATCTATCTATCTATCTGTCAGTCATCTATCTATCATCACCTATCTATCGAGAGAGATTTTATCATTACTAGGATACCTATCTTCATCTTTTTATTCCAGCATGATTTTCAGAGAGATAAGTGAAAATTGTGTTTGCCAAGCCTGACTCTTAGACTAGAAATGATGGAATCAATGTGCTACATTTCTGCTGTGCTGTAAAGCTTAGGACTAGGTAAACTTGTGATCTAGTCTCAACTCTACCACCTTTTTTTGCAGAGTGACATTAACCAAGCTATTAAATACTGTTTTCTGCTTTGTGTTGTAACAATGAAATAACTATATCATCTACCTATAATTTTCATATTACTTAAAGAGTTTCAGAAAACAATACCATTTTTGTAAGTAATTAATCTTGATGTTTACTTTTCCTTTCCATTCCATTTTTTTCCCAGACAGAACGATTTCATGAAAAAGTGACTGACTCCAGTTTATCTAATGGACTCTATTCACACTGTTCTCATTAATTAACCCCACTCTCTGTTTACCCATGTGTGTATTGCAACCAGCAACTGGTAACTGAGATTCTAACACCACCCATGATTTGAGTGAGCCATTTCCCAGAATAGCTTTGCTCTCCTGTGGTTGTAAGAGAGTCACCTGTTGCCAGTGGTGAAAATGGAAAGATGGAATTCCCAGCATGCTTGGTCATCAGGGTTCTTCAATGATACTACGTTTTTACTCCTCTGACCTAGTAACATAAGGAATCATACTAAAAGTTTTCCTAATATTGAAACAGTCTTGTGTTCCTGTCATCAACTGAACTTGGTTATGATATAGTCTTGGTTGCATCTGAATCCATAGAGATATTAGTCGACACTGCATTTTTCAAGTTTTCATATCAGAGTTTTTGCTAACCTTGTAAGATGAATAGGGGGCACTTTCCATCACTTTTGCTTTTCTAGTTGGTTAAAGAAGCTTAGAAATCACCCATTCCTTGAAAGTTTGAAAGAACTTGCTGATAAAAGAAAAGGGCATAGACATGTTTTTGGTGGGGAGAGTAAAGTATTTCTTAGAAAACTCCTTAGTTTTTTTCCAATTTTTTTTGTGTGTATGTCTGTGTGTCTGTGTGTATGAACCATCTGTATGCAGGTGCCTGCAGACACTAGAAGAGGGCATCAGATCCCTTGAAACTGGAATTATAGGTAGTTGTGGGTGCTGGGAACCCAACTTGGGTCCGCTGACAGAAGTGAACTCTGATCCTCTGAGAGCACAGCAAGTGTTCTTCACCGCTGAGCCATCCCTTCAGCCTGCAACTGCTTTCTATACAGCTATTAATGTACTCAGAAGTCCTTGTGCTTCATAAACCAATTTGGATAATCTTCATGTTCTAGAGACTTCCATGTTATTGGAAGTCAAACAATTGATAGGACAGAGCAAAGGAGAATATTTTCGAATTCTTCAAAAAAAAAAAAAAAAGAGAAAACCCTTTAAATGATTTTACTCCTGACCTCTGATTTATTTCCTCTTTTGAGCATGTAGCCTTAAAGTTGAATTTTTGAGATGTATGAAGAGGCTCAGTTTCACTTGTACCCTAAAGGTATCTGGCAATTTTTGTAAATGACTGTATTCTACATCTTAGCTGCATCTTCTGAGATAGAGAACACAGATCTTTTCTTCCCACTCTTTATGGCTCCCTCTCTTCCTTTTCCTAGCTAGGTGCTCCCACCCTGAGGAATGACCTGTATCTTCTGTTTCCTTGACTTCTGATCTATGGCCTTAGATGCTCAGCTCCACCATGTGTTGGCCTGGCTAGTTTCATGAACAAAGACAACTGTCTCCTTAAGAGGAGCTATAGGCCTAGCTGCTGGGTAAGACTGAATTCCACTTCACCTTCCACTGATCTTGTCTCTGGATCACTCTTTAGTTTTTCCAGCATTATTTGTAATCTAGTATTCAGCATCTTTATTCATGAATATCTTTCTTCACTGCCAGATTGTTCCTTAGTAACCTGGGAAAATGCCATGTCACCATACCCTTGGAGCATTGGATAGGAGTGTGAACATTTTCATTTCTGTCATCTTCAAATCCACATGGAAGTAACTGTTGTGGTAATCAGAGGAGGTGTGTGTGTGTGTGTGTGTGTGTGTGTGTGTGTGTGTGTGTGTGTGTGTATGTGTGTACATATGTATGATGATATGTGCATGTGTGTGTGCATGTTTTTTGTATGTGAGGTATGAGTGTGCCTGTGTCAGAATGCATATGTGTCAGTCCTGGCCTTCTACTTTGTGTGTGGCAGGGTCTTTGTTGTTCTCTGAAGTCTCAGGCTTAGATGGCCTGAGAGCTTCCAGGATTCTCCTGTCTCCACCTCCCAATCCCCCGGAGAACTCTGGGACCACAGACATATGATAGCACACCTGGTTTGAGATGGGTTCTAAGAATTCAAATTTAGGTCCTCATGTTTGTGTAACAAGTGCTTTACCCATTTTGGATTCTCCTCTGCCTCCAGAGAAGGGAATCCTGAGGGCTGGTGTGGTTCACAGAGGAGTATATTTTAAACTATGCTATAAAATGAATCTTCTGAATCTGTAATCTATGAAAGAGAGACTAGTATGTGTTAAAGTTCAAAAATAATATACCAATAAAGGTAGGGCGTGATATGATTAAAAGAAAAACTTGCTGGTGCTAAGGTGGGCCTGAAAGATAGGGCTCTAGGTGATTTGGAAAGAAACAAGTGTGTGGAGTTTGCTGGTATGAAGGCACGGGCTGTGAATACTCTTTTTGTGAGGTACTTTTTCTTTATAAGGGCAACAGATGATCCACCCACTCATTTACTGGGCCTGAAAACTGAAGCAGGAAGTGGAAAGAAGCCAGCCTGAGTGCGAGAGGTGTAAATGTCTTGGAGGGAGAGTGCCCATTTGTTGGCAATTGTTTGCTTGTGTTGAGAGACAGACATGGAAGGACAGAGTGAAGCAGGCTCAATGCCCTATGACAACTCAAACCAGATTCCTTCCAGGGCAAACTTTTCACACTTAGAAGGCAGAGCCTCCTTCCCCTGAGGCTGTGATCAGGGGGGCAACTGCAAGTAACTCTCTCTACCCATGGCTCTATGATGAAGGCAGACCCACCTGGACCCGCACCAAGCGGCCTGCACTTCTCAGGTCAGACTCTGTGGCCTTTGCCTCTTGGAGTAGTCTGGTGGCTTTGGGCTGACCCTAGAGCCCTCCTTCCCATCCTTGGGAGGTCCAGCATGTGGCAGGCATCACTGTTCACAGCTCTGGAGGCGACGCGCTTGTGTTGCATGTTCTATAAACACTTTCTGGGATGTATTAACAGCTTCCATTGTCAGAGCCAGGAAAGCTTTTCGATGTACTAAGCATGGAAGGAACGCGTGGAGTGGTGGGGAGCCATACTCTAGCAGGCTCTGTTCAGTCCCCTTATGAAGAGGGGTTATTTTCCTAGGTGCTTACTATTGTGCCTAAGAGTGCTGATGTCTGATGGTCCTTACTAATGTACTTCGAACTTAAAAGGTCACTGAAAGCTTTTCTAAAGAAGAACCCAAGTTACACTGTAGAATGAATTCGCCATTGTTTATTGATAAAAGAAATGAATAGACATACAGGTGTATATATGCACCCACAGACAAGTACTGAGGATGTACTGATTCCATCTTGAGTTCTTCCTCAGAGCAGCATTGCCAGACCCTTGAGTGTAACAGGCCAGGAAGGTAGATTTGTTGGCCTCATTATTGGTTTTTCTCTGTTGTCTGCTGATCTTCTATGATGTCCATCCCAGGCCACAGAGGATCTTGAGTATATGGGTTCCTAAGCGCTTCCTTAGCCAGCACTAGAGTGGTGTCCTAGATAGCTTTAACAGGGTAGTCCACTCTAGGAATAACCAAGGGAGGCTTGTCTTTCAAAAGACACATGGCATGCAGGACAGAGGCACAAAGAATCTTTCATGTGGAACTCCTCACTGAGCTTACAACTCTGTTTTGTAATAAAAGATCCAGATTAGCACATCATTTTGAGCTTCAATTAGCAAATCTGTTGATTGACGATCTCTATGAAGTCAAGAAAGCAAGCGATTTTGAAAGAAATGAATATGAGACTGGAGCTGGCAGTGGCCGTGCTGCTGGAGCCTCCTGTGTTCAACTTCAGAAGGCGTGGATTCTTTGCTTTCTCTTTGATCATGGGGTGGTTGTGCATAAAGTTCAGCTTTCTTGGTGCGCTAGGAGTCCCTGTAGGAGTTGTGTGGTTTCTAAGTATTTTCTTGTGGTCTATAGTTTGAATTTTCATTCTCTTCTTAGCTCTTCTGTAGATTCAACTTTTAATTTCTGGTAGAGTCCAGCATGTTGATTTTTTATTTGTGCATCATTATTTTTGGTGGAGTATTTATGTATCATTATTTTTTGGCTAAGAATTCTTTACCTCACCTTGGGTCATGAAGACTTTCTCTGTTTATTTTTAAAATGTTATACTTTTATATTTATATTCCAAATTATTTTTATTTTATTTTTAAGATATTTTGTTAGGTCAAAACATCCTTTGCATATGACTGCCCAGTTGTATCATCTTGTTGAAAAGACTAACTATCCTTCCTCCACTGAGTTAACTTTCATTCCTTTGTTAAAATTCAGTTGGTAATGTTTGTATGGCTCCATCCTTAGGCTTTATTTTTTTGTTGCTCCATTGATCTGTGTGTCTATCTGTTCCCCAACATCACGCTATAGTACTGTGGCTATATAATAAGCCTTAAAAATAGGCAAGTGATTTCTATTTCTTTATTCTTCATCAAAATTATTTAAATTATTCTAGTTTCTTTACATTTCTCTATTGATTTTTGAATAAGCCTGTGTTCAATATAAAATCTGCTGGAATTCTGATAGTTTTGTTAAGCCCATGGACATCTTTACCACATTGACTCTGCCAGTCTATGAGCATGGTCTAGCTCTTTACTATTTAGATAAAATTTCTTTTTTCACTTTTTTATAATGTACTGTAGAATGCTGAACATGCCCTGTTACATTTGTACCCAAGTATTCCATATTTTTGGAGTGGTGGCAAATCATGTACAGTATTTGACATCATTTTTCACCTGTTGAGTGCTAATGAACAGTTGGACATTCTTGGGTGGTCTAAGTGTAAGCTCCTCTCTCAACTCTGCACCCATAAATAAGGCTGCTAAGTAAAACAATGCTCCCCATCAAGGGGGCCAAGCATAGATTCTACTTATACCAAAGTGGTGGGTTTCAGTTCCCTACCAGCTTTATAATTACTCAAACAGTCACACTGTACAGGAACCAGAGGTCACAGAATCCTCTTGATACTACAAAGAGAGCATTCTTCTACCTCTCGTTGCCACTGACAGCAATCTACATATGGCTGTGCATGACAAGTAGCATCCTCCTCTTCCAGGCTGTTAGAGATTCCAGGCTGTTAGAGATGGTTAACAAACTGTTGTCTGTTTTACTTGTTCTGCCTTAGGTGTTGTGTGTCTGAGCATTCTTTTTTTCAAAATATTTTATTATTTTTATTTTATGTGTATGAGTATATTGCCTGCATGTATGTGAGTGCACCCATGTCGTGCAGTGCTGTGAAGGTCAGAAGAGGGCTTCAGATTCCCCTGGAACTGGAGTTAAGGATGGTTCCTAGCCGCCATGTGGGTGCTGGGAATCAAACCTGGGTCCTCTGCAAGAGCAGTCAGTGTTCTTAACCGCTGAGCCACCTCTCCAGCCCCGTGTCTGAGCATTCTTATACTCACTAGATGAGAATGTACCCCTAATGATGTGGTAATCAGATCATTAGCAAATAAGGAAGTTTTGTTTCTTCTTTTTAAGAGATGTGTTTTAATAATTGTGTGTGTGTGTGTGTGTGTGTGTGTGTGTGTTTGTCTGTGTCTGTGTGCTGGTGGAGGCCAGAAGAGCTAGATTCTACCCCGTGGAATTAGAGTTAGAGGAGGTTGTGAGCTGCTGACATAGGTGCTGGGAACAGAACTCTGGTTCTCTGCAAGAGTATCAAGTGCTCTTAACCTCTGAGCCATCTGTCTAGTCCCTACTCTTTCAACTTATACACTTTTCTTTTCTTGCCATATTGTGCTGGCTAGCTTCTCTAGTATATGTTGAGTAAATGGGGCTGCAGATATCTTTGCCCTATCCTAGTCATATAGAGACTTTCATTATTATGATATTTAATATGCTTTATGAAGTTGAGGAAATTCTTCAGACCTAATTTTCTGAGATTTAAAAAATCATAAATAGATGTTTGAATTAGTTCAATATATTTTTCTGAATCAATTGATATGACTAGATGATTTATGTTTACATTATCAAATTTTCAAAAATTAGAGCAGCCTTATTTTCTTGAAATAAGTCATATTTAGTCATGATGTGGCATTATTTTATATATTTCCAAATTCTATTTAATAATTTTTGTGAAGATTTTTCATCTAAACTCAAGAGGGATGTTCACCTACAGTTTCTGCTTTGTTTTCCCTGGTTGCCCAGTTTTAACGATCTTCCTAAGACAGGACAAAGAATGTTTGTCCTCTCCTGTTTTCTAAAGAGATTGTATAAGATTGATGCTTTTCTTTCTTTTTAAAATATTTTATTATTTTATGTGTATGTGTATATTGCCTGCATGTAGGTAAGTGCACCCGTGTCATGCAATGCCCGAGGAGGACAGAAGAGGCTGTCGAATACCCTGGAACTGGAGTTATGGACAGTTGTTAGTTGCCATGTGGGTTCTGGGATCCAAACCAAGGTCTTCTGTAATAATAGCCAGTGCCCTTAACCCCTGAGCCATCTCTCTATGCTTTTCTTTTTAAATGTTTGCTGTAATTCTTAAGTGAAACCATATAAACCTGGAGATTTAATTTTTGACAATTTTGAGACCATGAGCTCAATTTCCTTAACAATTACAGATCATCTATTTTAGTTTGAATAAATTTTTATAGTTTTTGTCTTCAAAGGAATTGACCCATTTCATCAAAATTATTGAGGTTATCCACATAGAATTGTTTGTTACATTCCTTTATTATCCTTTTAATGACTGTAATGTTTTTAGTGATACCTTGTTTAATTCCTGATATTGGTAGTTTGTATCTTTTTATTTATTTATTTATTTATTTATTATTTGGGTATCTGAAACCCAGGCAGTATTAAGAAAGAAACAAGATCTGTGGGAGGTGATTCAGTCACCAGGGCTGAGGGAATGAGATAGACAAAAGGAAGTGGATTCTTGCCTTCTGTCACTTGAAGAAGATGGTGCTATCTATGAGACAGAGGATCTGCCTGCCAGTGTCTTGATCTTGGACTTCTGTGAGAAATAGATTTCTATTTGTTATGACAGCCTGAATGGACTAAGACACATTGACAATTTCCCATTGACCAATGGAGCATTGATTATTATGATTATTATTTAGCTTCTGAGTAATTGGATATTTTCCTATTAGATTTCTATCACTGATTATTAGCTTAGTTTTCTTATGTCAGAGAATAGCTATGCATGATTTTAGGGCAAATATAATTAGATAAGAAATCTTATGATCCTAGTTATTTTGAATTTATTGAGGTTTGTTTTATGTCCAAGAATTTAATCTATTTTGATAAATGTTATTTGGGCATTCTTTAAAAAAACTGTGTATTCTGTTATTGTTAGAAATATTCTTGCTGGTGGATGGATGGATGGTATTCAGTTCTTGTATATCCTTGATGATTTTCTATGTAGCTATCCAACCAATTTCTGAGAAAGGTGGTGAAATCCCTCAATATTATAATATAGTATAATTCTGCTTTTTCTTTCAATTTATTTTAACAACTTCATTCTCAAGTACCCTGACCTCTACTGCTTGGCACATATGACACATTGATAATTCCTATCTGTTCTTTGTAGAATTCTTCATGACCCTCATAATTTACTTTTAAGTTTACTTTGCCCGTTATTGATGCAACCATCCGTTTAAAAATTCTTGTTAAATATTCTCTTAGCATATACATGTATTTTCATCATGTTACTTTCTGTCTACTCATTATTATACTTGAAGTGTGTTTCTTGTAGGTAACATATAGTTGGGTCATTAAAAAAAGTCCTATCATGCTCTGTCCAGTTTACATTTGGTCTGTTTTGACTATTTCCATTAAGAGTGATTATTGGCATATGAGGACTGCAGTTCGGCATTTTATCATTTATGCTCTATTCATTCCCTGTTTCTTGTTCTACTGCTTGCCTTTTTTGTGGGTTACCTGAATAACTTTCAGGCTTCCGTGTTGATTTGTCTGTAGCGGTCTTGAATGTCTATCTCTGTCTTGATTGCTCTATCGTATCACAGTGTACTGATTGAAGAGAAATGTGCAAACTTATTTGTGTCCAGACTTTCTTACCCTTCCCCCGTCTTAATATGTTGAACACCACATCAGATGGCACAGTCTTCATTTCAGCTGTCAAACTCCTTTAAAGAAATCCATCAGGAAGGACAGTCCATTATCTGTACCCCTGTTGTTGCCCTCTGCGTTGTCTCTCCTTCCTTCCCGGTTCTTTGATGCCCCATTCAGTCACATAGCCTTACCTTTCTGCAACACTTCTTTCCCCCTTCCTTAGGCCAGGTCTTCTGGAGATAAACTCTCAGTCTTGCTTCATGTGAGGATGTCTTGATTCTAGAAGGGCTGTTTGTTGAATGAAGATTTCTAGGTGACTGGTGTTTTCCTGTAGCATTTGAAGCATCTTGAACTATTTCCCCTTGGCCTCCATGGCTTCGGACTGCCTCCTTCTGTTCTCTGTTCTTCAGACTGTGTTCGCTGCAGATGAAGAGTTCTTTCTCTCTAGTTGGTTTTTACGCTTTAGTTTTCCTTTTGGTTTTAAATGTTTATGATTTTATGTTTCTTTTGCTGCATGCTTTTCTCCCCAGATTAGAAACATCTCAGCTGTTTCTTTTATTTTTAATCCCTGTGCTGTTTCTCTTTCCCTCTTCACATTTGATTAACAGTATCATCTTTTGTTATTGTCCCAGTGTCCTGGTGGTGTCCATTAATTTTACTTTCAGTCTGTTTTCTTTGTTATTTGGATCAGATACCTTATCTTGTACTTTCTTCAAATTTATTCATCTGTCATCTCAACATGACAAAAAATTTCACTTAGGTATTTTTTTTTAAGTTGAGGTGCTATGTCTTCAGTTTCATAATTTCTATTTAGTAATTTATGTCTTCTCTTTACTGTCTGGTATTTTCTGTTTTTTCCCATTTGTTTCAATAGTGTTTGTAATTGTCATGGTGGTTGCTTTAAAATCCTTGCCAGACAATTCAAATATCTTAGTCATTTCACTGTTGGCATCTGTTGATTGATTTCTTCATTTACATTCATATTTTCCTAGTTCTTCATATAACAAGTGATTGACTTACCATATCCTAAATATGTTGGATAATTATGTTATGAGACTCTGGATCCTACTTGAATTCATCTACAGCTATCTTCTATTTTAACTGTCATTGGCCCTGTTTGGATTTAGTGTGTGCTGTGTTCTATTTCGACAGCCAGTGATTGTTTAGATTTCATGTGCAGGCCTTTGCTGCTCTTGTGAGTCTTAGTTTAATTTTAGAGCATGCATAGTGCTGCTCTGGTCTGCCTTCTCATGCAGTGGTGTTTCATGCTGTAGTTCACTTTTCAAACATCCTGCAACTGCTCATTCTGAAGTCCATTGGTGGCTTGGACGGGGAGCTGGCTGAGCCTTTACATGTAGGTTTAAAGATTCTCTTTCTGCAGCATCCTCCTAAGGTGTCCTTATCAACTTCTACCTGGAGAGGAGATGCACACCCCACTAATGCTAGTCAGGGTCAAGTCTAGCCATCTCATTGATTCTCTACTAAGCAACAGCTGGGGGAAATAGGCTCAATTATCTCCTTCTGTTCATTGGGGAACCAAGTCCAGGCTTTCTATTCTTTGCTGGCCATGCTGCTGGTGGTGATGTGGGGGGTGACCATGGTGTTTGACTGGGGCAAGATGGTTATTCTGGGGTAAGAAATAAAAGATTTCTGTATTGCTGGGCTCCATGGGCTCTTTGAGTAGAGAAAGAACCCTTCCCTCTCCGTCCCCTTCTCTCTTCTGTTGGATGACATTTCTGAGTTGCAGGGCTGGGTAGCCCTCAGCTCAGAAGATGTGAACTATAAAAGGAAAACTCAGAGAACCCACTAAAATACTGTTCTTTGAGTTTTGACATTCTTACCAGGCTTCCCTCTTCTTCCAGCTTTCAGAGGGCCTCACTACAGTTGTTTGCTGTGCTCTACTGCTCTACATCCAGAGTTGTACTTAGTAGGTGGGGGACGGGAGACATGAGTATTCACCACTGTGTTCATGATTCAGTGTTCCTTTTTTGTCTTGTTGAGTCAAAGACTTTTTTATATGCACATTTAAGTCTTTTTTTTAGTGTACAGTTCCAGATTCTTATCTGGACAGCATGTGGCATCAGTACCACTGTTCAGCAGCTGAGCTCCCCTGCTTGCCCCTTCCGGGCACACGACTTCTTTACTTCTTATCTTTCTCCCTCATGTCCCCACTCCACTCTTCTGCCTTTTACTCTTCTTATTTGTTATGTCAAGTCTGTTAAAGGAACCTACCAGTGTTCGCACTGAGTTCAGAAGAGTTTACAGTAGTCTCCCCAAGAATGCTTTCCAAGATCCAGCAGATTCCTAAAACTTTGATGGTTAAACTCTATACTGTTTTCACCCCCTGTATACATACCTATGATGAAGTTCAACTTATAAAATAGGCAGAGTAAGAAAGTAATGATAATTAATGATAAAGTAGAACAATTAAAACAAGTTACTATAATAAAAACTTATGAATTGGGCCTATTTCTCAAAGTTTTTGTCCTTGTGGCAACTGAGTTAATGCAAAGCCTTCATGGGCGATGAACTGAGGTTAAGGATGTGGGTACTGTCATGTGGAACTAGGCAACTATTGAAGGATCAGTTGTAACTAAGCACTGTGATTCCAGAATAGCCTATCTGATACCTGAAAGGGCTGCTACTAATGGACAAGTAATGAATATAGGGCGTGTATTCTGGGCAGGGGGATGATTCACATCTCAGGCAGGAGAGAGTTCAGGACAATATGAGTGTCCATCATTCTCAGAATAATACAGAATTTCAACTTATAAGTTGTTTATTTCTGGGATTTTGCTTTTAATATTTTCACAGTGAGTTTGAACAGAGATAACAGACCACAGAACATACAGTCACAAATAAAGGGGACTTGAACTGACTGGGATATTGGAGAAGGAAGAATTTGGTGTGCTGTTATTGAGCACCAGTGTTAAATGGTAGAGGTATTCAGTGTTTGTTTATTGTACCGGGAGGTATGGTGGTGTGGTAGTCTAAATAATACTAATTGGTGTTTCCCTTGGCTTTGCCTGAACTGTGCTGTTTACTTCAAATTTTCCATCAGAGAACAGATGTCATCTAACAACTTTTGTACAAATGTTTGCTTTCTCAAAAGTGAACTAAATTTATTTCTTCAGTTACAAAAACATGTTGTTTATAACTCGTAAAGAAGTGTGTCTCTATTCTCTTTCCCATTCACTTTCTCCCTGGGTCACTCCATAGCTGGTGTTAGTTGGGCAAACTGCTTAATGGTGGAGAAAAACCTCCTTCAAAAGTTGTCTGATCTGTTTCAAAAGTTTATGAGGACAAGGAAATTCATTTGGAAATATTTGGAATTTGACCACAAATTCAGTTTAACATATTGGCACAATAAAAGTGGTCATTCCTTTGAGCCAAGATGAACCTAGTGGGAAACATGAAAGGAAGGGACACCTTCCCAAACCTGTGTTTGTGCCCTTCAGGAGGCTTATCCTTGAGTTCTTGTGTTGCCCCCCTGAGCAGGGTTTACTTCCCTGTGAATAGTATGGTGGGCAGAATACACACACGAGAGTGACACTGGACTTCACTGCTCTGTGTTCCCCTCTACTTAGTGTTCTCTCCTCTTGAAACTTTCCCCACTTGTGTTTAGGTTCTTAATCTTTTTTTCAGCCTTCAAGATCCATGGCATAATGCAAAGTCCCAATCTTCCCACTACCATGAATTTATTATTTCACTTGTCTTATTTCCTTTCTTTGTAGCGGTGACAAAAACCCAACAAAAAACAGCTTAAGGCAGAAAGGGTTTCAAGGGTACAATCCATCATGGCGAGGGAGTCAAAGAGACAGGAGCTTCAAACAGCTGGTCACATTGTGACCACAATGAAGAGGTGGAGAGCGGATGTGGACGCATGCTTGTGCTCAGCTTACTTCCTCCATTTTATACAGTCCAGGATCCCAGCCCTGAGTGAAGATGAGTATTTAATCAATTATCCTAACCAAGAGAATCCCTCACAGGCCTGTCCAGAGGCTAAATAATCCCTCAGAGGAATGTATGGAGGCTGTTCTCCCAGGGGATTCCAGATCCTGGGATAGATCCAGGTTGAAAACTAACACTGACCATCACAGTATTTTACCTTGCCATTGAGTTATTTCTGTACAAGCAATTTCTTCTCTCCATCATTGGACTTCCCACCTGACTTTTCTCCTCCACCCCTTGGTCCCTTGGACCCTGGTCCAGGTCTGCGTCACTTGTAGACCCTGCATACTTCACACAGTCCTGCTCAGATCCAGGGACATAGTGAGGGTTCTGTCCTAGAAGAAGTTCAGATGGAGTTGACAGAACTGTTCTTATGCCTCTGTGTTCATCAATCTTGTTCATCTGACCATCCCGTGGTCTTTCTATATGCACACTACACTTTCAAAACCTGAGCCCCCTCATGGAGGGACATGTCTGTTTTTCTCCTATGAGAGTAGGTCTTTGTTTGCCCTGGCTTACCTTTTGGCTCCCAGAGCAGTTTACTCTAATTTTTGTGGGCTTTTCATTCTGCTTTTAGGAAAACTGTAAGATTTTTCCATCACATAGTAGCACCTCAGGCTGCACAAGATTCCAGGCTGTGAAGTTCATGTTGCTAGCCCACCTCAGGACTTCAGAGTGTATGTGAAATCCAAAGCAATTCTTTTAAGAACTAAAAGCAGATGCTGGGCATGGTGGCACACGCCTTTAATCTCAGCCCTCAGGAGGCAGAAGCAGGCAAATCTCTGTGAAATAGAGGCCAGACTGTCTACATAGTGAGTTCCAGGCCAGCTGGGGCTGCAACCAGACCCTGTCCAAAAAAAAAAAGAATTAAAGCAGATGAAAATATGGTACAGAAGACCCTCATACATTATATCCCATCTTAAGAAATAAAACACTATGAGCAGAAAGCCATTGGTGCATTCTCCTTTTTCTTTCTCTCTGGGTCTCAGAGGATAGGACTGTCTTAAAGTTTGAGTTCACAGTTCTCTTCTTATTTTTAGACGTTTACTACTTGCCCCCCATATGTACAGCTGGCTTTCACTTTTTAAACTTTGTCGATATGGAAGAAATAGAGTTATACTATATTCTGCAACTTGCTTTTATTTGCTCAGTGTAGTAAAATTCATTCATATTATTATAGTTTAATTACTCTCTTTTCACTATTATGTAGTATTCCATGGCATGAAGACATTTAAACTTATTAGTTTTATTTTCCTCTTGGATATTTAGCTAAATTCTTTCCAATTTTCTTGTTGCCCAAAACAGTTGCACATTAATTTCTCTGAGATCTATACTGAGGGGTGGAAATGGTCCCCAAATGACTTGCCCATCTTTGACTTTACTAGTACTTATAAAAATAGTTGTGCAAAGTTTTGATAGCAATTTGTAGTTTAATTGCCAAATAAAACCCCTCAATATACCACATTGACTCCAATACACTACTGTCTGTTTTCCTTTTCCCATCTCGTGGTTTTAAGATGGTACCTTTGACGTTATCTGTATTTCTGATTGCTTGTGAAGTCTGTCATTCCGTGTTACTGCTTCCGTGGTCCATGAGGGCTTTTTTATTTTCAACATTGATATACTGTTCTTTTCCTCTTATATTTCTCTTTTCAGATGATAGTCTATATTTTAACCTTTTATGAAAATTTTATTGTGAAAATTGTTCCTTGAAATTGAACATAGTTTCTCTCTAGACTGTGGTCTTAGAGCACAGGGATTTTGAATCCCCTTTGTTAAGTGATATATTCCAAGTACCTAATATGTGGTACATGGCAGATATTAAAAAATATTTGCTGAATGAGTGACTGGATAGATGGTTCCTCATCTTGTCCTTTTTGGTTTATTTTGTGTCTTTTAAAATAAATCCATTCTTAACTTGATGCCACACAGATTTCCTCTCATACTTTATCCTAAATGTTTAGTCTTTTCTTTTTCCCCAGTAAATTCATTTTATACCTTGTGTGGCTCTGTGAAAAGGAAATGAGTGAGCTTTCCTGCAGCATCTGTTACTTCTTAGATAGTAGTCAGCCCTCTTTACCTCCAGGGCTTCAACTTTTCTCCCTCAATTTAAAAAGTAATAGAGATGATTTTTCAATACCTTGCGGGGTTATTTGAGATTAGTTCAGATAAACTATGATGAATATCTAATATGTGCCAGGCATGTGATGGGCTTTCAATAATGCAGTCACTCCTTTCCTTCTTCTTTATCTTCACTGAGGCCATCGGGCATGAGTGAGCCATGGGAGTATGAAACTTTTTCTCTGTGACTTCTCAGAGTATGTGGAGAAATCCCATGGTGGGCTCTTTCCAGCCTCTTTCTGGCAGCTAGTTGGTCTTCCCCCCTTCTCCCTCCCAGTCTGGTCTCTTCTCCACAGCGTGGGCTTCTTTTGCTAAGCCAGGCAGCAGACGTCTCTTTTACAACCTGTCACAGACCTCTGAGTAGATGCAGGCAAGCCTTTGAGCAACAACACCCCTTTTCCTTCTGAACACTTAAGGATACTTTCCATCAAACCAGAGCTGCTTTTAAATAGAGCTGTAGACTCCTTCTCTCCCAAGATTTGTGATTCATTCACATTGAAGTTCCTCCTATCCACAGCCAGTTGCTCTCGTGGTTCTTTGCTATGGGTAGTGACTTGCCAGGACAAACATTTGCAGTAACTGTCAGACATCACCTAGGTATAAGATGTAAGTATAATCACACTCTTTGAATCATATTTGGCTAGCAACTTCTAAAATGGAAGAAACTGAAGAAGTTTCATATTGTAGGCCACATTCAGCAACTTGGTTAGACTGTACTATTTTCTGGCATCCTGTTCAGAGAATCAGATAACTTAGGTCAAGTTCATTGTGGGGATGGATGTGCTATTTTGCCATACTGTGTCTTGTAGTGAGTCTTACACACTGGTTCGAGGATGATGGGTGGTGTTTTCAGTTATATCCACTAGTTGATGTGTGATGGGACCTCCATTAGGCAGGGTGTCTAAGTCAAGACCTCATGACTATTTCTTTCTGAAACCCTTTTTATTATCACTCATTCAGTATTTGTATTAGTAACTCTTTTAAATATTTTTTATTGCTTGAGGATTTTATACTTGTGTATATTGTGTTTTGATAAAATCCACCCCCATTACCTCTCTGTTTCATGTGATCTTTTTTTAAACCTGCTGATCCCATTGCTGTAATCAAATGCCTGACAAGAAGAAACTTGAGGGAAGAAAGGTTTAGTTTGGCTCATGGTTTGAGGATAAAGTCCATCATGGTGGGGAAGGCATGGCAGCAGGAGTGTGAGGCTGCTTGCTCACATCTGGGTAGATAAGGATGCAGAGACAGGGAAGTCTTCCATTCAGCTGGTTTTCTTTCTGTTCCCTTTTCATTTGATCCACAATTCCAGCATATGGGATGGTGCCATTCTCATTCAGGGAAAGTCTTCTCTCATTTAATTTTCTCTGGAAACACCCTGACAGACACACCTAAAGGTGCCTCACTAATGTCCTATGGTTTCTTGTGAGTGTGTATGTGTGTGTGTGTGCCTGTGTGTACCTTCATGTGGCAGTCAAAGGTCAACATTAGTGTCTTCCTCAAATACTCTCTACCTTCTTTTTTAAGATAGACTCTCTCACTGAACTTGGAGCTTACTGATTGGCTAGATTGGCTGGCAGGCAAGACTCAGGGATCCTCCTGTCTCTGTCTTGCCAGTGCTGGGATTATAAATTGTTCTGGTTTGCTTTTCTGCTGTTGTGATAAACACCATGACCAAAAGCAACTTGGGGAGGGAAGGGTTTATTTCATCTTATAAGCTATAATCTATCATCAAGGGAAGCCAAAGCAGGAACTCAAGGCAGAAGCCTGAAGAAAAAAAAAAAAAAACAAAAAACAAAAAAACCACTGCTTAATGGCTGCTCCCAGGCCCATGTTCAGTTATCTTTCTTATATGCCCAAGGATCACCAGCCTAGAGGTGGCACTGACCACAGTAGACTGGACCTCCTATATAAATTAACAATCAAGAAATGCCCTGTAGACATGTCCACAGGGCAGTCTGATGGAGACAATTCTTTAATTGAGGTTCCCTTTTCTCAGGTGTGTCAAATGTACAACCAAGGTTGATCATCACACAGGTGTGTCCCACCATGCCTGGCTTTTACATGGGAGCTGAGGATCAAATTCAAGTTTTCATGTGTACATCGCAAGCATTTATCATCTCCCCAGCTCCTCCTTAGACGGACTTAACCTAATAAACTGACAGTCCAAATTAACCATCATAGTCTTGAACTCCAAACCATATCTTGGTGATATGACATTCTTGGTGATAAATGACATTCCTTTTTGTCAGAAATTTCAGAGAAGTAACAACTGTTCCTGGGTCTCATACAGCAGTGGTGCTGTTCAACAGAAATGTCACACCATAGACCACATAAATTTTCTAGTAGCCACATTAAAACAAGTTAAAATAAACAGATAGAAATCAATGTTAGTAAAATATGTCATTGCCCCCCATATCCAAATATTATTTTGACATGTAATCAATATGAAAGTTTCAAATGAGCTATTTTGTTTTGCTTTTTCCATACTGTTCTTGAAATCATTAATTATGTTCCAAGTTCATCTCAACATGACCAGTGTTCTGAATACTTGGTAGCCATGGATGACTAGTGGCTATTGTGCAGAGTGCTGTACAGAGAAGAGTGGGGGATATCCACTGCCTCATCTTCTTTTTTCCATCTCTTAGACCATAGCCAGCTAATTTCCTCTGTTCTCTTCTCATTTGGAAATGACATTACAGAATTTAATCTTTAGCATTCTGGTTTGAATGTGGAATGTCCTCCACAGGCTCATGTGTTTGGGTATTTGGTTCCCAGTTAGATATCCTGTTTAGGGAGGATGTAGAAACTTCAGTAGGTGGAGCTTCACTGAGGCTAACGGGTCCCTGGGGGTGCGAGGAGTGTACTTTGAGGTTTTGTAACCCGGCTCTGCTTCCTGTCCACTCTCTGCTTCCTGTTCTGTTGGAAGGTGAGGCATCTCAGTTACACTCTTCCTCCACTGTGGATCCACATGCCACCATGCCTTCTCCTCCATGATGGACTGTTATCTCTTAAATTGTGAGCCGAACAAAGTAAACACTTTCTCCATTAAGTTTCTTTTCAGTATGTGGTCACAGCAATGAGAAAAGTAACTAATACATTTACATTGTTGGGTTCGAGGTTTGGGAATGATTGGAGACCACCCACCAAAATTCGAAATTCAGAAGATTTTATTGAAAAGCATTCCAATTCTTGAACAACCAGTTGGGCACAGACTCCAGGAGCCAATGATTGGGAGTCAGTCCCTGACCAACAGTGAGCGGGGGTTTTTATTGGGTACTCTTGTAAAAAGCCCGCACAAACTCGGTGACCTTTGAATTGATTGGATAACTCTGAATTCCTTGGGGGGCGGGATATTTTATTGGTTATAGTCATGGTCAGCCACCTGGAATGTCTCAAGTTTTCCTTTTACAGTAGGGTGCCCCTATCGGCCTCTGGATGCCCTTTTATGGTCAGGAATTTCGGTTGGTTTCAGCAAGGCATGTCTGGGCTTGCCTAATCTTAGCCCGCAGTATGGGGCAAAGGAGACTTACAGTTTCTAGGAACCGAGACTTAAGGCTGACAAGATGGAGGCTGCTAAAAAAATGGAGCCAGCATGACCTGGATCCTTCAACATTTGTCTTAGTTACTTTACTGTTGCTGTGATAAAACACTGTGACCAGAGGAACTTATAAAAAGAAGACCTTATTTGAGCTTTTGGTTCCATGGAGCTTAGAGTCCATCATGGTGGGGAGGCACAATGGCAGGAGGTGGCCAGAGCAGGAGCAGAAAGCAGAGGCTCACATCTTTAAGCAGGCGAAGGAAGCAGAGAGCAACTGGAGATCTGGCAAGGCTTAACCACTCTGTAAGCCTTCCCCCAGTGTTGTGCATCCTCCAGCATGGCCACACCTCCCAAGACCTCCCAGAGCAGCGCCACCAATTGGGAACAAAATGTCTGAATACTTGGAGATTATGAGGGACATTCTCATTCAAACCACCACAACATTCAAGGGGGCCTCACGACCAGAGTGGGCTAGGAAGCTGCACATCCACTTCAGACATCTCCTATGGGTACAGTTCTGACAGAGGAATCAGAATAACCATAAAGAAAAAGTACTTAGGGAGATTCTACTATACCCCTAACCACAGAGGGGGAAACAGGAGAGGAAAAAACAGAGAGACAGAGACATAGAGAACAGATTGGGAGACCTGAGACCAAATGTTAGGACCAGCAAAAGAAGAAAGAGGAATGAAAGATGAAGCAATGAGAAAACAGTGATCAACAGATTGGAGAAAGGGTACGACTTGAATGGAGAAAGACTTGAAGGGGCTTATTGGGTTACGGGCAGGAATGAAGGCATGCCTAGAGAGACATACACACAGGCTGGTGATGTTCCTAACCTCAAGGGATAAGATTAAAAGATGCTGTACTATTTTATTTAATATAGTTCCATGATCAAAAAAACTTTATGAGACACACAAACAAACATAAAATCTATGACTGCACACATGAAAAGAAACCAGTTAATAAAATCTGCTTTGTAGGATGTCTGGTGTTGGAGATATTATATAAATACTTCAAACTAGTAATTACAAATGTGTTTAAAAATTTCAGATGAAAGAAAAATATCTTAAGTACACATGTATATATAATCTAGGTTTAAAATGGATTTTTATATACGTGTATAGGCACATACATAGAAAACAACTTTTGTAATATAGTGTTTAAAGGAAGATGACTGTTCTCATTGATTTTCTGTTGCTGTGCTAAAATACTGTGACAAAAGCAATTTAAGGGAGGAAGGGTTTATTTTTGGCTCACAGCTTCAGAGGGGATACCGTCCATCATGGCAGGGAAGGTATGGCAGCAGGAGAGTGAGGCAAGCCTGCCACATTGCACTGGTAGTCCTGGAGCAGAGAGAGAACAAGAAGTAGGCTCTAATCCTCCTCCAGTGACATATTTCCTCTAGCAAATCTTGCTTCCTAAAATTTTGTCACCTTCCAAAACAGCACCACCAGCTGGGGACCAGATGTTCAAACATATGAAAAGAAGCCAGTTAATAGAATCTGTCCCCTATGGGGACATTTCATATTTAAACCACAACATGACCATACACACTTGTGTAGTGTTCACCTTGTCTAACCATACATGATGTGGTTGTGGTTAAAAATAATGACTTGCTGCACACTCTGTTATCTATTTACCATGGGTCATGAATGGAACAGGGTCAGTACTGGAGGTTTGTGTGTCCTTTCCCTGTTGTACTCATCTCTGTTTAGAGGTAACCCCAGCAAAAAGGAAAGGTTGTGCCGTACCCCCTTTACTTGTCATTATGGTTTAGCCTCATGTGTGTATCTATAATAATATATCATTTAGTATTATCCTTTTTTGGCTTCCATACAAATGAAATCATGCTATATCCGTTATGCTCAGTGTTATGGTTTAAATTTCCATCTCTGATGACGTGTGAAGCTGAGTTCATTCCCTTTCACTTCTCTGTTGTGTTCTAGGGTATATATATCACAATACATTGATCCATTTTGCTCTTGGTGGTTTCTTTTTACGGCGCTAAATTCATTTTATCTCGAAATTCTTCATTCTAAGAGTAAGACCGAAATATGGTTTTTGTCTTTGTATCACTTGTATCAGGTTTTGTTAGCAAGATTTTGAGAAGCTCATAAAATGAATTACTGGGTATTTTTTTACATTTTACTCTAATCTGGAAGATTTTTTTTTTAAAGATTGGAATTATTTATATTTTGAAGGTTTTGTGGTGTTCATTCTAAAACCATGTGGTTCTGTTGTTTTCTTTGTGGGAAGAATGTTAAATGCTGATTCTACTTTCATGGTTAAAGAACCATTACGATCTCTCTCTCTCTCTCTCTCTCTCTCTCTCTCTCTCTCTCTCTCTCTTCTCCTCTCTCTTCTTTGTTTCTTTTCTGTTTCTTTCATTTCTAGTCAGTTTTTATTTACAGTTTCCCCCAGTATGTCACGTAAAGTGGGACACTTCTTTTCATGCTCTGCATTCTGAGACATTACTTCGTTATGGCTCATTTCCCTCTTTCAGTGGTTGAAACCATGATTTCTCCCTTGAAGTATTATTGGTTCCCTAGCTAGACCCCTGGCCTCTGTCTCACTAACCCTCCCAATATTTTTCAGAGCAATCGTTTCACTTTTCTTCTTAATATCCCTCCAGTGCTTCTGAAGGAGAACATGGATTTCATGACCTGCCCTCCAGACCCCCTTCAAGATCTGGCTGCTTCTCCAAGTTCTCTTCCCTTCCCTTCTTTTACACCCTGTGCTCCATCTAGGCAGAGATGTCCTGCATTCATCCAGCTATCCCTATTCTCTCCTGCCTCCTCTCTTTGCCCATGTTTTTAGAGAAGGTTCTGTTCCTCCATTTTCTCTCTGTTTTCCTGGATAATACTTACTTATCCTTTATATCTCTCCTTGCTGTCCAGTGTGATGTTTTCTGTGACACTCCATGTGCTGCTGAAGCATCCTGTCTCTTCCTCTATGGGATGACCCATATCACATGGCTTCCTAATCCTGTTTGCTTGGCTCTCAGTCCATACACACCCAAACCCAGATGGTGAGCAGTCTGAGAGCATGGCGTGCTGTGCTGTGTTTGGTCTCACAGCTAGCATAGCATCTGCATATGGAAAGTACTTAATGCATGCTTGCACTATAAATAAATTAATTAAAAACTTGCTTTTGGACCTCTGGAAGTACACTAAGCATAGCATTGTACATCTGTGCAGCCTCATACAGTTTAAAGAGCACTCTCACATGTCTTGTAGAGTCACAACAACTGTGGGAAGTGGAATGGCTTTTACTCCATTTTATGAATGAGGCAGCTGAATTCTTGAGAGGACAGATACACTTTATCAAAATATGCAAGCTTCCTCCTTGTGAACAGGAAACTCTCCTGGAGACAGTGAGGGCAAGCAATCCATATCCTCCTTCTGTGGGAATGACTTCTGTTGTAAATGGAATCTTTGCTAACCTTGTAACTAAAGTTAATCTTATGTTTTGAGATCATTTAATGCTATCAGAGCTTGTTTATAATGTAACAAGCTTACCAGGCTTTGGACCGTTCTTGTAACCTAATCCCAGAACAATGTATGTGTGTGTGTTATGTGAAAATATCAAGCACTGAAAACAGTGATTATTGTTGAAAGCAAGGGGTGATTCCATTTGTGTTTTAGACAACAGATGGGATTAGATTGATAACATCTGTTTGTGGTTATGTGTGTTATTATGGGTCAGTAGGGGTCAGAAAGGGACAAAATCCTTTGATAAGACAAGTTTCTCTTTTCTCATGTGATGCTGGTTGTACTGTTTTCAATGAAGAGAGAGCAAGTCCTTTTGTACTAGGGACAGTTCTGGGAGAGATCTGAAGGAACAAGTTCTAAGATTGGGCTACTTTTGGCTCCAACCAGTATCAAAGAGTTAGGCTGTCTTTGTTCAGGCATTGCCTTAATGTGGCATCTCTCTGCCATACTCTAAAACCTCACCTCTTTATCGGAAGTAGTTGGTCTCCACATTCTTCTTGTCATTGGGTGCAGTGTGGCTGCATAGCAGGACTCTTTGAGTCAGGAAAGGTCTCTATGTAGTTCTGTCCTGGGCTTGATTTTGGTGAAAAAAAGTATAAAGACTCATGACAGAAAAGATCAGAGTTTTAGTTTTTGACTGCTGTTTTTAATTCATAGAACTTTAATAATTTACACCAAACAGTATTATGTTGATAATTTTAAAAATTACAGTAGAGAAACAATATTACTGCACTGTCATCTTCTTGCCTGGCTTCCTGCCTGCTTGGAGCACTGTTATGTTTGCTTGGCTTAATCTTCCTTGTTATGTGATGTTGGAAATAAGTCCTGGGATGTGAAAGGATGTGCAGAGATCCATATGGTCACTATTTTGTGAAGGTGGGTTGGGCTTCCAGGCTCCCAGCTGCAAACCTGGCCCCTTCATAAACTTGATTATCCATCACCAATTGTAACAGGTGTCTGGTGTCTCCATGCTGGTCTAGTTTATGAATATGATTATCCACGTATCCGGCCCATAGGCCGAAATGAATCCAATGTTTATTCATGATTTAAAACTAAGTGCCATTTTCATGTCAAACAAATATGTATGATTCTGTTTTAAATACTGAAAAGAAAATTATTTGCAATTCCATACATTATTAAGAAATTAAAAATTATACTTTAAAAATATGCCAATGTAAATCCATAGACCTTCATTACATCTAACCTACAGTTTAGATTAAGAACTATAGTTTACATTCTCTGTTTTTTATTTAAAAAAATCTACAGTTTGAACATGTATTTTTAGATCAAAGATATAGTACATTGCTGATTTACACCTCCAATATGGCTTTCTTTACCATTGGACTGCAAGGGTTGATGTTTACATCTTAATATTATGAAAGTATCTTGTTTTGTTTTTAGAAAGTCCTTCATGTGTTATATAAAACCTCAAGATTTTTAAGGTTTATGGAAATTAGAGTGATGGCATTTTATACATGGAGCAAAGACATCCTGATATGAACTGTGATCCCCACCATCTTGCTTGTTTAAGAGTTCTGGAAGGCTTGAGCATCCACACAGCAGTTTTGGCAGACCCTCTGAACACTTTCTGCCCTATAAACTCAGAAAACCAAACCAGCTTATGATGAATATAAATGTTTCCAGCATGTGTACAAACAGCCTGTTCTGTCTTCTTTCCCTTCTTTTGGAAGACTGCATCTTGAAAACCTGCATGGGTTCAACCACACAGATGAGTTGTTTCCTGAAAGAAATAAAGCTGTGAGAGTAAGAAAGACCTTGAATAAACATGAATATATCCCTGATGGGTTTCTGGATGTTGTCAGGTTGGGTGGTGTCTTACTGCCAAATGGAGAAGAACTGTAAACCTCCCCCGTCTCGACTTGGCTACGGAACTAACACAGACTCATGCCTGGGGGTCATATGCATGTTTGTATGGCATTCAGAAATAGTGACCCGTATTGTGAGTAATTTGTGTGGCACTCAGTAATAGTGTCACCATGTATGAGTAATTAGTCAGTTGTTAAGAAACTGGTATTCCTTATAAGCATGTGCTGTGTTTGTGTCATGAAAGTAAGACTAACACTAGGCTGTGGCTTACTGGGTAGAAGACTAGCAGGTATGGTGGTTTGAATGAGACTGTCCCTTATAGGCTCCAAGTATTTGGACTTTTTGCCCCCAGTTGGTGGCGCCATTTTGGAAGGTTTTAGGAGGTGTGGGCTTGCTGGAAGAAGAATGTCACTGGGGGCTGACTTTGAAGTTCTTCAGCCTTGCCAGATTTCCAGTCTTACTTTGCTTCCTGTGCCTGCTTGAAGATGTGGTCACACTCAGCTTTCTGCTCCAGCCACCTCTGCTGTCATGCCTACCTGCTATTGTGGTATTAAGGACTCTAACCCATCTGGAACCATAAGCCAAATAAACTCTTCCTTATATAAGTGGCCTTGGTCATTGTATTTTATTACAGCAACAGAAAAGTAACCAATACAGCAAGAAACACAGATGGCAGAGGCTACCCTTTGTCCAGGAGGCAGGAGGTTGGAGGAGCAGGAGCCTCAGCCTGGTCAAACTGCCCAAGTCTGTGGAGATACTTGGGCCATGGAGGAAAGGGTCCCTGCTGCTGCAGGTAGAATAGATTCCAGAGTCTGCAGGCCCCAGCCAGCTTCTCCAGAGCACAATATATTGGGATCTCTGAAGAAAATGGCAAAATACATCTGTTACCTTACAATACCAGATTAAAAAGGTGATTACGTAAGGACCTCAAACTTAATTTGGCCTGTCTTGACCACTCTATGTACAGTTGCTGAAATGTTAGTGTCAGAAACACTGCTGGGCACCTGGGAGATATGTAATGTATATAATGAACCTTTATACCTTTATTTACTTTTTTTTTTTGAGACAAGGCCTTACTATGTACCCCATACTGGTCTGGAGCTCAGGCTGGCCTCAAACACATTGTGATCTTCCTGCCTTGGCCTCTCAAGTGCTGGAATTACAGGTGTGAGCCACCATGTTAGGTTTTAATGAACATATGTTGATTGAGTAACCTAATAGGCCCTATGAATTCCAAGAATTTACTTGGGCACTTTATGCTTTGGGATTTCTTCTCCCATCATTTTGGTAAAATAAAATATTTACTTGTACTTAAGATGTTTTTCCTTTACCAGAGAGATGATGGGTATCAGTGGTGAAGAGGTCATGAGAAAATATATAATTCACTTTTGGATCAAAGTGCAAATTCCAGGGCCAAAAGAGTTTTGTCTTTCAGCATAGAATTCCTGTCAGCTCAGCGAGTATTGTCCCTCAGCATAGAATTCCTGTCAGCTCAGTGAGTATTGTCCCTCAGCATAGAATTCCTTTCAGTACCTATAGAATATTGTCTGTCAGCACAGAATTCCTGTCAGGGCCTGTAGAGTGTCCCCCCTCAGCACAAAATTCCTGTCAGGGCCTGTAGAGTGTCCCCCTCAGCATAGAATTCCTGTCAGGGCCTGTAGAGTGTCCCCCTCAGCACAGAATTCCTTTCAGGGCCTGTAGAGTGTCCCCCTCAGCATAGAATTCCTTTCAGGGCCTGTAGAGTGCCCCCCTCAGCACGGATATCTGTCAGGGCCTGTGGAGTGTTCCCACTCGGTATAGAATTCCTGATAAAGAGTTGCAGTGATTTGGGGAAGAGAATGAAAGGAACCCCCAGAGCATCTCACTTCTGCACTGTCCTCTTTCTAAATAGTTTTCACATAACCCTTTCTCCTATTACCACAGATCCACATCCCTAAATCAAATATTCTCTTTATTACTGACTTCTTGGAAGAGGCATTGTCTCCCTTCACCTGGGCCAGAAGAGGAGAGAATGGGAAGAGGAGGAGTGGAATGGGGAGTTCAGGTGTCATCTCACTGGAACACCTGGGGTATTTCTTTAGTAAAGGAGCCCTGCTTGTAGAACGTGATGCTCAGTTTTTCCCGAGGTATTTTAAGGTAGGCTTGTCCATGTGACATTTTGCTGTTGAAGCTGTTTCCAATGGGTCAGCTTACTTCATGTTCTTGAAAAATGGACTTTTAAATAAGATTTGGGGGGACAGGCTCCAGGGAAAGAGGATCAGCATTGTGTGTATTGGCAGGGGAAGGCTTTCTTTCTGCTCTCCATTTGGAGTAACAGGCGAGTTTTTAAACAACCCCTTGAGCAATGCCAGTGTGCCGTTTGGCCAGAGCCTCCTGTGGCCGAGGGAACATTCATACACTAGCCATGCAGGGATCTGTACAGGGGAGCCAGCAGCTTAGGCTGGCCTCTAGGAAAGAACTAAATTATTGGAGAATTTCTGTGTATGAAGCCTGGATCTAAGGGCTGACTATTCAAAGAGGGAGAAGAGTAGGAGACTCCATTTTCAACTTTCCTCCTTTCAGGGAACTGAAATGAGCAAACACCATTGCAGCAAGATCTTTCAGTGATTATGCTGGACACGGCTTGCCAGGGCTGATGAAGAACAGTGTGTGTGTGTGTGTGTGGAGTGAAAGAGAAAGAGGGAGGGGCTGGAGAGTGGCAACAGAAGACATGTGGATGTGGTGAATGACATTTACATTTCTGGGAGGAGCGGCCCCACTGTACCCTCTTCCTGAGCATGGTACTCACAGACAGCCCACCTGCTCTGCTGTTCACACTTCTTTTGAAAATGTAACTCACTAGCTTAAGTGGAAAGCTACAGTATTTTGGCTGAGATTATACTCAGATGTTCAAGAAGTTAGGTCTTGTAGTTCAGTTTTAACTACATCAGGAGGAGATATGCTTTACTGATAATAGAGAAAAAGAACCCTAGATCCTTAGAATTGTTTTTATTTTTGAGACAGAGTCTTGCCATGTAGCCTTGAATGGCCCCAATGTCAGATCCTCCTGCCTCAGTCTCCCAGGTACTGGGATTATAGGCATGTGTCACCATGCTTGGCCCTAGAGTTAAGTTTTAAAAACACTGAAAAATATATGAAAAATCCCTTTCTATCAGCCTAGTCTTCTCTAGCCCAGCCAAAGTAAATGTGTTTTATATTTCATCAGGAAGTTCTCAGACACCAAAGACTAAAAAAACTCAGAATGATGAAATTCTGCTTAAAAACAAAAATGATCTGGAAGGTTTAACTTTTTTAACCTTTGTTTCAGGTTCAGGAAACAAAATGCACATTGTAGTTTCTGAAAAAAATGTTTTGGTACAGAGTTTAAGTGCTATGAGTGATTTTAATTGTTCCACCTGGACCTAAAAGCTACAAACTGTAAAGACTGGTGTGTCATCCTGGCTGGGAGGAACAACAGCCAGAGGTCCCCAGAGAGTATGGACCTTGCTGGCTATCTGCTGCCTGGTCTTTCTGCTGCCCTGGGAAACAGACTTCCAGACTCGTGGAATGCTATCATTTGGGGGAATTTCCACCTGTAGGAGTATTCCAGGTTCCATACAGAGACAGATCTCTACCCCACTGAAAGCATGGTTGCCAGGATTAGAAGTTGGACCACATATGTAGTACTTCTCCTGACAGTGACCTAGAAAGAACTTCTCTGTCCTGGGCATCATGGGTAGAGTTCAGCTGTAGTGGCTCAGGCTTTGGCTTCTTGGCATTTAGTTTCTGTCCCAGTCTATTCAAGCCTGTTGGAATGTATTTTCTTCCATTTAATGTTCTCTCTCTCTCTCTCTCTCTCTCTCTCTCTCTCTCTCTCTCCTCTCTCTCTCTCTCTCTCTCTCTCTCTCTCTCTCTCTCTCTCTCTCTCTCTCTCCCAGATCCAAGCACTGGATGATAAATTTCTTGATTTCCTAGTGATCATCATGGAGGCATCTGAAGTCTATCCTGGGGTAGATCCTCTGTGGGTCTAAAGATAGAGAAAATACCAGGCTTCAGTCTGTTCCTCCTCAGTGTGTGCAGGGGTGACAAGGATGCAGATGGAAAGTGCTTCACACTTGAGTGGAAGCAAGGGGGATAGTGATGCATATGCGCAGATGGAATTAGGATTCCAAACAATCCTGACAGGCTGAAATGATGAGCCAGATGGAAAGAGGATATGAACAACAGGAAGTTGGACAGTCCATTCTCAGCCCAGAGCATAGGGACATGGTTTAACATGGTTCAGCAGCAGCCCATGGGAAAAAGACTTGGGGGCCTTCACTGACCATGGTTCTGCAGGTTTGAGGTGCTTGGCGGAATTCATGCTCTGGAGAGAGATGAGCATCCTACCTTCAGGGCTCAGATCACACCAGAAGTATTCAAATTGGCTTGTTTAATTTCAGTGGCAATCACAGTGTGTTTGCTCTAACTGCTGAGTACCTGACTTTGGAGGCACATTAGCACCATTTTCCATAATCGGAATATACCTTTCCCCTCCACTTCTCTCTCTTCCCATTACATCATTCTGAGAGACAAGAAAAAAAAAAAATCCCCAAAGTGATTTTTTTCTGACTCTATTCTCTAATCCAAATGATACTACTGACAAAATATGGGGACAATTTGTACAACCAGTTCTCCATCAGGCACAAGCTAGGTGTCTTCTATTTAATTCTGTAACTGTCTACCTGAATGTATCATCAGACCCACTAGGTTAAGGGTTCAGTCCCACAGGACTACTCCACAACTTCAGATCTGATCACAAATGACAAGTGTCATCTATATTTTGACCCCCTGGCTACAAACCAGGATCCCATTGGTGGGGTGCTCCTTGGGTTTAATAATTGACTGGAGTGGCCCATGGAACTCTGGGAAACACCTTACTTATGCTTATCATTTTATTCATAAAGAATACAATAAAGAGCCAGGCTTGGGGGCATGGGAATATAATCCCAACACTGGGGAATAGGGCTATAGACCAGAAGATCATTAGAAATTTGAGGCCATCTGGTCTATATAGCAAATTCCAGGCCATCCAGAGCTACAAAATGAAGCCCTGTTACAAACAACAAAAAAGAATACAATGAAAAATACAAGCCAGGCGTGGTGGCGCACACTTTTAATCCCAGCACTCAGGAGGCAGAGGCAGGCGGATCTCTGTAAGTTCAAGGCCAGCCTGGTCTACATAGTGAGACCCTGTCTTAAAAAGACCAAAAAAAAGAAAAGAAAGAAAAATACAGAGGAACGTCAGAGGAAGAGAAACACAAGTGAGGTCTGGGAAGGTAAGGGCAGAGATCAATGTACATTACCCCACTTCACTCTTCAACATGGACACCCCTGATCCCTGTCCTGAGTTTTTATGGATGTTTCATTGTGTAGGTGTGGTTGACAGCATCTCTGGTGACAACTCCATCCTCAACTTCTCTTTGTCCCTCAGAGGCTAGTGTGAGACAAAAGTTCCAATTATCCAACCACATGGTTGGTCTCAGCTGGTTCTCATTGTTTATGTATTTAAGAGCCCACCCAGAGTCACCACATCAGACGCTCTGGCTCCTAACCCTCAGGATTTTACAATAGTCTTAGGAGTTTTTAGGAACCAGGGTCAAAGATCAAATATCAACAACAATAAAATCCTAGACACCTCTGTTTGCAAGAGTTTTAGGAGTTTCGTGTCAGGAATTGCTCGTTATCAGAGACCAAATGTATATCCTATCACAATTTTACTGTGATTCAAACCTGGTCTTGGTCATTATTCTTGGTCCTTCACAGAGTTTGGATGGAAGCTTGGAACACAGCAGTCTCCTTCTCACAGATCCATGTTTGATTCTTCCTGCCAGAGTTACAGCCTTCAGCTGGGATGGGGAGACTCAGCTGTATCCCTAAGTCCCAGATTCATAGTCTCTGGAGCTCATCTGGATTCCTCCTGCCTCTGTCCCTGGTGACTCAGCAGCTGTGTACAGTGGCTGGTGGGGATGATGCATTTTGGCAGATTCTTTCCCAGGCCCTGGCTCTGTGCCCTGGGAAGATCTCACACTTCCTATCTGGCCTCCCTTCCCTGCCTTCCCTCCAACTGTTGTTACTTGGGTGCCCCAAACTCTGGTCATTTCATCCTGTAAGAAACCACATGCTTAAGAGTCTCTCTGACAGTTAAGCAGTCACTTTCCAATGGGCATGGCCCACACCTTTAATCCCAGCACTTGGGATATTAAGGCAGTTTGAATCTCTGTGATGAGATTGAGCCTAACCTGGTCTATATAGTTAGTTCTAGGTCATCTGGGGCTACAGGGAGACCCTGTCTCAAAACAAAACAAAAGCAAACAAAATAAAACAAAAAGATGAAGTCACCTCCCTTCTGGGTAGAAATGTCCCAATGTTTCCAATGGTTGTTAGCTACCATGTGGGTGCTGGGAACTGAACCTGGGTCCTCTGTAAGAGCAGCCAGTGCTTTTAACTGCTGATCCATCTCTCTCTCTCTCTCTCTCTCTCTCTCTCTCTCTCTCTCTCTCTCTCTCTCTGCTGGAGAACAACCTTGAATGTCATCCTCATGAATGCTGTTCCTCCACTCTGAGAAAGGGCTGTCATTGGCTTGGAGTGCACCAGTAATACTAGGCTGGCTGGCCAGTGGGTCCCAGGGATCCTCCCGTTTCTGTCTCCCTAGTGTTGGGATTGCAAGCCCATGCCATCACACTCAGCTTTTTATGTGGGCTCTGGGGATCAAACTCAGGTCTTTGTTTTTCTTATTAAGCCATCCTTTCAACTCCAGTGCTTTTCTTTCCCACTTTTCTCTTTATAACACCAATTGGCTAGTCTGGCTGGTGAGTGGGATCCTGGAATCATTCTTTCTCTACCTCCCGCTGCTGGGATTACAGGTGTAATCTGAATTTTGAGGTGGATATTGGGAATCTAAACTTGGATCCTCATGCTTGTGCAGTTAGCACTTTTCGCACTGAGCCATCTTCACAGCCCTTTCCCCCACCTTTTTCTTCAATGGACCGTTGTTGAATCTCTTGTCTGTGTACTGTAGACACTCCTGCCTCAGATGGGGTGGGGATTGGACTAGCTCTCACATTTACTTGGATTCTGGAATTTGTGCTTCAAATACTTGAACTTTTTAGGTCCTGTCTGTTTGAATGTTAGAAATCCACAGTGTGTGAGTGTGTGTGTGTGTGTGTGTGTGTGTGTGTGTGTGTGTGTGCAGGTATACAGGGGTGGGACTCTGGAGGACAGTGATAGAGAAGATGCTGTCGTGCTCTTGGCCAGATACATTGGTTAGAGAGCAATAGACCACTTCAGATTATGTTTGATATCTGTAAATTGGCTGGCTTCTCATAGACCTCTCTTGCTTTGAGAGAGACTGAGAATTCCATCACTAAAAGTATTCAAGCAGAAGCTATGGGATATGTGGAAGGAAGTCTGGAGGAAGTCTGACTGGATTTGCTGGCCAAGAAGGTCCCTTCTGGTGGTGGACTTTCATAATTGTGGGATGCCACAGTATAGCTTTTCAAAGCATCACACCACTGTGGTGGCTCAGCATAACCTTGCTGCATCTTCAATCTTGTAAAGGGAAAAGACCTGAGTTCCATCTGGACTGTAGAATCAACTCAGGAATGACCAGAAATTTACTCAAGAGTAAGGATTTGAATGAAAGGAGGTAGACATAAAATCTTTGTTCTCATACATAATAAGGGGTGCAATGTGGAGACAATTTAGTTCAGAACTCAGACTTGTAGCCCTGAACTCTCTCACGTGGAGACAGGAACTTCCTATTAGCTTCCCAACAATCTGTCACCCCTGTCCTCCCCTGCACCAGGCACTGTTGATAAACTCCTACTGTGGGGGCAGGGTGCAGGCCCAATGGAATTGTAATTTCAGATTTAAGAGAAGCCACCCAAAATACAGCACTAAAATGGGCCTTGGAAGAGAAAGGAGGGATGTTCCCCAGTATGAGTTAAAGGAGACAGGAATAAAGCTCATTGGAGCTCAAGAAATGCTTGTAGTTGATTTTTTTTAATGCTTTAGAAATACAATGAACAAATAAATACTCTGGTTCCAGAGAAATATGCTAAAAAAGAGACTACAAAAGATTTTATTGAAACCAGGTTGGAAACAATCCCACCTCCCCCAGAGGGCAGGTTTAGGGGAAGAGATGCAGGGCAGCTCACCCTTACAGCATATTGGCAGTTGCAGAGGAGCCCAGGAGAAAGCATCACCTCAGTGGGTAAGAATGGGGGGAGGGAATGATGGGGACAAATGGATGACCCTGGAACCAGATATCCTTCAGATTGCAGTGGCAGGGTATCTGAGGACTAATCGGAGATTGGAAGTCAAATCCTCTGGTACTATTAAGATCCTACCCTGCTTCCTTCTATGAAGTGAAGGTTCTAGAAAAGAGCCATACCTTTATTTAAATTCTCCAAGGCTGAGTGACCAATTAGAACTTTGTGGTTGTGGAGAGTTGGAATGTTACAGATCCAAATTAACTTGGGCTGTCTTTAGCCTTTTAACAGTCATTCACTGCCTATCAGAAGAAAGTGATGAGGAGATATGGGAGGAGTTGGAGGGGAGGGAGTGGGCATAGATTTGATTAAAACACCTTATATGCATGTATGAAATTCTCAATAAATTATTTATTTAAAATAATAGCCATTCACTGTCCTCCAGTGCCTGACCTAACATCCTTTCAACTATCAGGCAAAACCTTTTCAGTGTGATAAGATCACTAGATCCTACCAACCACAAAGCTAAGAATGTCATTATATAGCATCTGAGACCTATGATCTGTGGATTTCCCTCTGCTGTAACCTCCCTGCTTCAACCTATTTGGGGAATGCCTTGATTGATGTATTCCTGGGTTGTGGTCACTTACACCATGACTCAGAATAAATTAAATTATCTCTTATTTCCTTTGAGGTGAGAGATGTGTTTTGTGCCAACACTTTTTAAAAAGTGTGTGTGTGTGTGTGTGTGTGTGTGTGTGTGGTGTATGTGCACATATATGTGTTTAATACACATGTGGAGGCCAGAGGAGGACCTTGGGTATCCTGTCTATCACTCTCTGCTTTTCCCCTTTGGGTCAGGGCTTCTCACTGAACCTGGAGCCAGGCTGGCAGCCAGCAAGGCCCAGAGATCTTCCTGTCTCGGCCCCCAATAGTGCTAGGTGTGATGGTTTGAATGAGTGTCTCCCATAGGCTCCAAGTATTTGAACACTTGGTCCCCAGTTTGTGGTGCTGTTTGAGGATGGTCATGGAACCTTTTGGAGGTGTGGCCATGCTAGAGGAAGTACATCACTGTGGTGGGCTTTGAGAAGTCAATGCCATGCCCACTTCCAGTCTGTCTCAGCTCTGCTTCCTGTGCCTGCTTGAAGATGTGAGCACTTAGCTTTCTGCTCCAGCCACCTGTTGCCACCACACCTACCTCACCATTATGGACTTTCCCTCTGGAGTCATAAGCTACATAAAATCTTTCTTCTATAAGTGGTGTTGTCCATGGTGTTTTATCACAGCAGCAGAAAACTAGCTAATACACTGGCTTTATAGACATGCACTCAGTCTCACCTGGCTTTTTATGTGAGTGCTGGGATCTGAACTGAGGTCTTCATGCTGTGTAGCAAGTATGTCAAATGACCCTGATTATGTCTTTTCTAGCTCTTAGAACTTCAATTTTCTTGTTTACTTATTTTTAAAATATACCTTCTCCTCCATGAAAATAGGGGCTGTATCATTCTTGTCCCTCCTGGTGTCCATAGCACTTAGAACTGTGCCGGGCATAAAGAGGTCCTCAGTAAGTATGTGTTGAATAAATGGGCAACATTCAGTAGGGTCATATTCAGGAAGCTATTTGGAGGTGGCAGTCCTATGTTGTTCCCATTCCTGGACAAATGGGTCTCTCCATGTCCTTGCACATGGTGGAATATGTTGCATCTCTGGGGTATAGGCCTGACTCTGTGATGACTGGCAAGTCTCCTAACACAGCCTTGGTTTACCCATTTATAAAGTAAGGGGTTTGACCTAGATGACCTCTAAGGGCTCTGTAGACATTCAGAGTCATGCTTCTGTGGACTCAGGAACCAGTAGAGGCAAATAAGAATAGTGGGATTGGAGCCAGAGAGATGGCACAGTGGGTAGAGGCACTTGCTGCCAAGCCAGACTACCTGGGTTTGATCCCTGGGACCAGATGGTGGAAAGAGAAGACCAACTCCTGAAAATTGTCCTCTGATCTCCATGTTCATGCTGTGGCACATACACACTCACACACTTAAAATAAATAAAAATTGTAATAAAATGAATTGGGATGTTAAATCTTTAATTTAATAGAATTTAAATTTACTTTAAATTTAAGATGAAATTTATGAAGAAAATCTTGGAATTATTTTTAAGTCTAGTGCTACCCAGGTTAATAGATTTACTTTTGTGTTTCTTGAGTGCTCATTTCTCTTTTCAAAGTTCATTATTCATATTCAAATAGATGCTATTTATTTGTTTATTTATTGATTGAGGCAGACTGTGTAGTCAAGAATGACCTCCTCCTGCCTCTACCTTCTGAGCACTGGCGTGCACCACCACACTTGGTTTATGTGGTGTTGGAGCTCAAACCCAAGTTTTCCTGCACATTAGGCAAGTACTTTATCAACTGAGCTAAATCCCTGTCCTGTTTCTGCTGTAACCAAAGCTCCTGCTGCAGTATGGGAGGAGGGTGACTCTTGGGGCAGCCCAGCTGTCAGAAGTACCTTTACTCCCCACTGTTTATGTTGAAGAGAGAAGTTTTGGTAGAGTAATTCTGTGACCTTTCCCTCTGTTTTATACCCATCCCTTCCCAGGCAGGGAGAGTGGTCCCAGTTGGGGTGTGTTGTACTCATAGATCCAAGTGTGTTGACTGGATAAGGCTAAGCACTGGGGATACCATTTCTTTCATTAATTCTTTCCTTGGCTCAATCAAGGCAGATATTCTGGAAAGCACGCTGCATCCTTCCCCTTCTCTTGGATGGCTCTGCCAGGGTAGGGATGGGTGGTATGATTGGAGTGAATACGAGGCCATCATCATATCAGACACATATTCCATGCATATTCTTGACTTCTGAAGACCCCAACACTTGGAGCTTAGGACCAAGGATTGACATGAGCCTCCCACAGACCAAATGGAACCTTTGTGGGAAAGTCAGATTTATTAACCTTGGGTTTTTATGAAAACATAGAAAATATTTTTTTTGCACAACTGCCTGTAACTCCAACTCTAGAGGATCAGACACCTTCTTCTGGCCTCTCAGAATCCCTGCACACATGCAGCATATACTCACACAGACATGCAAGCATACAAATAAAAGTAAGGCAAATCTTTAAAAAAGAAAAAAAATTCTAAAAGCAATGGATTTGCAACACACCAGCAGTTTAACTATTCTGTCCTAAATTCTAGAAAGTGGAGTGCAGAGGGAGGAGCCGGAGAGGACATGGTGTCTAGAGCACTGCCATGTGTACCAATTCAGGATGGTTCAGTGTGATATTCTGGTCAGAGTGTCCCAGCATGGATGCCTGATGTGCCTCACCCTGCTCCTCACCCAAAGAGGCCACTTCTCTGCTCTCTTCTGGGGGAAACAGTGGTAGTGGTAGACTCTTTTTAGACTATGCCTCTCTCATGTCTTATTGTGACCAAGTGACCTTGCCTTACAGACCACAGCAGAGAAGTCTCCTGGAGCCTACTTCCTTCCTGAGTTTGCACTTTCTCCTCAGGGAAGCTTCCTTGAAGATACCACAGGGGAGCAGTTCCTCACATATCGCTATGATGACCAGGTAAGAACACTGCAAAAAGACTTATTTTAGGCTCTACCATGTGGCAGCAGGGAATGACATCTCAGAAATGGTTTTAATGGAACTGGGGAGATGGCTCAATGGGAAAGAGTGCTTGCTTGCTGTGCAAACGTGAGGACCTGAGTTTGGATCGCCAGCATTCACATAAAAAGCTGAATGTGGTTACATGCGCCTGTAACCCCAGTCATTTGGGGCTGGTCACCAATAAGACTGTATTCTGCCTTTCTCAACTATGGTTTTTAGAGGATCTATAATTAACGGCTCCTTTCAATCCTGAAATCAGACTCCAACAGGTTTTCATATGAGAACATCAGAGAAACTAATTGAGAAGCAGTAAAGACTAAAACAGTTGTCTGGAAAATAGCTATGTATCTTATAATTAAAGAGTGCCTAATGCCTTCTTCAGGTTCCGCAGATACATTATACTTAATAAAATAAGAGTATAAAAGCTAGAAAAAGAAGGCGACTAGCTCTTGTTAATTTTTTTCAAATGTTCTATAGCAGATCCTAAAAGTGTGTGGCAAGCTGTGGAAATTTTATTCTAGGATGTGTTCCAGAAAGCCCCAGTGAATAGCATGTAAAATACTTTGTGTTGCCTTCATGGCATGTGCTTCTTTTAAGGGAAAGGAGCAAGGTCAAAAACAACAAGCCAATAAAGGCATGAACCCTGCTGTCACGGAAAACAGGCTCTTGTGGTAAACTAGTTGCATCTTCCCAATGAATGTCAAAATTTAATCCTGGCCACGCTAGTCTATCCCGAGCTCGCATTCTTCTAAACAAGCTGGTTATACTATAATGTCCAGGAACTTTTCAGGCACTTCAGGAAGGATGGAGCCATCACACATGATAAAACTCAAAACAGACAAACCCAAACCTTTATCCTACAGCCATGTAACAACACATTAAAATCAATTGAGAATGAAATTTCGGGAGTCAGACTGCTTTAAGTTCATGTTTGAATGCCTGTTTTGCCAATTTGCTTATGTGACTTTGGACAAGTCTTTTCTCTGCTCCAAAGTCACCTGTGGGGGGGAAACATCAATGGTATCTGCTTTGTGGAGGTGGTCTGAGGGCTTAAAAGTGATCATGTATGCATTTTTCCTTGCATAGTCTAAACAGTTTAGTAATTGCTGTTGGTAGTAATATTACTTATAAACATGCAATTCAGAGAATCTCAGCCATGCCTATGCTAAAGGAAAGAAAGAAGCATATTTTCTTACACCAGGGGACTACTCATCACATTTTGAATTAAGTTTTATGGGGACTAGAGAGATAACTCAGTGGTTAAGAGCTCTTGATGCTCTTGCAGGGGACCTCAGTTCCCCCTCTGGGCTGCTCACAACTACCTGTAACTCTAGCTCTAGGGGTCCAATGTCCTCTCTGAACTCTGAGGGCACCTGCACTCAAATGAGCACATACCACCCCCATGTGCACATAATTAAAAGTAAAAATAAATCTTAAGAGTTTTTGAGGACTGTTCTACATATAGTAAAATAAAGACATATCTGAATTATAGAACTTGATCAAATTTTAATGTTTTTCTACCTGTGGAACTGCTACCAAGATCAAGAAATAGAAAACTTGGAGCACCCTTAGGCAGTGTCTCTGCTCCTTTTTCTGATCAGTATGCACTATCCTAGACGAACAAATGCCCCTGACTTTTGTCCTTCTTGCAGACTGGCTTTGCCTACTGTCCGTTTGGTTTTATGTAGATGGAATCATCCAGCACATGCTCACCTGTGCTTGGCTTTTTCATACATCTCTGAGATTTGAATGAGTCCTTGGAGCTGATCTGACGCCAGGTTTAGTGTCCCAACTATCAGTTGAACCACAAGAACAGATTTCCTCACATTGAGACGAACTGCAGCACCGTGGGTGGCACTGGGTGGCATTCCACATGGCTCCTGCATAGAAATTTTCAGAGTGTTTGCAGGGAAGTCGCTTCAAACATTCCACACCTGAGGAAGAGGTGAGGTGATGCTGCAGCCTAGTCTTTTTATCTGACAGCCGAAAAGAGGTGCGATGTCTGTGGGCATTATCCTCCGTGGAGCTTGGTGCTGCCGGGTGCCTTGAGTATTTGCCTGCCGAGTCTGTGGGTGTGTGCTAGAGGTGGTTTACTGTCACAGTGGCCTGAAGCCAGATTGACAAAGTACCTGTGTAATTGAGGCTACAATCTGGGTTGTTGGGACAGGTGTGAGTTCACTAGGCTCTTCCTCCCTACGAAAGACTCATTTGACAAAATAGGAAGCAGGTGGAAAGTGTGTAGACATTGGATTTCTTGAACAACTCCCACAGGTCTCTTGAAAGAATTTAATCCTGGCACATTTTCATGAAGACCCTTCGGTCACTCTTCAAATATCTCCTGGATTAGGGGCCTGGAAAGCTAATAGCCCCTAGGCCTGTAAAGTGCAGCTGTGATGTAGGCTGTTTAATGAGACACATAAAAACTGCGCTGTGGATTATTTGGAAGTGGAAGCAGCATCTACTGAGAGAGCAGCCTGAAGGCAGCCGGCTGTCTAGCCCGTGGGTGCAAACAGGACTGGTCAGCCAGCCTTAGTGTTGCTCCCACCTCTAATGGGCTTGTAATTTAACAAGGTGATTTGACATCTGGGCCCTCAGATCCTTGATAGTTATGAAACATTTTGTACATATGTGCCACATCTTTCTTTTGGTATTTGTTAGGGGCGGAGAAATGTAGAAGGCATTTCATCCAGTCCTGGCGGACTGTTGCAATGCACTTCCTTCTTTTCTGTAGTCACAGTGACAGAGCAGGCAAAGCACAGCCTCGGGTGACTTAGAAATTCTGCCTCATGTGTTTTTCTATGGCAACCGCTTCTTTCTTCTATTCATTTTTAAGCCTTAAATCTAACTTCTAGGATCTCCTCTAGCCTTCTTCCTCCTGACCCTAAACAGCCATCTCTTAAGTTTTCAATTTCAGTTATTTCCCTGAAGTCACATCCTGGCTCTGGGCACGTGATTCTACACTTGCAAAACCTTGTGTTTGTGACATCCATGTGCACGATGGCATCATAGACAGCATCCCAACCCACCCTTCTCTTTCCTTCCCTGGATGTCATTGGCTGCCTGTTTGTGTAATGTCTTGTTTTAAATTGTCCCACCAGTTTGTATTTCCTATATTTCCATTCTTGGGGATGCAGAAGGCTGGATGTGTGACCCTGATAGGCCCCTGGAAACAGCTTATCAGAACTGAAAGGAAGCACAGTGACCTGGGACTTCAGGTGAGGAATCTGAGCTCCAGAGAAGACTGGTGTCCTAACCAGGATTCTGAGAACAAAGCCAAGTGCCTGTTCTCTGCCCTTAAGCTCAGTCAAGATATTAAAAAAAATCTAATCTGTGGGCAGGAAAAGTATGAGACAAATGTTTGAATGAATTTTTAAAACTAGTAATAACATCAATATATTAATAATGAAGTCTTTGTGTTGTCTTACTCCTAAACTTATTTTAAATGTCATTTTTCTTACGCTGTTATGCCAGACCTAATTTTCCTGTTCCTTATTTAACTATTGATTTATGCATTCTTTCTAAGGAGATGAAGACTGTTTGCTGTGAGTGCATCTTTCTCAGAGTAACTTCTTCCCAAATTTTCATGGATATCTTGGCCAGGCACTTCATTGTGGTTAAACTGTTGGCAGGCCTCAAAACAATCATTTGAGATTTCCAAGTTATTTATGTAATAGTTTTTAGCTTGGACAGCGTATAGCAACTTCTGAAATTTCTGGTAAAGGAAGATGGACCCGGCCTTCAGGTCTGTGGAGTTTTGTCATCTTTTTTGCTGATCAAAGTAAGCCACTTACATGTTCTCCACTTAGGAGAGTTTCCATGCCATTCCTGGCTTGCATATGTTATGTTTTTAAGCAGAAAGCCATTTGAGTTTGAATAGCTCATTCTTTTGTTAGTGAGTAATCTTGGTCAAATGTGGCTATGCTCCTTCAATATTCCAAAGATTTAGCGATCTAATAAGAAAACAAGCTTATGTCTGCTAAGAGACGAGAGCATACTAATTGGAATAATGTTCTATCCCAACTCAGGTACACAGCACATACACAGCCTTGCATGTGCAACGTGCTGATGTGATTTATTTGGCTCATGTGAACTCTGAATTTCATTATCTTTGAGCTATTTCACAAACTACTTTTTCTCAAGGATCAAGAAGTTAGTCTGTTAGCCAAAGTTCAATATCCAGCTTTTGAAAGCTACATAGACATTGTTCTTTATTTTTTTTTCATTTTGGGGGAGCTGTGCTATTTTTCACATTTTTGCCATACAGGTTATATGGTAGATATAATGTAGTGACATTGAAGATAATTTCAAATGAAGCTTTCCCCTAAAAGTCTCTCACTGCCATTAGAGATACTGAGATAGGGCCTTCTAGAGAGGGATGCTGCCCTTCCTCCCTCCCCCTTCTTGGAGCTGACCAGTCCCTACTCAAAGATTCTAAAATTTTTCTAACACTTTGAGACTAGGTCATTGAACAGCTCCATCACTCATAATCTTGGATTAGCATGTCCTCTCTTCTGCACCATCTTCTCTCTTTAAGTCTCTTCATACCTTGCTCTGAGTCCTCCTGTTTTACTCCTTGATGCTGACCTTACATCCCCAATACCTTCCACTGCCCTCTCATGATAAATGCATTCAGGTCCCAATTTCCTACTTTCTGCTTCAGGCCCTGCCTGGGCTCACCTCCTATGGAGACGTCTCATGCCTCAGTCACCAGGCATCATGAAGCTACAGTGGGAGATTGACCCTCTGTCAGTCTTTGCTGCTGTCCCCCTTCTCTCAGTGCTTCTCCTTGGAGACTAGTGTCATTCATCTAGAGCGCAGACCTGAGCATTCACCAATGTGTTTATGAGCTACTCACCACATAATCTCTCTTCCCTACAGTCCTGCCATGATGCTGAGACTGTTCTGGGATTGTAGAGAACCCAAACTTGCCTCTACACCCATCCTTTCTGGTTCTTTCCAGCTCTAGTTACATTTGCTCACCTTCTCCTGCAGACACCCATTCAGATCGTCCAACTTGGACCTTGTCATGCATCAGACAACACTGCCTTAGTAGATCTGTAGCCTCTAACCTCAGTTCCCTCCCTTATCTCCTTCATGCTCACTCCTACCACACGTCTCCTTCTGTACATCAAAGAGAAGTCCAGTTTTCTCTCAGGGATCATTGAGAAAGATGGGGTGGAAAGCTTGTAAGAGCCAGGGTTGGTGCATGAACACAAAGGAACAGAATCTTCCAGGCTTCTGAGAACTTACAGCAATTGTGACAGCATGCACAAGACCTAAGCAAACTCAATCAGACAAAAGCCCAGCATAGAAAAGAAGGAAATGGGCAGGAGGTCCCAACCTCAGCTGAGAAACTATTAGCAGCTGATAACTGCTGAGGGAGGGAGAGTTGAGCTTAGAGGGAGTCATGCTAAGTAGACTGACCAGGTTCCAGTAGATGAGCTCATACCAAGAGACATCTGGGTACACAAACTTGACTCGATGGGCCTTTACATATATGACAGAATGCATGAAGTCCTGTGCTTGGACTATGGGGGGGTACAGATAGGAGAAGGGTCATAAATATGATTAAGATGTATTATATGAAATGCGCAAAAATTCAATAAAAATGCATTGAAAAAGAAGTCCAGTTTTCTTATCTCTCAATTCTCCCTGATGATCCACTACCCTCTGGTATTTCTAGGTTTCCTACTCATCCAGTTGTCCTTGTCCCCATAAGCATAGATTTCCTAGGGAACTAGCTGAGAAGAGTCTAATGAGGGGGTCTGTTCAATTTAGGACCTTCCCAAGTCTTATATTCTTGTGGCCTTTTGACTATGCTGTGGAAAGCCACCCATCCATGAAGTGCAGCCTCCAGAGGTGGATGGACATGCCTTGCTGTCACCTCTGTTTATCTCTGATTCTTTACTTTGGCATTTTCATTGTCTGCTCTTACTAAGCAACTTTTCTGCTACTGCGTATATGTGTTTCTCAAATGAATTCCAGAGTTATATTCTGTCATGCTTTGCCCTCAGGCATAGCCAAAGGAGTGGGTTTCAGAGATCAACAGAGCCACAAAACAAAGATGTGTTGCTTTGCTGGCCAGGCAAAAGAGCCATGCCAGGCAAGAAAAGACGTCCCTGATCCTCTCCAAGCTGAACTTGGAAGGGCTAGGTGTAGAAGCAATAATGGAATTTTCCTCTTGTCATGAGGGATTTGAGGAATTATGTTTTGATTGGCTTATTTAGAGTTTAGAAACATTTCCTTTCCTTTGGCCAATTCCAGCCTACATCACAAAAGTACATGCATAGTTTGCAAAGAGGCTCCTGGGGGCTGAGGCTCTGGAGCTCAGAGCATCCAGTGGGTGCTTTGGCCTGCTCGTTCTTGGGGTTTTAATGCTCTTGATTGTACTTTTTTGGGTCTGGACTTTGGGGAGCTGAGAGATCTCTTGAGGGCTTTTCCCAGTGATAGGGAAACTGATCCTACCTTCGGGATGCTTCAGGTCAGGTCTGGAAAGTGTTGATCATGTTATTCTCTGCTTTAGTTACCTTTTATACTACTCTTAATTTGAGTCTTACATAAACTACTATATGGCGGCCAGTTTCCTGTTTTCCTCGACCAAGACAGTCCCAGTTTCTATACCATTTTTGGACCTGGACTCTACTGTGCAGTCTTTGGCGGAGCTTCTCCAGTGGAATGTATCAGTACTCTGAAGTCTGGGTGCTGCTGACTGCTGTGCTTAGGGGGACATCTCAAGAGCACCTGGGGCACAGGCGTGTGGCTATTGAAGGTACCCTGCTTGGACACTCTACAGTGACAACCAGCAAATTTCTGAGCCTGGTGTTATCAGTGAATCTGCCATGTTTCCTTTCTTTTCACATGACTCTTCCTCAACTGCAGACTTGACACAGCTTGCTTCAGACATCTTTCAGAGGATGTTCCAGAGGATCCAATGCAGTCTTCTGACCTCTGTGGGCACTGTACAACAGGGGTGCACTTATACATATGCAGGCAGTACACTCAAACACATAAAATAATAAATATGAAGAAAGAAGGAAAATCCATATGACAATTTTGGACCCTGTAGATTTAAAATGTGCTCCCATTAAAGGAGATTAAGAGATTCATCCAAGTGGAGTGGGGGTCTCTCTTCCCAGGTCTGCTATGTGGAAAGAGCTGAGAGCTGGAGGCACAGTGACCAGTATTCAGAAACAAAGATTGGTCCTTGCTTTTCACCAAGACCATGTGAAAGAAAGATTATTATTTCTTCACTTTTATATGCAGATTTCAAAATAGAACCAAATACTTATACATAAGAAAGAAGTCAGATAGGCTCTTTATCATGACAAAGGATAACTAATATTTTCGAAAATGTGTTTATTCCTTAAAGAGAACTCAGAAATAAAGTTTTAATTGGAATTTCTTCTGATCTCATCATTAGCTATCCTGAGTTCATAGGAGAAAGTGGAAAAGCCACAGAAGCCAGCTCTAGAATTGTTCTCTCTCTGGTACTAACAATAAGACATCCTTGCAAGAAACTGCAGAACCAGATGGAGACATTAGCGAAGATGGGCTACTGTTCTCCAAAGAGCAGGAGGATGCCTTCCCTAACAGCTCTGAGAGCAGAGGGAACCTTGACTCTGTACTATAGGGAACACAGACCTTCAGTGAAGAGCTTTGCATGCCAAAGCCCTGGCACAGACCAGGGAGGGTGGGGGTAAGGTGTGAAGCACAGTTTGGACATCTCACTGAGCACACTGAGAGCAAGGAGGAGACATGAAGAAAGGCAACATGATGCTAAGTTGTGGGAGGAACTAAGATATTTTTAGCTTAATCTTTTGTCTTTAAATTAGGCTCATGGTATATTGAGAGATCTGTGCATTAAATAGAGCTATGATCTTTTAAAGTATGTATTAAATGCAACTGTGCTGTATTTGAAAACCAAGTTCTAAACACTCTCCTCAGGAAAGACTAGAATACCGCAAACTGAGAACGTTTGTGCTTGATGTCCATTCCGTAATGCACTGAGGAGCAGTCATTTTTCCATCAACACCCCAGAAGATGGAATCTTTGTAGGGTGCCAGGCATTAGCCTGGGTATGGGCTATAGTGATGCACTTTAGTACTGCCTCCAGCTCCTTTCTTGCAACTAGAGAAGAGAAGCCTAGTTCTTCCTTATGGCTGAGATCAGGTAATCTTCATGTGTGAGGAGTGTATGGAATACACTGCACATATCAATTACAGTTTATTCCTTAAAACTCGCCTCCATGTTTCCTTCAGCAGCACATATGCTAAATTAAAAGTATAAACAGAGATCAGCATGGTTCCTGGACAAGGGTAGCATGCAGTGTAAAGAGCTGGAGCAAACACGAAAGGCTGGTTGTAAAATGGAGTGAGCAAAGCAGGTGTAGAGGAAGTGGTGGAAGTGGGTGTTTCAGTGCACACCTGATTTGTACATTTGATGTTGGGATCGTGCATTTGTTTTACGTATTTGGAAAATGAGATTGGATTTAAAAATCAAAACCAAATGAACAGAAACAAGAACCCTAATTATGTTCTGGTTGGTGCATTAACCACATAGAAAAAAGTTATTCTAACCAGTTTTAACAGACATTCACCTGACTGAAGATGGACATGCTGAAGGAGAAAAAGAATTTCAAATAAAATGATAAACTTCTGAGATCGCTGTGTGTGTAATGTTTGATGAAACAAAGCTACAGTACAAATGAGAAAATGTCATTCTTTAAGTTTCTGATATTTCTGAGGGCTCCTATTCTTGGTGTAGGAGAAAGGAGATACAGATGTAAAATGGAAGGAATTAAGCAAAACTCTGTGTTGCCTGTGAAAATTCTTGCAATATTTTGTCTTAAATTAAAAAAGGACATAGTTTACTGAAAAGGCCTTAAAAATTTGGATGAACAAGGGCCCCATACAGAATGACTTAGTCCAGGTTTAGCATGGAAACATGCAAAGTTAACCTGGATCACCATGTGATTACCAGGTGACAAACTATTAAGACTATTAGAACTCTTCAATAAGATTCCAGAGCCAAATTCTAAGAACTGTTAAGAGCATAGTCAGATAATTTGATCACCAATAAAATAAAAAGCCAGCAAAGGATTGAAACATATGTAGTATGTTTAATTTTCAACATTAATAATGGTATTAAAATGATTTAGTTAATGTTAGTGGGTGATAGAAAGCCAAGTCATCATTTTGAAAACAAAAAGAAAACCCACAGATATTCACACACACACACACACACACACACACACACACACACATGCATGCATACCTTATTGGGTGACCAAACAGTAGTGACAAAGTTTGCCTTTATATACATGTTCCAGTTAATAAGGAGTGACAGAAGAGCAGTCTCATTTTTCATCTTTTATGACCTGATGGATCTCTGTATTGAATCTTAACAGCTGCTCATATCACAAAAAGAGGAAACCATGGAAGAGCACAGTGCTACCTTAAAACATTCTTGCCCTCTGTGCTCCTGACTCTTCAAAACTCAAAACACTAGACCCAGCTACTCACTTACAAGAGAAACAGATTCAACTAAGCCATGGGCGTACAATAACCAAATGTCATGCAGGGCGGAACTTTACAGGTTAATCCATAGCTTCCTAAGCAGTAGATTGCAACTCTCTATGGCACAGTGTAACTGAATATGAGGGTTGCAAAAAAATGGCAACCATGCACAATTTCTGAACATGTAATGACCAAAGAATAATTGAGAATCAATCTCCTAAGAAATCTGAGGTGTTTTGGCAGGGCTCATGGTGTTGTATCACATAACATCACACAGTCTTGGTTCTGAGCATACAGCATGTACACTTGGCGATACACACGCTGTCATGCCATCCAGCCAATGCTGCCTGACACACCTCCACTCAGAGTTGAGGCTATTGTGTAGTGAACTGCAGTGTTTTACTGTACGCACAAAGTTTTCTGCTGTCATAGTAACTTTTAAATTATGGAAAACATTGAGTATTTTCTTACCATCATCCATTAGCTTGTGAATGTCAAATTAGTGTATCTTTGTGTTGTATTGCATCATAATGCCTGATTTTAAAAACTTCTATTGGAGTTGATGACTTGTGTTTCATAAAATACATACTAAATGAATTTTGGCTTGGGGTTGGGGCAATTACCAATGACTTCTGAAATAGCTTTAGACATACTTTTTTACTATGTATTTGTGCAAAGCAGCTTTCAGAGCATTCACAATTATAAAATCAAAATATCAATGAACTCTGAAAAATGATGAAAATACTCTATGTCCTACAGTATCAGATATCCAGCTAAGATTTAATTCTTTATGGTGAAATGAATAAGCACATCCATCTCGTTAGCATGCAAGTTTACTTTCATCTTTAGTGGATGGTAAAATTATATGTATAAAAAGAATTAATTTAGAATACATTTCTTTATGAGCTATTATCAATAAATTTTGATTTGTGTAGTTATTTTATACATCTGTATAGCTAGGGTAGTGTAAAATTTTCTTATGTGAAAAGGGGTCATGAGTAGAAAAAGTTTAAGAACCCCTGACTAAATAACCTGGTTTATTTATCAAATAGATTGAAAAGAAAAAAAAAACCACTAGATACAAAGCTAGAAAGTATTAAATAGGACTTGAAAGATATGTTGCAACTGCAGCCATTGCGGTGACAATTATCTTGTTTAAATCATGCTTCAAACAAGCAGAAAACAAATAGAAAATCAACTATAATACCATACAACAAAGAAAACCGAAAATATTTTGTCATTTGTTCTTAAGGTGTGAAAACAGCATTGTGAACACGTTTAGAAATGATCTTTTACAAATATACATGCAAAAACTTACTGTTGAAGTTGTATGATATTTAAAATGTGTTTCAGAATAGTGGAAGAAGGCAGGCAGTGGACAATACAAGATTGGCCTTTGATTGCCAATTATGGGGCTTGGTCCTGGGTACTTGAGGTTCATTATAATAGTCTGTGTACATGTAATCATATTAAAAATCTTATATAATAAGAGGTAATGACTATACAACAGCAGCAACATAAAAACAAAACAGGACCAAACCCAATGTTCCTGAGAGGTAGAAAGTTACTCCAGGTGATTAATAAGAAGGCTTGGCCTGGAGGAGTTCATGAGTTCACCCAGGAGACATAACCAGTCAGTGATTAGAGGTCTATCAAGCTCATTAAAGCATCTGTGATGTTTACGCATTCTGACAGAACACTTTTGAGGAACATTGATTCAGAGGTTGGTGACAAAGCGTCCTAGCATTTTCAGCATGTAAAAGGTTATACATGTGTCTGTGGACATTACGATCTGAATAGCCATATCAAACACCAAAATATTTTTATGGCAGAAAGTATGCTTGCTGCTGGCGGTGAGAGTGTTGCCACTAGCATATTTTACAAGTTCAGTCTATTTCGTGTTCTAACTTGAAGGGCTTTTTTTTCTGCCTATTACAGGGTCCTGGCTCTTATAACATGTGTCCTGATTCAACTCATTTTCAGACATGGGTTTATAATGTCATAAGTTTGGTGCAAATCTTTAACCAAAATGTTTTAAACATCATCTAAAAATTTTTTGAAACATAAACACTATTCCACTGATAGTTTTTAAGTTAAAAATACTTCATTAAAATTTCCAAATTTCATTATAAAATATTCAAATAAGAAAATGATAACAAATCTTTCCTAGGTTCAGATGCTGACATAGGAAATCTTTTGTTTTTCTGTGCAAGTTTAGCCATTTATGTTTTTATTTTTTCCTTGTACTTTGTTTAGAAGCAGCAAATATATTTTCTGAGTGAGTGGAGCTGCTGTCACCTGGGATTGGAACACTTTGGCAGAGCTCTAGGAAGTGCCCTGAAATTCCATTTAGTCTGCCAGGTGTGATCCTGTCATGGCCCTGTTCCACAGCTCTCTATGAGGCCCAGGCCTTACCACACAACACAGGAAACCTTGCTGGAAACGGCCAATGTTCATCAGCAACATTCTTCAACACTTGGTGTGAATATTTAATAGTGTTTAAGCATACAGTCCAATTGTTCCTCTGTCTTTATTCAGGAGGAATTCTAATATTCAGACTTAGAGACCCTCAGTGACAGATCTGGGTGAATATCATGTTTTTCCTCCAGATCCCTGTTCAACTCCTACTCAATTACAGTCTGATTCTAGACATAGTACTGACTTATGAAAGTATATTCAGTGGCCAATAAAATGTTCTCTAGTTTGAGAGAAGGGGGCTTCCGACTCCATAAACACCCTTAGATTTTGTCTTCTTCCAAAATAAACTTACATCCAGCAAGATAAGAAATGCAGAACGCCAGCTGATTAACATTTTTAAGAGGACAATAGCTTAGAGTCAGGAGGAAGCACAGGGTGGGATGAGCAGAGGCTGGAAGAGAGAAAAGCATAGATTCCAAAATAAATCAAGATGCAGAAGGTGTCACATAGTCTAGATTCATCAGAGAACTGAATAGTTTGGGTATAGTGGAAAATGAAAGAGAAATAAGCCTAATGAGAAGGTGACTGGAGCTGTGTTGGACTGATCTCATGTTAACTATAAGAGCTGGTAGCATCCTGCAATAGGGCAGGAAGTAAAGTGCTCAAGTTAGAACACAGATGGGAGGCAAGAAGAAATCAAAAACACATTGTAAGAGAGCTTTGATTCACTAATGGCTTTTATGAAATAAAACTACCACCAAGTACACATATCAATTGCAGGAGCTTTACCTCCTGATTTCAAAAACACTAAAAAGTGGGAGTCAGCCTCTTAGAATTCAGGAAATTCAGAAATGAAAAAACTAAGATGTATAGAAATTAATACAAGCCACATCCTGAGTCCAAGCAACCCAAATAAACATTAAGATATTTAAAGAAAATAACTATAAACAGAAATTTTAGAACACTCTGCTAAGGCAATTATTGAAGAAAGAGGAAGTGAAACCGCAATTACATCAATGTGGAAAAGAACTAAAATGAGAGAATTTATCTAAAGTGATCATGTAGCTGAAATTAACATTGAGACATAAAACTGTAACCTTAAATTCTTTCAGTAAGTGTAAACATTTAATACGTTTAATATGTGATATGATACTGGAGCAAGTTGTTGACTAGTTAGGTAAAGTTAATTTAAATCTTTACCATGTGCCAGAATAAATTCCAGATGGGCTGAAGAGTTACATAAAAATTAAACCATCAAAAAAGACCATAAGTGGCTGGAGGGCTGGCTCAGCAGTTAAGAACACTGTTCGTGCATAAGACCTGGGTTCAGATCCCAGCACCCACATGGCAGCTAACAGCTGTCCATAATTCCAGTTCCAGGGACCTGACAGCCTCTTCTGTCCTCTAAGGGCATTGCACGACATGGGTGCATTTACCTACATGCAGGTAATACATGCATACACATAAAATAAAAATAAATAAAAGACCATAAAACAAATGTTTCTTAAATTTCTGATGAAGCTTGAAATAAGTGGCAAATATTGACAGCTGTTGCTAATTACAATGCTTAAAATGTGCATTTGTAAAAAAACACATTTAAGTGAAAGGTTAAAGTAAAATAGCATATAACATATAATCCAAATTATAGGTTTGCAAACTCAAACACCAGCTGGTTGACATTTTTAAGAGGACACTAGGATAGACTCAGGAGGAAACACAGGGCAGGATGAGTAGAAGTTGGAAGAAATCAAAGTGTAAATTCCAAAATAAACCAAGATGCAGAAGGTGTTGAACATTCTACATTAATCAGAGAACTGGATAGCTTGACAAGAAGAATCTGTGACACTTGATGAGCAGGTAAAGGAAAATAATGTGTGTTCAACAAGGAGATCAAATGCCCCATGAGCAGTCAGAAGCCTGAGCCTCATCTATAATCAGTGAAGTAGAAATCCAAACAACAATCAAGTAGCATTTTCCCCTCACAGTGTCACTCCACAAAAATGAAAGAATTGAAGAACTTAGCACTAGAGGTTGTGTTGGGAGAGGCCAGACCTGTATGGGACTGCTGGGTACTCATAAGCACAGTAATTTTGATCAAATAGCTTTACCTTTTGGTCCAGAAAATGTTTTTTTTTTTTCTTTCTGAGAATTCCCCGAGTCTAAGTGAAAAATATTTTAAATAAAAGGACATTGATATAATTATTTATATTGCTTGAAAACCAGAAACAATGTAAATATTAAATCACAAGAAAATGTGTATGAGATTTCTGAGATGGAATATTACACATTTTCATTACACTTATACATTCAAAAATAACATGAAGTGCTAATGTGGTCTTTAAAATTATTTTTGATTTATTTTTATTTTCTGTGTATGAGTGTTTTGCCTGCATGTAGGTTAAATACACCATGAGTGCAATACCTGCGGAGGCCAGAGGAGGAGGCCACTCCATTGGATACCCTGGTACTGGAATTACAGATGGTTGTTAGTTGCCATGTGGGTCTGGGAACTGAACCTGGTCCTTCTGCAAGAGCAGCCAGTGCCCTGAGCAATGTCTCCAGCCCCTAATATGAGTTTTTAAGGTTAAAGATTGGCTCATAAAATCATATAGCAAGTGTCCAGTTTCATTCATATGAGGCTAGAAAGAAAAACCTCAGGAAATACCCCAGTGTTAACATGGATATTTTCGGGTTGTGGCATCATAGATGTTTAAAGCTTTCAAATGTATTTTCCATGTATTGCTTCAGTTTACCCTTTATTGATTATAAGTGACATTTATTTTTTCCATGATTATTTTTAAAGTATTTTGTTTATTTTTATTTTTTAACTTTCAAAAAAACTTTATTGAGAATTTCATACATGCATATAAGGTGTTTTGATCAAATCCATGCCCACTCCCTCCCCCTCCAACACCTCCCATATTCCCATATCTCCCCATCACTTTTTTCTGACAACTTTGTTTTCCTTCCTTCCTTCCTTCCTTCCTTCCTTCCTTCCTTCCTTCC